>NC_056741.1:1177369606-1177682106 GCF_019279795.1 Protopterus annectens | reverse complement strand
ATACTGCAATATGACACACATGTGTAGGCCACAAATGTGGATAATTTGCAATGTAGCAAGAGATGGTGAGGGCGTGTCATCCTGAAACACAACAGTGCACTGGAGGGGAGAGACAAGCCCACTAAGAATGGCTGTATCTGCACACAGTCAAGGTCATGAAGTGTGGCAGACATAACCCTGACTCCACGGCACTAGTGATGGTACTGTGTGACCTCCAAGGGCTGTGCATGTGTTTAGCATGCAAACATGCAGGTTTGGGGAACATTTGCAGGGCTGAATGACCAACTATTGGCTCATGATGATGGCCCATGGCACTATACCCCTGCCAGGTATTATGACCGCAGTAGTACACATGGCAATTATTGCTACACACCATCATGATATGTGTGTGCACACATATGCACCCACAAATGGTATGCATCCTAATCAGCATCTGCACAACTGACACATATGGCTTGTAATGCAATTGACTGCCTAGGTCATATGTCACATATCAGGTATGTGTAGTGTTGACATATGCAGTAGTGTTGCATCATGGCATAGCACGGAAGAGGGTGCCATGTCAATAATGGTCTGTACACTCACCATAGGTACAGTAAATTGTGTCTGTTGTTGGTCTAATGGTATTTTATCACTCATACATGCACCACTGATGATGACATCTGTGAATACACATCAGGCATTCACAAACCACATGTGTCCACATATAATCCAGAAACACACAGAGACTGTGAGCAGCAGAGGAAACATAACTGACACACCGATACACATCCTGAAATGGTGTGTACACCTGTGAGGTATGGTGCACAGTACATGCCAGGGGCTGTGGACATGGGTAAGTGTGTTCCAGGGGGATGCCCATCACCTACTAACAGAAGCCATGCATCACAGCCATGTATAATGTTGGTAATGGGGATTGACTACAGTTGCACTGCATGCTGTTGAGCACCACATGTCTTGCATGCTGACATGTGTGTAATTACAGGTCTGTGTGTGATAATGTAGTGCACCATCACCTGCTATTGTGTGTGTTAGGGGGTGCTGGAGTTGTCTGTAGGTGCTTTCGGTGGGGTGTATGGGTTGTCATGTATGTCGACTGCATGTGTGCATGTCTGTGTGTGTGTGTGTGTGTGTGTGTGTGTGTGTGTGTGTTTGTGTGTGTGTGTGTGTGTCTATGTCTGCACATGTGTGTGTGTGTGTGTGTGTGTGTGTGTGTGTGTGTGTGTGTGTGTGTGTGTGTGTATGTGTATGTGTGTGTGTGTGCGTGTGTGTGTGTGTATGTACTGTTTAGCAGTGATGTAAAGGTCTTACAGTCTGCTCCCTGTTTTCCTCTCACAGGTGACGAGGTGGGGCTGGAGTCCCTCCTGCAGGGAATCTGATGTCACTGATACAGACAGTGACCATGAGGATAGGTGTGTTGAGGCACAGGCAGGGTCATCAGGAGCTGTTGCTGGGCCACCAATTGACATCCCACAAGTATCCACCCCATCCACGCACATAGTCACACTGCCTCTACATACCTCATCTCCATTTGCCTTAGCTGAGAGACAGTCTACGGTTGGCATTGGCCAGGACAGTGTGGTATCCATGGCATGTGTATCAGGACACAGCAGCCATAGCCAGATGTCCAGCCGGGTACCACATAGGCAGATGTTCAGGGGTGCTCATCAGAGCACTGCTGGTCATCATGACCCTGGCATATGTGCCACATGTATATCTACCACATTCATGTTCCAGGCTGTCATGGAGGCACAAGCACAAATGGAACAGTACACCAGACAGGGTCTAAGGTTTAGGCTATGTACACATCTAACACACCTACCCATAATACATGCTATGCATGTTCACTGACAGAGCACACACCTGACTAATGGGATTACCAGCCTCAAACACATGCAATATACAGACCATCTCAGACAACTGTGGCTACACTCCAGTGCACATTGCTCAAGCACAGGTGGCATCTGCCTAACATACACAGCTATGTCATACACAGAGCAGTTAAACATGCTACACATAAGAAAATCCCAATCCCTCTGCAAACACATGCTCCAGGGTCCTAAACCTCATCAACACATTAATCAGAATATACTGGAGGGATAGGGCCCTGTCCTGGGGAATTTCCACACTCTGGAACAGACTGGCAATGCTACTCATTGGCCCTCTTTACAAAAATACTTAACTGGATGGGAAATGGTGAATTCACCCTGGGTAGTACATCTGTGCCACAGCCTGACAGGGGCACATGGGAATAACATTATTGGGTGGTGCATGCCTTGGGAACCCCTGTGGATAGGCTTATGTAGGCCCCAGGACCAATAGACTAGTACTCACCTATGAACCTATGTGTATCACAGGCAACATAAGCCAGGGCTCACTACAGATATGATCTGCATAATGGTGGGACATTGCCAAAGCCATTTGTTGCAATGTGTTCTGATGTACCAGCAACATGATATGGAAGTCCAGGAAGTTGCAGTAATGATACATGTGCTGCACAATTCACACGTCACCCCAATCCAGGGATGACATCCCCATCTGTACCTTGTTGGTGCCACTGTACACCTGCATGTTTACCCTGCATTGGCAGGGAATATGCCAGTACACATGGTCTTCCTAGTTTGGGATACTGCAATATGACACACATGTGTAGGCCACAAATGTGGATAATTTGCAATGTAGCAAGAGATGGTGAGGCGTGTCATCCTGAAACACAACAGTGCACTGGAGGGGAGAGACAAGCCCACTAAGAATGGCTGTATCTGCACACAGTCAAGGTCATGAAGTGTGGCAGACATAACCCTGACTCCACTGCACTAGTGATGGTACTGTGTGATGTCCAAGGGCTGTGCATGTGTTTAGCATGCAAACATGCAGGTTTGGGGAACATTTGCAAGGCTGAATGACCAACTATTGGCTCATGATGATGGCCCATGGCACTATACCCCTGCCAGGTATTATGACCGCAGTAGTACACATAGCAGTGTTGCTACACACCATCATGATATGTGTGTGCACATATATGCACCCACAAATGGTATGCATCCCAATCAGCATCTGCACAACTGACACATATGGCTTGTAATGCAATTGACTACCTAGGTCATATGTCACATATCAGGTATGTATAGTGTTGCCATATGCAGTAGTATTGCACCATGGTGTGTCATGGAAGAGGGTGCCATGTCAATAATGATCTGTACACTCACCATAGGTACAGTAAATTGTGTCTACTGTTGGTCTAATGGTATTATATCACTCATACATGCACCACTGATGATGACATCTGTGAATACACCTCAGGCATTCACAAACCACATGTGTCCACATATAATCCAGAAACACACAGAGGCTGTGAGCAGCAGAGGAAACATAACTGACACACCGATACACATCCTGAAATGGTGTGTACACCTGTGAGGTATGGTGCACAGTACATGCCAGGGGCTGTGGACATGGGTAAGTGTGTTCCAGGGGGAGGCCCATCACCTACTAACAGAAGCCATGCATCACAGCCATGTATAATGTTGGTAACGGGGATTGACTACAGTTGCACTGCATGCTGTTGAGCACCACATGTCTTGCATGCTGACATGTGTGTAATTACAGGTCTGTGTGTGATAATGTAGTGCACCATCACCTGCAATTGTGTGTGTTAGGAGGTGCTGGAGTTGTCTGTAGGTGCTTTCTAGTGGGGTGTATGGGTTGTCATGTATGTCGACTGTATGTGTATGTGTGTGTGTGTGCGTGTGTGTGTGTGTGTGTGTGTGTGTGTGTGTGTGTGTGTGTGTGTGTGTGTGTGTGTGTGTGTGTGTGTGTGTGTGTGTGTGTGTGTGTGTGTGTGTGTGTGTGTGTGTGTATGTACTGTTTAGCGGTGATGTACAGGTCTTATAGTCTGCTCCCTCTTTTCCTCTCACAGGTGACGAGGTGGGGCTGGGTCCCTCCTGCAGGGAGTCTGATGTCACTGATACAGACAGTGACCATGAGGATAGGTGTGTTGAGGCACAGGCAGGGTCATCAGGGGCTGATGCTGGGCCACCAATTGACATCCCACAAGTATCCACCTCATCCACACACACAGTCACACTGCCTCTACATACCTCAGCACCATTGGCCTTAGCTGAGGGACACTCTACTGTTGGCATTGGCCAGGACAGTGTGGTATCCATGGCATGTGTATCAGGACACAGCAGCCATAGACAGATGTCCGGCCAGGTACAACATAGGCAGATGTTCAGGGGTGCTCATCAGAGCACTGCTGGTCATCATGCCCCTGGCAGATGTGCCACATGTATATCTACCACAAGCATGTTCCAGGCTGTCATGGAGGCACAGGCACAAATGGAACAGTACACCAGACAGGGTCTAAGGGTGCACAAGGCTTATCACACCTCTGTAAATTACAGCATCTGTGACCTAGCAGGTGCCATTCATAATTACACCGAGGTCATGGATAGATGGTGGGGTGAGACATTGGATTTTATCAACAATGTCATGTCCATGCATCAGGACAGGGCAGGAGGGTTGCGATGGCCATGTGGATGAATGCCAGCAACATCATCAGCTGGAGGTCATCCTGGACATCCCACCAGTCACAGCCACACCCCTAGTGGCAGTACCAGCTCCAGCACTGTGGGGGGTGCTGTCCACAGACTGTTGTAGCAGACCACATTGCACATGGCCCTGGCCTGTCCCAGGAGGGACCTGCATCCAGTGGATGCTTGTCAACCTCGGGGGACAGTGCCCTATCTGGTTTTGTACCTGATAGTGCCTGTGGTACCCCTGCCAGGCAGAGTTCCCATGTCCGTGGCCGGAGACGGTGAACTGCATACCCTGCTATCTACAGTCTGCAGCTGTCTCACAAATCCCCGTAAAGGGTAGCCACATGGTGGAACTGTGTGCATGCAGAAACACACACATCAACAACAAACCTATGGCACCCACATACCTGCAAACACGACATCACCATTGGCCCATAACAGTACTTGGCCCCCTCACACACGCAAACACACATTGTCAATTGTATGGCTCAGCCTAGGCCTCTTGTAAACCAACAACACACCCTGTGCATATGATGATATCTGGGCCACATTCTGTCATCCATAACATTGATGCAGGGACAGGCTAACATGGTTCTGATGCACAGGGTGACTGCACAACAGTGTATCAATGGAATGCTGTGCAGCATGTTGTCAGCAGTAAAGTGAAATTCTAACATCCTGGAAGGTGTAGCTGAGCAGCCATGATGCATTACAGCTATTATCAACAATGTTGTATTCTTTTCACCATTATCTATTCTGATTGTGTTGTGGTTGTCCATGTGCCACATGGCTGATGGGTGTAGTGGTGTCAGCGGGTCTTCTACAGTGGACACCTGTAAGTGTAGTGGGTGGTACACATGACATGGCTGGGTACAACACACAGAGCCTTTGGTTTGGATGCAGTACAGATACAAGTCTGTACACATGGAGGTATGTCCCCATGCAGGTATGTCCCCATGCAGGTAACACATCTGTTGCCCATGTAATCCCACCAAGACAGGATAGACACAACCACACATTGGTATATATGTGGTCTGCTATTGGAATGACACTGAACATGCTAACAGCAGGGTGTTTGTCCCTTTCCTCATTCTACTGCGATCCTCACCTCAGTAACATGGGTGTGCCACTGCCGGTGGCATAGCCCTACCCTTAGGAGGGTGTGATGTGCTCTACTACTGTGAATGGTGTAAACAACAATTAACCAACCTGATAACATATACTGTACAGTATTACAGACAGCTATGTGGGGGATAGATGCAACAGTAACTGCAATGATGGTGGATGTGTCCACAACAGCCACACCCAGTGATTTATAGGAACCCCAGTATTACTGCAGACCTCTACAGTGTGGGGGAGGGTATTAACACATCTACAACCTGTGATGGACTGTATGCCCATGGGATGGCACCTGTGGAATGTTGGCATTTGCCAAGCAGACCTGGGGGAAACATATTCTGTGAATGGAGGTAGATCCCTTAACATCTACACACATTCCTATATGTGGGATGGTGTACAAAAGCCTGCTATGATCTACATAGGCTGTGTGAATCTTCTAACCCTCATCTACACCTGTCATGATTGCTTCAAGGATGTATACCAGGTTCAGGTGGCATTCTCTCCCTTTGACAAATACAACATTGGTAGGGTCCAGGGTTTTAAGATTACCAGTGACATTGGCCATGGGTTCAGTGTTGATATACTCTATGTCCTTGCAGATCAGACTCATCAGGCTACTGGGTGGTACTTCCCAGCTGACATGTTGGATTTGTGTTTGTCCTTGGCAACAGTGGTGAATCCATTGTCAGGTGTAGGCCTGTTGGATCATATGAGCGATCCCAGCTACTTACTGAGCCTGCCCAGGGGGTTCCCCCAAGCATGACACTTCACTTGACTGTACTTCATGATATGTTACTGATGCCAGCCTGACATCATACAGATGGGATGGAGTACTGTTAACATGTACTGCCCTTGTCGTGTAAGGTCCTGATCATGGGACCTGCAAAAGTTGGTAGTGTATTGCGGGCTAGATGTGCTTGGCTGTGGGGGGAATACCTATTCGTAACAGACATATGTTGTTTGGGACTCTCAAACTCATTAATGGTGCATGTGGACATATATGTTTTGGTTATGTTCCCAATTTCATCTACAGATGTATGTCCATATATACCTATACAGATATATATCGGTTTACCTTTGAAAGGGGAAAATCATTTCTCCAAACGGCCCTTTCTGTGAACCGAAAGGATGAATTCATCATTTCAAATCACACCAAAGTTCAAAACTCAGCAAATCAAAAAGCAGATTCACTGATTTTCGAACTACAAGTTGGAATACATGTCATAACGCAGGGGGGCAAGCCCCCCTGCAACCCCCAGCCCCCCATTTTAATATTCTAACTCCGAGATTGCACTACAGTGGGGAAAGGGACCTTTTCCCGATCCCCACTATAGTGCAATTTGCACCCAAAATGCAAAATCTGCAATGAGCGAATGCATAGTGACATTCACTCATTGCAAATTTGATGCATTTGTTTTCAAGATTTTGCAATCTTGAAAACTTACTTTCGACCTTCTAGCTTTCGGAGAAATTATTTTCTCTCTTTCAAAGATAAACCATATATATGCTTACATATATTTATATATATATATATATATATATATATATATATATATATATTCTTGCATATATGTGGACATATGGATGTTTACATATATATCTACAGATGTATGCGTATCTATGTATATATGTTTACATTTATATATATATATATATGTATATATATATATATATATGTATATATTTCTATAACTATATCTACATATAGACATATGTTATATCCATTTAAATATAAATATATGTATATATATATATATATATATATATATATATATATATATATATATGTATATATATATATACTCACACACACACACACACACACACACACACACACACACATACATCTACATGGTGAAATACATTCCCCGTAGTGTTGAATACCTGGGCTGGATGATATGTTTGTGACAACATCATGATTATGCATATCTTCCATGGCTTTGCCTATGGTGTGCAGGGTCCTGGGTTCAAGCCTTGCAGGAGCTGTTTATTTTGTTGTTGAGCAGAACATGGCCTGTTGGATACAGAGTGATTAAGGCACTTTAAAGCAGTTGTAAAGTGGCTTTGCATGGGTTTGCATGGAGCTAAACACTGCCACCTTCTGGTTACAGTAACTTAGTCAGTTAGCTTCTATATTGCTTAACCTGTGTAGGCAGCGCTTACCGCCACGCAAACCCGCTTACAACTGCTTAAAAGTTCCTTAATCAGTCTGTATCCAACAGGCCATGTTCTGCCCAGCAACAAAATAAACAACTCATACAAGACTCGATCCCAGGACCCTGCACACCACAGACAAAGTGAATTACCACTAAGACATGGCAAATAGGCATAATTATGACATTTTCACAAACATATCATCCAGTCCAGTCATGCAACAGTACAGAGAATGTATACCATCATCTAGATGTATGTGTGTAAATATATTAATATCTAAACAGATACAGCATATCTATATATGTATATATATATATATAATTTCAAAATCTATATACATAAATATTAATATATATGAACATATATACATGCAAATGCCTACATCAACACATATATGTGTCTACACCTATATGTCTACATATACACAGCAAGTTACATATGTGTACACAGATATACATCTATGTAGGTATATACGGACATAGTTATATATATGTAAGCAGATATATATATATATATATATATATATATATATATATATATATATATATATATATATATATATACAGGTATATATGGCCATACATCTGTAGATAGCAATAGCAGATTAACAAACACACATATGTCCACATGTACTGTTAATGGGGTTGAGAGGCCCCACACACTATACGTCTTGTACAAATAGCCCCCCCCCACAGCCAAAATATCCACCCTGCAATACACTATCAAATGTTGCAGATCCCATAACCAGGACCTGACACAACATGGGACAAGATGCTAACAGTACTACATGCCACCTGTATGATGTCAGGTTGGTATTGGTGACATATCATGCAGTACAGTCTGCCTCCCATAGGAAATGTAAACCGTGGAAGCCATCAACATCCCCAGGATACAGATACACAGACACAGATATGCAGCTACAGATATATATATATATATATATATATATATATACATGTGACTGCACATACACACGCAGATATATGTACAGTAAGATACATATGTAGAAGGTGCATACAATATGGAAAAGCCACTATGCCTACAGTTAACACCTGAACAACTGGACACTGTATGGACCACCCATGCAAATGACAATTGTTGCCTGCAACATATACCGACAGAGATGTCATAGGGAAAACACCACACACAGGTTTGCAGACATTTAATAACTTTCATTGTGTACTATTACAGTTCTATATGCCATGTCATATAGCTGTTCAGACACTGACATCCATATAAACAGAGGAATGCAACTGTTAAACAGTTATACTAATACAGTAGTCTAGAAAGGTTCACAACTCTTGCTGTCCAGGCCAAGCCCTTCAATTTGCACAATAGTGAGGACAGACTGGGCCACAGGATACCAAACAATCAACAGTATGTAATGCAGGTGTATAGTTCAGCAGCCTCTATCTACACTCTGTACAAATTCAGTAGGTGGTAAAGATGTCATGTGACCAAATGGGTTGTAACTGTTACATAACAAGGCATAACTGCCACCATCACATTCACACAGGCAAACAGAACAGTCTGTATGGCAGGAGGCGGTAGGCTTGCATTAACCCAAGATATGTAAGTAATGTAAATATAGGTGTAGTATATGGTACTGTACATCCAGATACCTTAAGGCAGCTCACCCCTGATATCCCCACATA
This sequence comes from Protopterus annectens, assembly GCF_019279795.1. Classification (NCBI taxonomy): domain Eukaryota; kingdom Metazoa; phylum Chordata; order Ceratodontiformes; family Protopteridae; genus Protopterus; species Protopterus annectens. Next base: position 1,177,672,637 of record NC_056741.1, on the reverse strand, counting down.
TTTTAACAGCCTAGGTCATGTATGGTGCCCCCTCCAGACTCATTAATACAGGGCCTTATATCACTGTTACATACACTGGCCTCTGGAGTGCATAAGAGCACACATGTATTGTGTAGGTGACGCCCACACATATATGGCCCCAGCCCCACTGTATGTGTGGGGAATACAACAGAAGTGGACGGATGGCAGCAATGGCAGTGTGATATACTCACAGCCCACTATGGAACAACCCCCAACAGCATGTCATACCTGCAAAGCTTGATACGTAGGTGGAGGACAGAGACTGGGACACAGGCACACATGTGGAGAACTGTTGCCATACACTAAGTAAGTTGCTGGTGTTACAGAATAGTCTGCAATATACCCTTAGTCAAGATATTGTGGTCAGAAACAGAAAAGGATGAAGCCATGTACTGATAGCACAACATACACACTGCCAGTGAATTATCTGACACAGGACCTGTGTGATGGACAGACAACACATGATAGGCACACCGCTGGCCACCAAGAGGATAGGCCCACAGTTGAGAGCTATGCAGACGGACTGCATTCTAAGGTAAAGTAGTATGTACATACACACCCTGTAATACCAGTGCCATACAAAGCATAACACAACTCTACTCACACTCTGTCTGCAGTTCCTGAACCTCCTACGGCTATGTAGCTGCCCAGAGTGTGCAGGCTCTCCTTTAAGAGGTATCGCTACCCGCTGTCTATAACACTGATGCCCACACACAGGAAGGATGTCCATCACACAGGAAATGTAAAGGGAACAAGCCCACATGGTGTAGGGATTTATAGTGGGTGGTTGCCATGACAGTGGTAATTGGAAGTACTACACATGTGTAATCATATATATATGGGTATCTGGATAAGAATATGCACATATATTTCCAACATATGCCCTGGACATGGAGTGTAGCCCTACCCCAGCCCTTATAGTCCCAAACTCGTAATGCAAGTGGATGTCAGGTATGTAGAGCAGGTATATTAGTACACTATTGCTACTGTCATTGGGATTGTCTTCACAGACATGGTTTGTGTGGAAGGTCACATCTGCTTATAACATGTCGGCCATTGGCTACTGACAGACATCCTAAGGAAATCAATGTAAAGTACCGCTGCTAGCATGTAATGCCCATGTGGACTGCAACAGAGATATTGGCCAATATATGTGGAAATTCTAACATACCCTGTATAGTCCAGAGGTGTACACATAAGCCCTTAGTGCACAACATGTGTACCATGCCTGACAATATGAATGTAGATAGCCATGTAGATGGGTATAACACATATCGACTGGTATACATTTGCCACCAGACGTTATGCATTCACACACTCCTGTCTGGCCTGACACATAATGACTGCTGGTAAAGGGGTGCCAGGGCCACATACTACCCACTAGATATTGACATACATCTGTACAGCATCCCACTGCTCTGTCTGACATACATGACTGTTAAGGGAGGCCCGGCAGCAGTACATCTGGAAAGTATCTGCACATAACATCTCACTGGGTAAGTACACTAAGCCCCTAGGCATGTAACAATGCACTGTGCAGGCTACAGGTGGACTGGCTCAACACTGGCCTACATCTCATAAGTGGGAATGTACATGTACCTGCATATATAGCAGCTCAACAGGCATGTCACAGCACAGGGTAAACTACACCTGTGTGAAAGTGCATAACCACAACCAATGTGAACACAGCCACAGCCACATATGGTAATCTAGCGTAATATTTCAGTATATGGACTATCTGTCTACACCATCCTCATATGTGCCACTGACAGAATAACCCTACATATACTGGGCTGCTACACAATTTGGTCTGATGGCTATCTATGGTATTAGATATGTGTGTGTATGGTCCTACAAACATGTACGCCAGTACAGTACCATACAGTGGGGCAGCATATAACAGCAGACAGGAGGGGAACTAGAACAATGACATCCACAGTCTGTACACAGGTGAAAGTACACATTAACAATACATTCACCATAAGTACACAGACCTCAGTACTGTACAAATATTAACAGAATGTATATATGTCATGAAACATAACCACTACTGTACATAACATGTGTAGCACTCTGATATATCACTGGCTTATCAGGTATGATGACACTAATTATGGTGTACAGCACATATGCACCACTTCATGCACGACATATGTACAAAGGTTGGCAGAGGTGTGACTGGAAGCACATAAACAGGACCAATATTGACATGTTGCTGTGATTCCCTCATATATTTACTGTTGTAACAGGGTTTGTTGCAACATATGTCCTATGAGCGAAATGAAGTCAGTAACTGTCACGGCCTTCATAGGTTCATAGGTTCATAGGTAGGTGCTAGGCTATCGGTCCAAGGGCCTACGTAAGCCTAGCCAGCAAGGTTCCATAGCTTACGCCACCCAAGAAAGTTATTTTCCTGTGCCACTGTCCAGCAGAGACACAGAAGTGATTCCCGGGGTGTATTTCCTACAGACTGCAATCCTCATACTACCTTCTGCAGTCCACAGATAGATGCTCCATGGCTAACACATGAAACCAAATCCACAACACTGCCCAGTCTGCAGATGAACTTGCAGATGGGGATTCCTCATAAACATGGAACTGACATGGCAGATACTGTGACATGTATGACAGCCATATCCCGACAAACACTGTTAAATCAACATTACTCCAAATGCAGTATAGCAGCACTTACAGTCTGTAGTCAGGTCCGGCACATCCCCCTCCTGCTGATTGCCCTCTTTCTACAGTATATGTTGTTAGAGGTAAACCCCCAATACATCTGAGATGCTGTTTGCCAAACCACAGATCTTGTTCCTGCTCACAGTGAATGGAAAGGGCCAACACCACCATGATGTTCCTAGATATTGGAGTGTGTTTCCATGCAATTGGCTATGGGAATGTTATCACAGCTGTTCCACATGCAGTCAGCTAGGGGAGGGCTGCAATTCGTGCAGAGGCCATTAGCTGATCATGAGCATACACATGCTGCTGCCTAAGCAAAGCATGTGTGGGTCTCCACATCCACCAGAGAGGGAGTGGGAGAGGCAAACAGAAGCAATTACATGTCAGGGAGGAGTGGGAGAGTAAAACTGAAGCATGTTTGTGTCAGCACAGGGTATCAAACCCCCAACAATTATGTAGTGCTATCACAGTGTGATGTAGTTATTGGATGCGTCACATGGATTACTTATTGTGGAGCTTTCAGAACATATATGTAATGGTGAGTGACATCTGCAACAGGGATACAGTAGATATATGGTAGGTGACGTACACATGCCTGTCCGCATGAAGAGGTGCCAGCATCATCACAGCCAAACACTCACAGGGACACACACATTGACACACTTGGCAGGGCCAGGAGTACAGCTCATCAGTAGTGGGACTGCCACAACACATCACTGAACAGGTATCACATGCACCACACGGCTCAGACGGAGGTTGTATGGGCAATGATTATGAGGAGGTGTCAGACATCAGACAACATGCTTCAGTATGCCCATGGGGGTTGTAGTGAGTGTGGATGTGGACATATGCACCATACAACACACACAAACACACTGGGTGCCAGTACTGACATGCATGAGTGCATGTCTGCATGGGTGTGTGGTGGTCAACTGTGCCAGCAGGATATACAAGGGTAGGTGATGGGTATACCTTGGCATCAGGCCACATGACAATGGTCTGCATTGTGGCTCATGGCTATAGTTTCTGCATTTGCCTGCACAGGTGGGTATTGTATCCTCCATCCAGTCACTTGTGTGGCTACAGCATGTGGCCAATGCTGTGCATCGCCTGCCATGTATATGTGCCTTACTCCATGACATGGATGGTGTCTAGGATGTGTACACCTCCCACATGCATGTACAGTGACATGTGGAACTATACCTGGGGTGTCTGACCCATGTTGTGAACACAGATTATCATCAGATGTGCCAGTGTTGCCCACCTGTGGCAGGTACTGGTAATGGGCAGCAGGTTTACCCTGCACCTACATTGATAGCATGCTAACAGCATTCCTTGGTGTCAGTGGCATCTGTTCATACAGGGCATGTTGTCAGGCATGGTATGTTCATTGTGGGTTACAACTGAAGACACCAGAGGTGGTGCAGGTGTCTATTGGGGAACATGGGGGAGGTGCACTGTCTGCATGTATGTGCATATTGGACAGATGGGCAGGGTGACATGCCCTCTGTAGCTCACTGCTATCACTCCATAGTTACTATCAGTGGCCAATATGCAGTGTACTACCTACATATTGGCTGTTGCCTAGGCATGTGTATGTATGAGACATGGGTTGAGAGTGTGCTCTGGGTAATACTGGGGTTGCTAACTGTGATTGCCTGGCCTTGATGTCACATGAATGGGTATGGCTTTGCACCCCAGCCTCTCAGCTATTTTACATCTGTTATTCCCATATGGTTGACATTGTGATATATAGTAGGGCCACCATATAAGAAATATGCAAAACCACTTCACATTGGCCACACACTCACACCCACCCCTACACAGGGTACGAGTTACACACACACCTGTCATGTCTGGGAGTAGAGCCCCTACCTAACTAGTTTATTACACTACACAGTTATAGTACGTGCCATGGACATTACTAGAGTACTCTGTCCCCAAAGGTGCATTTCACAATGCATTTCACAATGTATAACATCAGCAGGATTACCAAAGTAGGACATTTCAAATGTACTGCGAGTGACTAGCCTAAAATGCATTGCTTCCAACACAAACAGTGAAACACACAAAACATCCACAAGCAACACGTGTGGGTATAGAACCCCTGACCAAGGTCTATATCACTCTATATCACACTATAGCATGGTGCTGTTATAGGACACACCAAAAATGAAATGAAATGGCAGGAGGAACAGCACGAAGTAAATCCACAGGAGTCAGGAAATAGCGTATAAAAATTTTTCATCAAACGACTTCATCAGAATACATTTAGTGAAAAAAAAAAACTTGTCTTAAATACACTCTACTAAACAATCAATTAACTTAATTGACGACTAATTAGATAAAAAAACAGTAAAAACACAAAATTCAAAGGTTAAAAAAGGCAGACAAATCAGTCTCCTTAGAAATAGTTAATTTACGATATTTCAAAAAACATTTCAAGTTGATGGTTTCATTTAACCCTGGCAAAGTGTCCGATTTTAATCTAATCTGCCAAAGTGTCTCTCTTTGTTCTAGGTAATTTTTAAAATCACCAGCCCTCATGTCTGATTTGCAAACTTCTAAGACAGAAAAAATAAATTTTTTGAAAGACGGACAGACAACAGAATGTTTGTATAAAGCATTATTCTGGTCTTTACATTTGATTCCATAAAGATGTTCCTTTATACGTGTACCTAAACTTCTTGTGGTCATTCCCACGTAAAATGCAGGGCACACACTGCACATGCTAATGTATACAACTCCACAGCTATTACAATTAACAAAATCAGGAACTTCTAAGATTTTGTCTGATGTAACTATAGATATGTAAGGCCCTTCAGAAATGTATCTACAAATTTTACATTGGTGGCAACAAAACATGCCTTTCTTTCTTCTGACTGTGGAGCCATCATCTAAAGAATGACATTCTAATATTTTTTTAAGATTATTGTTTTTACGGAACACAAAACTGGGTTTGGTTCCGACAGCCCGAACAATGTCAGAATTTCCTTGAAGAACCCTCCAATTCCTTTCAAGAGCAGCCCTAATGTGATTGGAGTCACTACTCATTTCAAGTGAACAAATAACATCAAAATTACTTTTGTTAGAAGAATGTTCACTGTGAATATTTTTAATAACCATAGGTTTGTTCAAAATAGCGGGAAAATGGGTTAAACGTTTGTTAAAAACCTCATTGCCACTATCAATTAAAAAATTTTCATCATAGCCTCTTTGTATAAACATGGAAGCAATAAATTGAAATTCCTGTACTAAGTCTTGTTCTCTTGTGGTCATCCGACTAGCTCTAATGTATTGTCCTCTAGGGATGTTTTTGATAACATGTTTGGGGTGTCCACTTGAATAATGTAGGTACCCGTTAGTAAAGGTTTCTTTCCTAAAAATCTTACTGTGGAATCTATAATCTGTGTTGTCCCACCACAGATGAATGTCTAAAAAATTAACCGCCAAACCTGCATCACCTTTAGTAAATTTCAGATAACCTGGTGTAGAATTAACTTCCAAGATGAAAGCTTCCACAGTTTCAAGACTTCCATCAATGACAAAAATTAAATCATCAATGTATCTACAATAAAAGCTAATGTGAAATTTGTTCATCAAAATGGGAATTAATTCAAGCTCCCACCATGCCATAACCAAATTTGCATATGCAGGTGCCGCCGGAGAACCCATGGCGACACCTCGTTTTTGTTTATAATACCTATTATTGAATAAAAAGAAATTGTTATCTAAAATAATTTCTAACAACCTGCAAATCATAGATATAACAGTGTTATTAAAATATTTCTTTTTAACTAAAAAACTACGTATGGCTTCCACACCTTCCTCATGCGGAATGCAAGTGTATAAGGAAATAACATCCATGGTGAAAAGGACATGTCTTTCTGGATCAAAAATCCCCCTGTCTGAAAAAAATCCCAGTTTCTCCAAAAAAATGCCAAGAGTCCCTAACAAAAGATGGTTTGTTGTTTAATAATAACCAGAGAGACTCCCTCTGTGATGGAATGAGGTGAAGAAACTATAGGTCTAAATGGAGGATTTAATAAATCCTTGTGTGTTTTTGGGATCCCAAAAATGACCCCTATTTTCGGTTCTTGCACAACACAAAAATCATATAGATCAAGACTGATTTCTCCTGACATTAATGCCTCATATAAATGAGAATGTATCAACCGAAAACATTTTAAAATATCATATAGAGCAATCTGTTCATATTCAAGAGTGTTATTTAATATTTTTAACATGTTAAAGTTATATGCTTCTTGATCCATAATGACTATATTTGATCCTTTGTCACTTTTCATGAATCTAAATTGATCACTCAAACTTTTTAAATTATTTAAAGCTTTCCTTTCTTCATGATTTAAATTGTCACAAACGTAATTTTTAGACTTTAACAGTTTATCAACATCTTCAATACATAAATCTTCAAAAGATTTGATTGTATGATGTAATCTAGGTGTGTAGCTGGAAGGCTTACTCAAAACATTGCTAATGTCTGGCAAATCATACATCAAATACGATAAATTCAGCTTCCTTGTAAATTTTTTGATATCAATAATAGTTCTACTATAATTCGCTCTACTGTTAGGAACAAAATTCAACCCATATTTTAAAACTGTAATCTCAGTGTCTGTGAAAACATGTTTGGTTAAATTAATGATGCTAAAACTGTCCATTTGTTCAGTCAAGCTTCGTCCCCCGACGAGTTGGACCCCAAAAAAGTCCGACTTCTAGTTAACACAGTGGTCTTGGTGTTGTTAACTGACTGTTTTTTCCGATTAACAGATAAGTCAGTCAAAGTAGTACTTAATTTACTTTTACAGACTCTGTCTTTGTCCAATTTATTTGCAGAGTTATCGACAGCGAGTTCCTGCTGTTTTCTGTCGGTAGCACCACTGTCCTTATAGTTGTCAAGCAAAATGTGATCAACTGACACACCACAGGGATTACTAAAGAGCTTTTTCCCCAATGGTGTATTTCACAATGAATGACATCAGCAGGATTGCCAAAGTAGGGCATTTGAAATGTACTGCGAGTGACTAGCCTGTAATGCATTGCTCCATACACAAACATTGAAACAGACACAAAACATCCAGAACTGTCATGGGTGGAGATGGAACCCTACCAGAGTTCTAAATCACACTCCAGCAGTACACAGTTACCAGACACACTAACTACAGAGATTACTGAGCTACAACCTTCCCAGGGGTGTATTTCTAGGTGGGTGACATCAGCAGCCTTGCCAAAGTTGAGTATATGAATTCTAAGGAGTGTGAGTACCCTAAAAAGCATTGCTCTCTACACAGTCAGAGACTGACAGACACACACACACACACACACACACACACACACACACACACACACACACACACACGCACACACACACACACACACACACACACACACACACACACACACACACACACACACACACACACACACACACACACACACACACACACACACACACACTCACACAAAATTGCCAAGTCTAAGGTTAGAACACCTCCCAAACTACTTTTTCATACTACAGCAGTACACAGTTACAGGACACACTACAGAGATTAATGGGCTACAGCCTTCCCAGAGGTGTATTTCTAGGTGGATGACATCAGCAGCCTTGCCAAAGTGGAGTATATGAATTGTAAGGAGTGTGAGTACCCTAAAAGGCATTGCTTTCTACTCAGTCAGACACACACACAGTTGTCAAGTCTGGGGTTAGAACACCTACCTAACTACTTTATCACACTACAGTAGTACACAGCTACAGGATGCGCTATGGAGATTACTGGGGTACAACGTTTTCAGAGGTGTGTTTCTAGGTGGGTGACATCAGCAGCCTTGCCAAAGTTGAGTATATGAATTGTAAGAAGTATGAGTAGCCTAAAAAGCATCACTCTCTACACAGTTAGAGACAGACAGACACACACACTCACACACACTCACACAGCTGCCAAGTCTGGGGTTAGAACTATTACCTAACTAGTTTATCACACTAGAGCACAGTTATGAGACGCGCCACAGAAATTACTGGGCTAGAGTTTTCCCAAAGGTGTATTTCACATTGGATGACCTCAGCAGGCTTGTCATAGTAGGGCTATGGGGACCCATTCATCTAGGGGTTGACACGCCACATACGGGCACACACGGGGTCATATGTTACAGGTACATGATATAGCTACTAGATGACTACTTCCTTGTACAATCATGTTGCACAGCTGGCACGTGCACCACATAGTCTGTAATGCTGACAGATACTGGTGGCTATTACCTGCAGTGGGTGACATCTGCACCTCATGTGTTTGGGGCCCATTGGCTGTGTGCTAGGTGGGACAGGCCTGGATGGCTACTTGTCACGGGTACTCTCTTCCACACATCTATGTCCATCTGCCTTTGGCTTATTATAGTGTGTTGTCCTTAAATATATGTTTGTATTCCTCGCCACTGCATTTGCAAGGCAGGAGTAGTGCATACTGATATGTGTCTGCACTAAGAACTGTGACTGCCAGATATGTCTGGTCCACTGGTGTTTGCAGACATGGCCTTCACGTGTTTAAGTGTGTGAACATGCCCAGTATGGCCGTCTGTATTGTATGTGTGGATCAAGTCCAGGTAGTTTGTATTGCGGTGCTGACCTTTGTGTTGTACACTGACCTGATTTGTCTGCAGGGTATCCATTGGTCAGTTGGCATTGACTGTTGCTACATTTCTGCATAGCGAGGGGGACACATCTGACTGTTTCTACATTTCTACACAGGTTTGGGGGGCAACACCTGACTGTTACAATACTTCTACGCAGGATGGGGGCACACCTGACTATTTCTACATTTCTACACAGGATTGGGGGGCACACCTGACTTTTACTATATTTTTATGTAGGATGGGGGGAGGGCACACCTGAGTATTTCTACATTTCTACACAGGAGTGGGGGGGGCACACCTGACTGTTACTATAAGTCTACGTAGGATGGAGGGGGCCACACCTGACACCTATACACATTTGCTAGGACTATACTGGTATGTCGGGTACTCCATTTCAATCTGTAGTCTTACCTATCGTAACTATGGCTAGAGGCGTACCAGTGTACTACAGGTATTAGCTTTTAATTACCTACAGATTAGTTTCTGACTCCCTAGCCTTCACAACTGACATCCAACTGCCTGGCCTGTGTAGTCTGCCTGTGTAGACCTGGGGGAAGGTTACCCGTAGGCCTCATTCAGAGGCCATAGTACATAATTTGTTTATGTTTGTCTACACCTGTCCTTCTGGCTATGACTGTTGTTGGGTATGTGACCCCCCCAACTGGCATGTGTGAGTCACTTACCTTGTGGGTGTCCCAGTACTGAGGGTGGTACTACAGGACTGCCTATGTTGGATACACATAGTAAACTCCCTATACATGGTTGATCACAGGTAGTGTGATCATAAGTATTCGTAAGGAAAATCAACTTAACCATACTGGCTTCTAGAGTAGGATTTAACAAAGAAACTAAGGAAAATACAGATCTGGTTAGGAAATCTACATATAACCCCCCCTTACTTCCACAAATTAAGAATTTTGAGATGGTTTTGGAAAGTGAAATAAGGAAGAAGGACACTAGAAATAAAATTAAAATCCACCAGAACTTACAAAAGGATGAGAGAGAAGTATTAAAAGAACTCACTAAGGACAACACAGTGAGAATTATGAAACCAGATAAAGGGGGTAGGATAGTAATAATGGATACAATTTTATATGAAGCAAAAATGTGTACTATTCTGAATGATGAAAACAAATATTGTGTAGCCTCAAAACAAGAGATAGAGATGGCACACAAAAAATAGAACTAATAATTCAGGATTTATTAATGGAAGAAGTTATTGACATTAAAACAGTTAATTATTTGAAAGTCAAGAAACCAAGGGTAGCCACAATATTCGGCATACCCAAAATCCATAAAAATCAGGAACCCCCCCCCCCTAAGACCCATAGTGTCAGCAGAAGGAGCAATGACTGTTCCCTTAGCTAAATATATTGATGCAAAGGCAAAACACATTTGGGTCAACAATAAAATCATATTAAAAGCTTCCTGGGATTTCCTCAGGGAATTAACACCTAGTGTGTATAAGGAAGATATTATCTTTATTACTATAGACATCATTGATTTATTCTCCTGTATCCCACACAATGAAGGGATGGATATGTTTGAAGAAAGTATATTTCTTGACAAAGCCATGACACATGAAGAAAAAATAGCAACAGTTAATTTCATGGAGGTAGTCCTGAAAAACAACTATTTAACTTTCAATGGAGAATATTATAAACAAAAATCTGGAGTTTCAATGGGAGCAGCGTATGCCCCTAAATACGCTAATATTGTACTATCCAGATGGGAAGAGAAATATATCATAAATTCAAAATACAAAGATTATTGGGTATTATACCATAGGTTTTTAGACGATATAGTGATTTTCTGGATAGGGGATGAAAAAAACTTTAAGGAATTTATGGAATACATAGGTACTACTACAAGTTTTTTGAAATTCACTTATGTCCTAAATAGAAATGTGCTTAACTAACTTGATGTGGAGGTATATAAATTTGAAAATAGGTTTGAAACTAAAGTATATAGGAAGGCAACATATGTTAATTCCTTTCTGCATTTCGATAGTGGGCATCCATTTCATAGCAAGAAAAACATTGTAAAAGGACAATTTGTGAGGGGGTCTAGAATGACCAGACGAAACGAGGATTTTCATATAGAATGTGACAGATTGGAAAATATGTTTTTGGAGAAAGGTTATCCTACTGACTTCATAAGGGATATAAGGAGGGAAGTTGAGATAGGTATAAATGGGAGATTCCACCCTATAAAAGGTATAGAACAATCTATTATTAAAGAAAATGGAAATTAAATAACAGTTAACAAAGGGGAAAGCTACCAAAGAAGATTAGTAATAGAATACAACTCTTTTAACAAGAATATCAGGGGAATTTTTAATAAGGAATGGGACAAATTCTCATCCTTAACCGATATGGAAGAAATCAGAAAAATAGTACCTAAAATAGTATATAAAAATCCCCCTAATATTAGGAACATGATAGAAAGAACAGGAAACACTAAGAAAATAAAACCTAATCAATTATTTGGGACTTTCAAATGTGGGAGATGCTCACAATGTGTGTTCATAATGAACAAAAAGGAAATATATTTGGAAAGTAGAAAGAGATTAATAACTAGTAATAGTTATTATAATTGTGACACACAGAGGGTAGTTTATTTAGCGACATGTCAGAAATGTCACTCTTTTTACGTTGGAAAGACTGAGAGATCCTTAAAAAAGAGGGTGTATGAACATACTTATGACATTTGTAAAGAAAGAATGACTAACGCATTGTATAAACACACCAAAACCTATCTTGAAGCAACTTATTTATTTTTTGTTCTAGAACAGATACAGGTGGACCCTAGGGGAGGTCCCTGGGAAGTCAGATTAGAAAGTAGGGAGTTATGGTGGCAGATACACCTGGATGCAAGTAGGAGCCCTGGACTAAATGACCATATATCTATAGGGGCCATTTTAAGATTAAAATCTAACAAGATTTAATTTTAAGAGAATTTCAGTTTTCAACACTAGATGGTGGTAGCTTACCACAATATAACCCATTTGAGGAAGAATCAAATTTTGTCTTCTTATAAAATTCCTAATATTTTTCCAATATACTTCCTACATGCTCCTTATACACAATTGGTTAGAAAGTAGTAGTTATTGTAACATGGAAAAGAATTTATACACAAAAAAACATATTAAAATCAAATAAGGTAACATTTATAGGTGGAACATATAAGTATCAGACAAAAATAAAATAAAAACGCGTTTTAGATTTTAGAGCTGCATTAGTTTTTTAAGAAATGCATTTTACATAAATACATAAATATTATGAATTGCACTTTAATAATTTATACAAGTTTTTAAAAAACATGCACAGCACTTTATAAAATCAAAATAGGCTAGAGATGAATAATCAAAATGGTGCCTATGATTATGAATTTTTAAGAATTGTTTTAAATGTATTTATACATATTATATATATACATGTTTTTAATTATTTATAACATCTGAAAATGGTATAACAGACGTATTATTGTGGTCCAACTTCATTTAATGACTAAATAATACCTGCATTTATCACTGTTTTTCGTATCACGAGAATCATGAATATTAATGAAGTAATCCAAGGCGATTTGACAATTCATACCATGAATATCAGCATCTAATTGGTAAAAAGCACTAATTGGAAGGTAATTAAAGTATTTAATTAGTAAAAGCACAACACTTCAGTATCTGATGAAGTCCCACTTTGTGAGACGAAAACGCATTAGCATTGGTGAGAAAGAAGAGCGTTAATATCGTTAATTTCGTTGTTCGAGTGTTTTTGTGAATAAACTGTGGATTTTACTCATTCCATTGCCTGGTGATACTTTCAAGCACTTTGCATCAAGTTTCTTTGTGATTGTTGGTTTTTTACTGGATGCTATCGCTCATTACTGGTTATTGGTCATTTACCAGTGAGTGCTTTCTGAGTACACCGGGTAGTTGCCTGCTTTAAATTCATAATGAGCATTGAAGGGCAGGAAGAACTTGGTTTGACCAGGAAACTTATCGGGCAGCTCACGGAGCTAGTCAATTTGCTCACACCTATTTGCTCGAACCTTATTGCTGCTAAAAATGAAGACAAACTACAAGGAGCCGAAGGGTTAATGCAACAACAACACAAAAGGAAAAGGGAGCTCATTGGCGAACAGGAGGACGCCGGCGACCTAGGAAATTTACCGGACACTGACTTTGATCCTCGTAACACACCAAACATATTTGGTGAAGAAAGGGGAGTTCTTCCCCAAAGAGGAATGATACGTAAGGATTTAGGTGCCAGACCTAAAACTATTGCAGGTACTGTTAACAATCCTTCTACCACTACTGAGTGGCTTAAAAAGAACTTCAGTTTTAAATCAACTGACAATAAGAATAAGTGTGTTGCCGATGGTGACACTTATAATGTGAAAATAGATAAACTCTACAAGCTTATGCTTCAGTACAGAACATGTATTATTGAAAACGCATATTTAAAAGAGTGTATTAACAAGGAAATAGTCCCGAAGGGACTTCGTATTTGTAAATACCCTAATAATGTGCAAATGGGTACTGTGTTTCATGAAAGCTTGGTGAAAACTTTTAACAAATGTGGGTTGGAAGTTGTGCAACATATTATCGATGAAAATGAAAGAAAACTAAGGGTTTTAAACGAGGAAATTGAGGATATTGATACATGTATTAAAAATGATATGATTTTTAAAATTAAGGAAGAGAAAGAGAAATATTTTAAAATTAGAAGTGACATTGATAGTAAATGTAATGAAGTCATGCAGCATAAACTTAACAAACTGAATAGAGATATTCATGAATATGCGAATGATATTAGTTACCCTAAACCTGTATACAATAACTATCACAATATGAGTTACAAAAATAAAAACAAGTATAACAGGAAGGACACTAGGAACAATATTATGGACACACAAGAGGAATATTGGTATGACAGAGAATTTCCACCATTAGTAGATAAAGACCAAGACATACTACCTGAACAAATAAAGGACAGAAGAGGGAATTTTCAGATGCGGGGGGGGGGGGGGAAGAGGGAGATTCTGGTAATGGACACCCTCACCCATCATGACACTGAACTGGATTATGATTCTGACTTTGATTGTGACACTGACAATGACATTAACAATATAGAGAAAGTGACTAATGATATTCATCAGGAAAATGTCAAAAACAGCTTTCAAGGGTTTTCTATATACAATTTTAGTAATGTTGTTCTTAACAAAAAACATTTCAAATTGTTGAGCAAAGGATTAAAATACATTCCATCTAGGAAAGGTGACACAGCTAGTACTATTGTGGATATGAAATTATTCGTAAGGAAAATCAACCTAACCATACTGGCTTCTAGAGTAGGATTTAACAAAGAAACTAAGGAAAATACAGATCTGGTTAGGAAATCTACATATAACCCCCCCTTACTTCCACAAATTAAGAATTTTGAGATGGGTTTGGAAAGTGAAATAAGGAAGAAGGACACTAGAAATAAAATTAAAATCCACCAGAACTTACAAAAGGATGAGAGAGAAGTATTAAAAGAACTCACGAAGGACAACACAGTGAGAATTATGAAACCAGATAAAGGGGGTGGGATAGTAATAATGGATACAATTTTATATGAAGCAAAAATGTGTACTATTCTGAATGATGAAAACAAATATTGTGTAGCCTCAAAACAAGAGATAGAGATGGCACACAAAAAATAGAACTAATAATTCAGGATTTATTAATGGAAGAAGTTATTGACATTAAAACAGTTAATTATTTGAAAGTCAAGAAACCAAGGGTAGCCACAATATTCGGCATACCCAAAATCCATAAAAATCAGGACCCCCCCCCCCAAGACCCATAGTGTCAGCAGAAGGAGCAATGACTGTTCCCTTAGCTAAATATATTGATGCAAAGGCAAAACACATTTGGGTCAATAATAAAATCATATTAAAAGATTCCTGGGATTTCCTCAGGGAATTAACACCTAGTGTGTATAAGGAAGATATTATCTTTATTACTATAGACATCATTGATTTATTCTCCTGTATCCCACACAATGAAGGGATGGATATGTTTGAAGAAAGTATATTTCTTGACAAAGCCATGACACACGAAGAAAAAATAGCAACAGTTAATTTCATGGAGGTAGTCCTGAAAAACAACTATTTAACTTTCAATGGAGAATATTATAAACAAAAATCTGGAGTTTCAATGGGAGCAGCGTGTGCCCCTACATACGCTAATATTGTACTATCCAGATGGGAAGAGAAATATATCATAAATTCAAAATACAAAGATTATTGGGTATTATACCATAGGTTTTTAGACGATATAGTGATTTTCTGGATAGGGGGGAAAAAAACTTTAAGGAATTTATGGAATACATAGGTACTACTACAAGTTTTTTGAAATTCACTTATGTCCTAAATAGAAATGTGCTTAACTATCTTGATGTGGAGGTATATAAATTTGAAAATAGGTTTGAAACTAAAGTATATAGGAAGGCAACATATGTTAATTCCTTTCTGCATTTTGATAGTGGGCATCCATTTCACAGCAAGAAAAACATTGTAAAAGGACAATTTGTGAGGGGGTCTAGGATGACCAGTCGAAACGAGGATTTTCATATAGAATGTGACAGATTGGAAAACATGTTTTTGGAGAAAGGTTATCCTACTGACTTCATAAGGGATATAAGGAGGGAAGTTGAGATAGGTATAAATGGGAGATTCCACCCTATAAAAGGTATAGAACAATCTATTATTAAAGAAAATGGAAATGAAATAACAGTTAACAAAGGGGAAAGCTACCAAAGAAGATTTGTAATAGAATACAACTCCTTTAACAAGAATATCAGGGGAATTTTTAATAAGGAATGGGACAAATTCTCATCCTTAACCGATATGGAAGAAATCAGAAAAATAGTACCTAAAATAGTATATAAAAATCCCCCTAATATTAGGAACATGATAGAAAGAACAGGAAACACTAAGAAAATAAAACCTAATCAATTATTTGGGACTTTCAAATATGGGAGATGCTCACAATGTGTGTTCATAATGAACAAAAAGGAAATATATTTGGAAAGTAGAAAGAGATTAATAACTAGTAATAGTTATTATAATTGTGACACACAGAGGGTAGTTTATTTAGCGAGATGTCAGAAATGTCACTCTTTTTACGTTGGAAAGACTGAGAGATCCTTAAAAAAGAGGGTGTATGAACATACTTATGACATTTGTAAAGAAAGAATGACTAACGCATTGTATAAACACACCAAAATCTGTCTTGAAGCAACCTATTTATTTTTTGTTCTAGAACAGATACAGGTGGACCCTAGGGGAGGTCCCTGGGAAGACAGATTAGAAAGTAGGGAGTTATGGTGGCAGATACATCTGGATGCAAGTAGGAGCCCTGGACTAAACGACCATATATCTATAGGGGGCATTTTAAGATTAAAATCTAACAAGATTTAATATTAAGAGAATTCCAGTTTTCAACACTAGATGGTGGTAGCTTACCACAATATAACCCATTTGAGGAAGAATCAAATTTTGTCTTCTTATAAAATTCCTAATATTTTTCCAATATACTTCCTACATGCTCCTTATACACAATTGGTTAGAAAGTAGTAGTTATTGTAACATGGAAAAGAATTTATACACAAAAAAACATATTAAAATCAAATAAGGTAACATTTATAGGTGGAACATATAAGTATCAAACAAAAAAATAAAATAAAACAAACGTTTTAGATTTTAGAGCTGCATTAGTTTTTTAAGAAATGCATTTTACATAAATACATAAATATTATGAATTGCACTTTAATAATTTATACAAGTTTTTAAAAAACATGCACAGCACTTTATAAAATCAAAATAGGCTAGAGATGAATAATCAAAATGGTGCCTATGATTATGAATTTTTAAGAATTGTTTTAAATGTATTTATACATATTATATATATACATGTTTTTAATTATTTATAACATCTGAAAATGGTATAACAGACATATTATTGTGGTCCAACTTCATTTAATGACTAAATAATACCAGCATTTATCACTGTTTTTCGTATCACGAGAATCATGAATATTAATGAAGTAATCCAATGATTTGTCAATTCATACCATGAATATCAGCATCTAATTGGTAAAAAGCACTAATTGGAAGGTAATTAAAGTATTTAATTAGTAAAAGCACAACACTTCAGTATCTGATGAAGTCCCACTTTGTGAGACGAAAACGCATTAGCATTGGTGAGAAAGAAGAGCGTTAATATCGTTAATTTCGTTGTTCGAGTGTTTTTGTGAATAAACTGTGGATTCTACTCATTCCATTGCCTGGTGATACTTTCAAGCACTTTGCATCAAGTTTCTTTGTGACTGTTGGTCACAGGTAGTGTCATGTTTGGCATCCCTTTTACTGTACGTGCGAGTCAGAGAGAGGTGTCATTCCCTGGGTCCCTACTGTGTCAGTGTATGTGCTATGTGTTGCCTCTTTGCCAAGGCCAGGGCATACTGGGCACACCTCCTTCTGCCTACTGGGGCAGGCTCAAGTTGTTCCTCCTCCAAGTCACTCTGTGCCTGAGCAGGCCTTGGCAATGGTGGGGGGCTGTGTGGCCCTGCCCCATACTGTTCCTGCTGCAGCTGTTTCCACAGGATCAGATTGTGTAGCATGGCATATACAAGGACAATCTGAGTACATGTAGTTGGTGAGTACTGCAAGGTTTCACCGGATGTGTCCAGGAACCGGATCCGTGACTTGAGCATCCCAAAAACACGCTCTATTATGATTCTTGTTTGTGCGTGTGCCTCATTTTGGAGTTTTTGTTCGGGTGTGTGTGCATTTCTGATGGGTGTCATCAGCCATGGCTCCAGTGCATATCCAGCATCCCCCACTAAGTGACCATGTGGGATGTCCCCATTGGCATATCTCTGGTACAACTGCGTCGGATGCCAGATGTGAGAATCATGATAACTTCCAGGGCAGCCAGCACACACATTCATTATTATGCCCTGAGCATCGCACACAACCTGGCAGTTAATGGAGAGGAAGCCCTTGTGGTTTATGTAGACCCTACCCCACTCACTGGGTGGTGCTTTGATACGTATGTGTGTGCAGTCTACTGCACCCACTACCTCAGGGTATTCTGCTATTCGGTGGAAGAGATGCATATTGTTGGCCAATGCCTCACGGGTGTTGGGGAAATATACGTTCTCACCGACAAGTGCTAACATGGCATCCAGGAACTGGTGGAGTACCCTTGATGCTGATGCCTGTGAAATCCCCATCATATCCCCAGTTTGCCTTTGGAAGGTACCTGTAGCTAGTATTCATAGGCCTACACATACCTTGGTATCCACTGGGATGGGTTCCACTCTGTTAGTTCTGTGTGTGTGAGGGGTGGCAGGAACAGCTCAACAATTGGCTGTAGGAGGTCCCTGTCCGCCCTATAGTGCTCCACTATCTCCAGCTCATGTAACCCTTGGTAGGTTACTCTGGGTCTGTACACTCTTCTCCGTCTACTCACTGTGGGTTGCTCTGCAGTATTCACATCCTCACCACCCTCAGCCTCTTGCACATGCTAGTTTATGATAGCAAAAGCAGCCCCTAACATTTTTTGTCTTGCTTTCATTTTGTAAAATTTCCCCGTTCATATACACCAGTGGTGGGGAGCTTTGGGGTAAAAACAAGGGGGAAAGGTGTTTGCATAGTTTGCAGTGGTGTGCTGGATTGGGCTGGTCTGCTGCCTGTGTAATTGGCTGATTCTGATACATTTCATCTGCCAGCTAAGATAATTCTCCTTGATTACTTTCCTACTGCAGTTTTCCCTTCCCACTGCCTCCCTGTTTAAGCCCGTGTGTGCGCAACACAAACAGAGTGCTCAAATGTGCACACTGCTGCTATTTCCTGGTTTAACTTCCTTTTCTTCCTGTAAAACCTGATGCGTGGTGCGCACACCCGCTTACACTTTGTAAAGACGGCTAGGCAGGTTTAGACACACCCCCTAGCTTAGCTGTGCTAAGCTAGGAGCAAACCTGAGCCACAGGGCTCCAATCCGCTTACAGTATGCATGACACACATCCCCATGATCTCACCTACTTCCTAGTCTTGCACCCAGCTATACATACTCTTACACTGTTGGGACCTGCCTCACATGCTGGGGAAAACTGGGATTCACTATCCTTCCTCTTATTTGCATAGGATTTCCTGCTAATGCATAGTTACATGTCTCACACTGAGCCTTCCCCCTTAGCAACCACTACTCACTGGCCAGTTGTCTTCTGCCTGCCATTGACTTGCATGGCAGAATACTGATTTTAGTTAGAATGCTCATTTTAGGTTTATTTTCTTACCCCCCCCCCACTCCCATTTGTGCACCACTGCACTTAAAACAGCCGAGATTGGCGAAAAAAAATAAAAGTTTTTTTTTTTTTATTGTTTTTATTGTTTGCAATGCCAATGGCATTATACTTGGCCATTGGCATGCTTCCTCAATGATATGCACCCTTTATTTGGAGCTGTCATAGCTCCGTTGTGGATTTTACAGAAATGCACTCAGTTATTAACCGAGTACATTTCTGCAGATAGCACTAGTCTTGCACGGACTATTGCAAGCTTCCTGGATTGCAAAATCATCTCATTTGCAAGGATCTTTCCTGCAAATGGGGTGATTTGCATACCAGAGCTTAGTCCGTGCAAGATTAGTGCAGGAGCTCTCGTGCATGCCCCTGCAGGCTGTTCCTGGATCGCACGGCAGACATATTGCCTGTGTGAGCTCCTGCACTAATCTTGCACTCCATACAAGCTTTTGTGAATCCGGGGGATTATTTCATTCTTAACAACCTGGATTCCTGAATTTTTAGACTTGAAAGAGGGACTTTCATTTGGAATTGAAAGGTCGCATAGAGCACTGAGGAAACCTGCTTCTAACTCAACAAATACTCCACCTAGATCCATAGTTATAAAATGTCTTTCATTTCTGGACAAGGAACTAATATTAAAATAAGCTTGGAGAAAATCACCCTTAAAATACAATGAAAGCCTGATAATGTTTGACAATGATTCTTTCAAAATACTAGAACAAACGAAAAAAGTCTGACCAATAATAAAACTGCTAAAACAAAACAACATTAAAGCACAGGTGGCCTTTCCAGCCAAGAGAAAAATACTTTTGGCCAATGAGATGAGAATCTTTAATAACTTAGAAGAATCTACTATATTCATCAAAATCAACAACATAGTGTCTATCCCAGAAGAAATGGAATGGATGGCCCCTACTCTTAAAAGAATAAAAGAAACAAATCCTTGGACTGATGCTAGAAAGAAGAAACAAAAAACTGATTCCAAGAGAGCTGTCCCAAAAAATAACTCTTACAACTACATCTCTCAAAGTATCAACTGATATGGTACATCACTTGTAATCTGTTTTTATTCAAAAAAGGAGGGTTTCTTAAACAACTGAAAAACAGTAATGATTTAATCAGAATGTTCAGAGTCCAATAATTCTTCACAGACAAAGGTAGGTCAAGATGGGTTACTAAAAAACTAATGTCTTCCAACTTTTTCCAGTTAGGGGTTGCCACAGCAGAACTCCAGTCCACTAATGATTGACAGTGGATTTTTATGGTGCCAGCCTGATGCCCAACCTTCAAAGAAGGCACACCCATTCACACACACACCTACCTGCATGTCTTTAAATGTCACTCTACCACAGGGAAGACATGCAGACTCCATAAAGAAGACACTCTAGCCAAGAATCAAACTGGAAAACCTCTGATTGTGAGGCAACAACACAAACCACTGCACCACCACAGCCTTACTATATGCATTATATATAAGCCAAACAAAGCAACATATATAATATAAACATAGAAGTTTCTATTCCCCTACTTGAACTCAGTGAATATTTATCTTGTTCATTTTTCATTGATTTTACTTATAATAATTTAAGTAATTAATTAACTAATTCAACAAGGTAGCATTCATCAGAGCTCAGACTCAAATGTAACAAAATAACATCATATATAATAGCAATAACAGTAGAGTGTTTTGAAAAAAAAATACTGCCATGGAGACTAATGCCTTATTCAGTTAAAGTATGATTTACAAATGTCATGTATATCCTGATTAAGTAGTAGTAGCAAGCTCTTAGTACAAATGTCATCATTACTCTGTCTAAATATAGTTAATATCAATTATGGCAGGTATCACAGCTACGAGTGCTGTTTGATCAATCCTGATATGGTGTGCATGGATGCAGCTGTCTCTGACAGCTAGTACAAATATCATTATTATTCTGTCTAAACATAATTAATATCAATTATGGCAGGTATCATAGCTTTGAGTGCTGTTTTATTAAGCCTGACATGGTGTATGTGGATGCAGCTGTGTCTGGCAGCTGTTGTATGTTGCCGTTTTCGTCTCTGGAAAGCTGTGGTTTGCGGCTTGTGATCGAGGTTTACTGATGCTTGTGTATTAGGAAGAGACATTTGGTGTTTTAGCTGGGATCCAGGGGAAGGGGGTAGATAAAACTGTGATTTGGGATATTTTGGCAGAGAATAGTTTGTTTATACATCTGCTGAGGGAGAGGTGGGAAGGCTGGAATAATGTGTTATCTCTTGTTGTGGCAGCTTGTTGGGATGTTTTTTTTTTTTTTTTTTTGATCTGTTTGCTTGCCGTTCTTTTCCTGGCCGCTGTCTCACGGAAAGGGAGGGAATTAGGCTTGAAGTTGCAGTGAAGTGAAGCTTTGCTTCAGGTGCATCGCGAGCCACTGGTATGCAGTACACAGACACACTAAGAGAAACAGACACTCCCAGGTTGCTATGGTAATGCAGACAGAGTGACGATAATGCCTAACGGCTCTGAGGAGCCTCCGAAATGATTCTTGGCAATAAAGTGTTTGGTAAAAAAAATATATATATATATATATATATATATATATATATATATATAGATTCACTATACAATTTCAAAATACTGAAATGTCGAATTTCAGTATTTCGAGACTGAATAGTCGAAAAACCACATACATGAAAACCCACAATCACGAATACTACAATCGCGGCCATTTTCACACACACACACACACACACACACACACACACACACACACACACACACACACACACACACACACGTAATCACACAAACACATACACCTACCTAACTAAACAAACATAACAACACACACAAACACACTTAACCTACCTATAAGCAGGGGGAAAAGCCCCCCCTTGCACCCCCACACCCCCCTACTTACATATTCTAACTCAGAGGTCGCACTAAACAGACAAACACACAACAAACACCACCGCACACACTCACACACATTAAAATCCCTACCCATTAATCCTCAAACACTTACCTGAAACCCCAAATAAATCCACAAACCGCAACACATGTAATGAACGTGACACCACAATAGCGGCGGATTCGACATTTGCAGATTCGGCATAGTGTAGTTTTGGTTAACTACACTTTCCACTATTCGGTCTCGATGTACTAAATTTCGACATTTCAGTACGTCGAGATTGTCTAGTGTATACATATCTATATATATATATATATATATATATATATATATATATATATATATATATATATTTAAAAATAAAAGGGCTGTTTTAAACCACATGTACACATATCGATGGTCTCCCAACACTTTGTTTAGCTCATTAAGTTGATTCTTGATAAAAAAAAAAATAATAAGCACAATTTTATATTTAAAATGTATTTTGGTCCAAACATATTCAAGGCTTACATAAGAGTGGAAGTCTGAGTTATTGTGAAAGACTAAGAGCACTTGGTCTTGTGCAGTACCCTTTGCAGTGGTCTGAGAGTTGAGCTTGCTCGGACATGTTGGGCATATGGGGATAGCTGATTCTAGGGGTGTTTGGGGTTGCCGTGAAGTGCTAGATAGTCATAGATTTTCTCTGTGGAAATATCTGTGGGAATGAAAGGTGTGTTGAGTGGTTCACTGGCAGAGTGGCGACTGCATGGAACAGGCTGGTAAAATGGAACAGGACAAATATTGGTTTGGATATTTTAAGAACAGCCTGGAAACACACCACTTGAACTAGTAAATGGTATTCTGGCAAAACTGGATGGGCATTGTTGCCTGTGCTTGAAGTACTGATACGTGTGTATGTAAGGATGGAAATACACTTATAAGAAACTAGAAGGGTCTCATAATTTAAAGTCTATGGACTGAATAAACATGCTTGGAAGGAGGTAATAATAAGAATAAGCATTACAGCTTGTGGTTTCTCAAATAACTAACAACCAAAAAAAAAAAAACCACACAATAGTTATGTAATTATTATTTTAGTAAAGCTAGACATAAAATATAAAATTGTCGGATAAGATGAAGCAGTCTGCTGAATTTAGATATTAAAGAAATGATTTAATAACATGGGCTTGTGTATAATAACACTACTGTCTTAACTTGTCATAAATGACATACACTACATTAAACATCAAGGGTAAGCATGATGATTTTCTTATATAAGTAAATATGCATAACAAGTCATATAATTACTTTAACTTAAATTGTAGTTTTTGTAACCCATCTTGACCATACATAATACCTAAGCTGTTACCAAGGTAACTAATGTTTTATAAATGACATCAAACTGACAAAGCTGTTCAAGAGAAGCAATAGAATCCTGAACTTAAAATGTCACAGAATGTAACAATCATATTCTGAACAAACAGTATTAAATTGACAATAGACACTCACTTTACTAACATGGGCTTGTGTATAATAACACTACTGTTTTAACTTGTCATAAATGACATACACTATATTGAACATCAATAGCAAGCATGATAATTTTGTCATATAAGTAAATGTGCATAACAAGTCACATAATTGCTTCAACTTGAATTGTGGTTTTGTAACCCATCTTGGCCATACATAATCCATACATAATACTTAAGCTGTTACCAAGGTAACTAATGTTTTATACATGACATCAAACTGACAAAGTTGCACAAGGGACACAATAGAAGCCTGAACTAGGAATGTCACAGAATGTAACAATCACATTCTGAACAAATATTATTAAACTGACATTATACCATGACCGCCGAAAAACGTGCACACTGATTGGCCAGCGTGCCCGTTGTAAATCGAGTTATACTAATGGAAAAAGGTCGGACTTTTTCCATTAGTATAACACCGCTTTTAAAACATTGTCTGCTATATTAAATGGGTTTAACATAGCGAGACAGCTAAAATAAGCAACAGAGATCTCCGTTGCTTATTTTAAAGCTGTCTCATGTTAAACCCATTTAACATAGTGAGACAGTGTTTAAAAAGAACGGAGAAAGCAAGATCTCCGTTGCTTTTTAGTGTTTAGCTATGTTAAATGAGTTTAACATAGCGAAACAGTTAAAATAACGGACATCTCCGCTGCTTATTTTAAAATCTCGCTATGTTAAACTCATTTAACATGAACACTAAAAAGCAACGGAGACCTGGCTTTCTCGTTGCTTACACAGCTCTGATGTACCGGGTGCGCAGCGCGAGTACATCAGAACCATGGATGCCAGACATCTGCGGAAGGGCAGTAAACAGGCATTATACTATGCCATTATTTAAGAAAAGTAATAGTTTCTTTTCTTAAATAATGTCATGGTATAATAGCAATAACCCACTTCTGGGTGTGGGTAATGCTAAATTTACCCACAGTTGGCTTTGTTTGGTCCCTCGGGCTTCACCCTCGGGACCAAACCACGCCAACCGTGGGTAAATTTAGCATTACCCACACCCAGGCATGGGTTATTGCTATAATAATCACTCAATTTAACCTTTGCTGATTATACAAAATGGAATGTTGCCATTTAAATCTAAAAATTTTCAGTATATGCCATAAAATGGCAATTTTATGAATATGGAAAGGGAACTTGTAATCATTAATCACAATAAGTGAATTTGTTGTTTTTAACCTATAATTTCACTCATTTTATAATAAGAAATGACAGATATGAAAATCCTTATGTGTAGGAAATGGGGGAAGAGGGATGCACTGATAATTAAAATGCACTAACTTTCATCAATGTTCACATAAAACAAACTTGATGCTTTAAGTAGCAACAAACAGATTACTTAAATGCTGGCAAACAATGAAATGCAACTTCTGATATATCCAGTAAAATACATTGTATTATAAACATTAGTTATACATATTAACATCTATTTATATTAAGTAATACATTTTGAAAGACTTCATCAGTAAGAGTGAATATGTTAAATAACTGTGTGCTATAATCTTTTACTGAGGTTTTATATATGACACATCCTACTTTACTATGATTGAATTGCTTGTCATCTAACTTTCATGTAAATATTAATTGCTTATACAATAAGTAGGCATTCATATTGTATTAGAATTATGTCTAATTTATAATAGTACTACATCTGTTCAAAATAATATAAATTCCTTATTCCTATTACAAATATTCTCCATATGACAATTCAATTTATGGAGCTCAGATGTTCTGGATTGTCAAGGTATAAGTAATAATCTGATGGATTTAGGTTTCATCCATCAGATTAGGAATGATTTTTATTCCATGGCTAGTGCAGATCTTAGTTTTGTTAACATGTATTCATTTAAATTTTTTTATTTCACAAAAACAATTTTAGCATGTCTGACCAAAACATTACTTTATTGGTAAGCACTCAAAGTATAAAACTGATAACTTCCTTTAAAAGCTCAAACATATACTTTATAGTTATCACAGGAAAATGTTTAATAGTCACAATAAAACAAAAAAATACATACCCCCCAATTTACTAATCTAAAATGCAGGACTAGTCTAGTCCTGCACAGAAGCAGCCATTTCGGAAGAGGACGGCAGCTCGCCATGCATATTAAGGAAGGTGCGCTGCCCAAGCTCCCAGGCTTACACAGAGTATGTATGAGTGCAGGGGGTGTGTCTGAGAGCAGAGCTCTCAGAATAAACACGCCCCTGCAATGTAGAAAAGCAAAAAGTGTTCAGAGATGAGCAAGATCGCTTATAGGTGTCTGAATAACCCCACCAACAGTTCGCCATTTGTACAACAGCAACAGTACATAAAAATTAATTGAAGAAACCCCTTTATTATTTCTTTTTAATTCCGATTACAACTACCGTAGGTGCACGGGTGTGCCCGTCGCTTAGCTATGGTTAAAGCAGCTTAAAAGGCTGAAGAGGATAATGAGGAAGATCTATGCAAATGAAGCAGCCCAGGAATAGTGTAGTGGGCAGAGCATTCGCCTACTGAGCAGCTATTCCCGGTTCGAGTCCCACTGCGGCACAATTTTATATGGTAAAGCACGTTATAACCAATATTTTTGTTGCAAAACCCACTAAATAACATATATTTATGAACTGGAGTACTGCAGGAAATGCACATGTGAAGTGTCAGTGTTATAATGAATAAGACACTAGTAAGCAGGTTTAAGCAGAAATAAGCAGTAGTAAGCATATGTAAGCACTAGTAAGTATGTTCAGGTGTGTTTGCATGGGGATAAGCACTGCCTACACATACTAAGCAATTTAAAAGCTAGCAGAGTGTAACAAATTGTAACCGAAAGTTAGCAGTGCTTAGCTCTGCACAAACCTGTGCAAACCCACTTACAACTGCTTTAAAGTGCTTTAATCACTCTGTACCCTACGGCCCATGTTCTGCCCAGCAACAAAATAAACTGCTTATGCAAGGCTCGAACTCCGGACCCTGCACACTAGAGTCAGAGCAGTTAACCACTAAGCCATCATAACAATACATATAAATGAGGTATCAGCAAACTAATCCTCACCACAGGAAAATCAAACCAAACATGTGAAATGAATCTATGTACAGTGTGAAGTGGTATAACCTGCCACATAACATAAATATGCGAACTGGAGTACTGCAGTAAGCATAGATGTGAGGTGTTATTGTCATAAAGTGTAGAAGTAGTAGAAGTGTAGAATAATGAATACAAGACACATATAGAACCTGTAATGACTAATAAATCACTGCCAAAAGGCAAATATAGTGTTAATTAACTATTAAGCAATGTTAAATGCAGCACAGCTCAACTTAGTAAGAGTAAGCAATGTGTAGGGGAGCCAATCCAATCTGGCTAGCAGTATACCCCTTTAAGCACTGCCAACCTTAGGTAAGCAGGTGTGCCCACAGCTTAGCCTTTTCAAACCCGGCCAGTCACAGAAAAGTGCAGGTAATTGGCCATATTTAAACCACACAGGTGGGAATACATTCCATAACTGGTTGTAGCTTCCTACTGCAGGCAGAATGGCTTGTGTGGGTGAAGGCACTTGTTTTAGAGTGCAGCACTGGGGCATCCAGGAGTCAAAAATCATGGTATGGCTCCTGGTAAAACACCATGAGGAGAGACTACTGCAGGGCCAGTACCAGGGCTCGCAGTATAAAACTGAGGCCTGGGACAGTCTCCCCCCTGTGACCTCACCAGTGCCATAGGTATCCCCTGGACTGGTGAGCAGGTCAGGCACCACCATGCTGACCTGAAGCGGCGGAGGGTGGATGTACTGGAACAGTGGATCCAGGAGTCTTGGCAGATGGCTAATGCCCCAGTACTGAGTAAGTACTCATTCTACTAAGTAGTTAAGAATTGTCTAGCTTGTGTATACTATGGATAGGTATGGCTAAATATCACTGTATTTCTCGACAGCTGCAGATGAGCGGACTGCGAACCAGCAAGTCCATGATGCTAGGTTGCAAAGGCCACGTTGCAAGGCAGGTTAGTAATTAGTCTGCATGTACTGTCATAACAAATAAATATAACAGCCTTAGAAAGTGATGTACAAGTAGAAATAAATGTGTAATAGTGTGTGAATAAAGGTATAACCCCTGCAGTGCTTCTGTTTACTCTTCTGTCATATGTCGGTGAACTGTTGCATACTATAAATAGTACTGTTGTATTCTAAGCAGTGTCACCCACACTGTGGTATGCAGATAAAATGTGTATGAAGTCCTGCATAATAATGTTGGAAGTGCCACGAGGTCAGTCATATTGTACAAGTGAGGGAGACTTAGATAGAAAACAGTAGAAAGCTTTACATCAATTTCCTGATAGCACAGTGTACTGTGATGTTAGCTATAATTTTTTGTCATACACAGCAGGGGTCTGAATCCTGGGAGTGCTACTAAGTTGTATGCATAATCATACCCCACAAATGTACAGATTTTGTTACAATGTTCAGATAGAAAGCTGTATGCATAATTACACCCAACTGTACAGAATTTGCTATAATGTTCAAATCGGAAGTTGTATGCATATTCATACCCCACAACTGTTCCAATCTGTCCAGATAAATGGCTTCCTGGTAACCCATCCACCTGACAAATCAGTATGATAATCCAAGAAATGTAGGCAGCCGTTAATGACATATAACTGATAGTCAAATGTGTACATAATCATAGAATGTATATGAAAACAAGCCTGTCATTCCAGCACCTCACCCAAAGTGTATAACAGCAATTCTCAACATATGTTGCATTGACACCTGCATATTGTCACACCTGTATGTAAGACACAGGTCAAGTATATAATAATCTATAAACATACCAGTGTACAATATAAGGTCATTGGGTAGTGTAATAATACATGTAAGGGAAAGATCACTGGAGTGACTAAGAATGTTGTGAAAACCAAAAGGATATATTAGCTGTTAATTGAACTCTCTCTCTCACCCCAACCATATGTGGAAACATAAACCATTGACACTCCTCAACTGGTATGTGTGCACTCCAAACATTTGTTGGGACATATGACCTAATGGTTCATAAATATTCACATTTGTTTCTATACATGTGCCATGTTAAAATACACCCATACTGGTGGCCTGTTGCCATCACTGAAACCTGCATGCTCTTGTAATGGCCACTGTTGTTCCATATATGCATGTGTTCTGCTTGCTCTGCAACTGTGTTAAATCTGGTGTTTTGGGTTAATGGGAATACCTATGCATGCTGTTATAACTAATCCTGAATGCTGTTGACTGTTACTAACCCATATTTGTCATAAACCTGCTACAACATAGCTCGTATGGGAAGGCTGATCCCAGCGAACCCACCTGTCTCACCTCAGCTGGCCATGGCACCGGGCACCAGCACATCTGGGGCCCAGCCTGGGACCTCCTCCTCAGTGGGCCCTGCGCTACCTTCGAGTGGAACCATTGCAGGGGATGGGGTTCTCCCCCAATTGGGGCAGGCACGGAGGGGAACCTGTCACCCATCAACAGGTCTGGGCCATGGTGCATAGGGAGCTCAATCTGGAGTATCGAGACCGGCTATGCCAGCTTAAGGGCCGAGTGGTGCAATTAGAGGATGAGTCTGCCCCTCCTACACATCCCCCAGCACAGCCACCTTTGGGGCCGTGAAGGTGCAGTGGTGACTGCCTATGGGTGGGGACCTCAGTCCCACTGATTCCAGTTGGGGGCTCATGGGCTTGCGACTTCCAAACACCCCTCCCAGTCCAAGGTGTTTAACCCTCACATGTGTCATATACCGCCCCTGTATGCGTCTTGTTTGTCTTGTCTGTTAACCTACCCAACCTACCTCACTAAATATACCTACTATCACTCCCCAATATCCCACTCTCACCTGAAAAAAAGAAATGGGCAATCTGTTCCCACAAAAAAATCTCGCGCCACACATAGCTGTCCATTTTACACACGTGTCCACTGGACACGTGTAATCTGGTCTAATTGGCATCACGATGAATATATGTTGTCCTCATCCCTCTCCCAGGGGTTTGATGGTCCAAATCAACCTCCAAATTCAGTATATATGCACAGCTGTTGCTGTAGAAGAAATGGGCAGCTATGGACCTTTCCTATACCCTTCCTGCTATACCCTTCCTGCACATGCCTAGCTATTTTCCCTACTGTCTTACCCTCTTTGTGCCCCTTTTTCACCACTTTCCAATGAATCCTTTTTTCTTTTTTTAAAGTAATTAGCATGGGGGTAAGCGAGAGTAGGCACTTTTAAGCAGCAGTAAGTTGGTGTCAGCTTGTTTGCGTGGGGGTAAGCTATACCTACACAAGTTAAGCAATTTAGAAGCTAACAGAATGTAAGGAAAGTACAGTTTTGTACCTACCATAAATGTAGATGTCCGATAGGTATGCATCTGCAGTCATAACATATGGGTTGTCCTGCCTCAGGCAGCCCTTCGGTCGGCCGGATTCCAAAGTCTGGGTCTGGCCTCGTCTGATGTCGCACTTTCCCCGACGTCAGAGCGTCTGGGGTACAAAAGCATCAGCCGACGCCATCTTCCTCAGTCTTTCTTGCCCCAGATGCCAGGTGCCCTCTAGGAAGGCTAAATTTGGATAAATGCAATAAAATTCCAAACATTTGCAAAATTATATATATATATATATATATATATATATATATATACATATATATATATATATATATATATATATATATATATACATGTATATACAAACAAATACACCATAATAGATTCCCCCAGCTAGCTAAAAGAGGGGTAAGCACCCTAGGAATACCACAGATGGGTAGGAGGGAGGGTAAACCTGACTGCAGATGCATACCTATGGGACATCTACATTTATGGTAGGTACAAAACTGTACTATGTCCTTCAAGGATGCATCTGCAGTCATAACATATGGGTAGAATACCATAGCCAATCTGGGGGAGGAGGTATTAAGAAAAGGATGGTGTAGTTAAGATCCCCTGCAGGACTGCAGTAGCAAAACCTGCTCTGGACCTGGAGTATAAAGGTAGATTGTAATGTATGCACGGAGCTCCAAGTAGCAGCTTCTAAAATGTCCTTGGTAGCCACCCCTCATAGGAAGGCTGTAGTGGTGGCCGTGGCCCTTGTGGAATGAGGCCTGATGTTTGCAGGAACTGTCTTTCCATGAAAGGAGTAACAAAATCGAATGCAATTTCCTATCCATTTTGAAATTGTCTGTTTGGAAATTGCTTTTCCTTGCACCCCAGTAGCATATGCTACAAATAGTTGGTCAGTCTTTCTGCTACTTTTAGTTCTGTCCAAGTAGTAGCATAGTTGTCTGTGTATATCCAGGGTGTGCAGAAGTTTTTCCCCTCTATTCTGTGGATTTGGGAAGAACTTAGGTAAGTGAATAGCTTGGTTCAAGGATACCCTAGATACCACCTTTGGCATAAAAGTAGGATTGGCTCTTAGTGAAACTCTGTCCTGATGGAAGATAAGAAATGGCTGTACTGCCATTAATGCTTGTAACTCAGATACTCTTCTTGCTGAAGTTATTACCAAGACAGAAACTGTAGATCCGTTGATGCTGCTGGTTCAAAGGGAGGAAGTGTTAGTTTCTCCAACACAAAGTTGAGATCCCAAGCAGGTAAAGGGGGTTTTCTTGGAGGTTTGATATTTTTGATCCCTCTCAGAAATTGCCTGAGGAGAGGGTGCGAGAAGATAGGTGGATCCACATTGTATTCTGCTGAAATTGCTGAGGCATGAATCTTAATGGAAGAATAGGACAGGCCATTGTGGAACAATTCTGCTAAGTATTCCAGAATATGTGTCATGCTTGCCACTGTCACATCTAAGCCTTTTGATGTGTTCCAAATGAGAAATCTTTTCCATTTAGCTGAGTATGTCTTCCTTGTGGAAGGCCGGTGAGCTTCCATGATAATGTCCTTCACTCTCTGTGATAAAACATTTTGATTGGGATTTAAGGAATTTTCCAGGCAGTTAGCTGCAATGTTTTCAAGTTGGGATGCATGATCTTGAAATTGTTCTGCGTCAGAAGAAGAGGCCATAGGGGGAGAGGCCATGGTTTTGCCTGTGACATGCTCCTCAATAGTGGATACCTGTGTTGCCTTGGCCAGTCTGGAGCTATCAGAATCACTCTTGGCTGTTCCTCCCTGATCTTCAGTAGAACCTTGTACATTAATGGGAGAGGCGGGAAGGCATATACTTTTAGAGCTTTCCAGCTGAAAGAGAGAGAGTCCACCCTCCAAGCTTGTGGGTGGTATGTCCTTGAGCAGAATGTCTTCAGTTGATAGTTGAGGGGGGAGGCGAACAGATCTATCTCCGGCATTCCCCATGCCTTTGCTATGAGTTGGAAGATGTCTGGGTGCAGCATCCATTCGTGTGCATCCATGGTAGTTCTGCTTAAGCTGTCTGCCAGTGTATTTTCCTTTCCTGGCACGAACTGGGACTGTAGTTGGATATTGAGTTTCAGGCATAGTTCCCATAGATTCATAGCCAGCCGGCATAGAGGGTAGGAGTGTGTGCCTCCCTGCTTGTTTATGTACCACATGACCGTGGTGTTGTCTGTCCTTATTAACAGGTGGCCTTGATGGAGGAAGGGTTTGAAAGCCTCGATTGCATGCATCACTGCCAGCATTTCCTTTTGGTTTATGTGCATGCGTAGCTGCCCTTGAGACCATAGGCCTTGGATACATTTGCCCTCCATGTGTGCTCCCCATCCTCGGTCTGAAGCGTCCGTGGTGATGGCTTGTTTTGTTTTTGGTTTGTTGAAAGGCAACCCTCTGTTGGACTGGCAGGCCTGACACCACCACAGGAATTACTTTTGAAGGCGAGGAATGATTGGTATCAAAGTTTCCAAACTGTGACTGTGTTGAGACCATACACTCCTTAGGTACCATTGTAATTTTCTCATATGCAGCCTGGCCTGTGGTATCAGAATTATGCAGGATGCCATGTAACCCAGGGCCTGCAGGATTTTCCTTGCAGTAAGCTGAGTTTGTCTTGTCAGATTCATGAAGTAATCCGGAAGGTGTTTTTGTTTTTCTTCCGAGAGAAAGGCCATTTGGGTGGTTGTGTCTAGATCTGCACCCAAAAAGGTTATCCTTTGGGATGGAACAAGTCTTGATTTTTGGATGTTGACTGTGTATCCCAAGGCCTGTAGCAGGTGGATGGCATAGGCCAAGTCCTTTATCAAATTTCCCTTGTTGTCCGCTTGTATTAGGCAGTCGTCCAGATATGGGTAGATTTGAAACCCCTGAAGTCTGCAGTGTGCAATTACTGATGCCAAGCATTTCGTGAATACTCTGGGCGCAGTAGATAAGCCAAAGGGCAATGCTGAGAATTGATAATGCTCTGATCCTGCAAGAAATCTGAGGTGTCTTCTGCAACTTATAGTGGAAGAAGAAAACTGTTGAAAAATAGTAAACAGGCAACCTTATGTCCAGCGAGCAAACGTTGAAGCCAAAGTGCAAGGCAAATAGGTGTCCTTAACGCAAAAAAGTTTATTATAAAACAACTAGCGTTTTAAGCTGTGACCCCTGTCACAGCTTCATCAGAGATACAGTGAGACAGTTTCAAAGCACTTCAGATAAAATGTTAAAACAGGAAGTGAGCAAATAAACATCATTTCCTGATTAATGTATGTGTTCATTTTAAAATCTAATTTTTTAAAAAATTTTCAAAACCATTTTAACAAAAAGAACTACAATATCCAAACTTACTACATCAGTAAAAAAATGTGTTAATACTCTAATATGAATATTTTGAAACATTTTGGTAAGTTTAAAAGTGTACTGAAAATATACAAAATTACTCAATAAAACAAATAAAAATGAAATACATTCAAAATATTGAAATGTCACCTATAATAACGCTTTAATTTCAGAACTGCTGAAATGTTGCAGTTCTCATTCAGACCCGGAGGTCTGAATGCATCTAATTTTAACTGCCATACCAGTTCTGAATTTTCAAGAATTAAAGAGAAAGGACCCCCTCTTATAGTGGGAGCTACATGGTCAATACCCATAAAACTAAAGATGTGTCCTGGGTTAGAGTTAACATGTTTTGCCAGTGCATTTTCCAACAAAGTGTTTTTCATTGCATATGAATGTTGGTATATCCTTTCCTTAAGGTTACGGTCAGTCTTGCCTATGTAAAAAGCTGAACAGCAGTTACATAAGGCAATGTAAATGACTGATTTTGTGTCGCAGGTGATTTTGTGGTGTATATGGTATTTTTTATCCCTCACCATAAATGTGTTTCCTGTTCTAATAAGTTTGCACCAATTGCAAAAAACACATTTTAATGATCCCTTTAATCTATTAAAGGAACTTGGAACAGGTGAGCTTTGCAATAATTCTTTAAGATTGCTTCCTCTTTTGTAGATGACATATGGACGGGTTCCTAAACAGTCCAGTAAAGAAGGGGAACTAGTTATAAAGTGCCAGTTTTTAAAATAATAGACCATATAGTAGATGAATTCAAAGTAAATTGAGTAATAAAACTCAATAAAAAATTCCTTCGAGGCCCTTTGTTTGTTGTAGAAAGTTCAAAAATATCCACATCAGTATCAGTTAAAGTGTGGGTGTTATGAACCTGATCCAATAAGGGTTTATAAATCCCTTCTACCCGTTTTAAATCGACCTCATTAATCAACTCCCCTAGTAAACCCAAAGGGTATCCTCGATTGGTAAATAAATCTTTTAGAAACCGACATTCTTGTCTAAAATCTTCGAGTGTACTGCACATCCTTCCTGCTCTAACCAGTTGGCCCTTAACAATGGACCTCTTTTGTTTGATTGGATGAAAACTAGAATAGTGTAGGAAGGAGTTGCAGTATGTCGATTTCTAAAATTGTGGAATAGAAAATTTTTTACACAGATCCTTAGACAATCTAACATCCAAGTAGTCTATTTCAGAATTTGAAAATTTGTATGTGAATTTAAGACATTCTGTGGTAGAATTGAGTGTGTCTACAAAAATCTTAGCTTCTTCTTCACTCCCTTAAAAGAATGAATATGTCGTCCAAAATCTTGTGTAATAACTGACATGTCTCATTAAATTTGGGTTGGCCATTAGGTAGTGTCTTTCCCAAAAGCTACAAACAAGTTAGCCTTTCACCACAGGCGAGCCCATGGCTATTCCCGTTTTTGTAGGTAGAATTGTTGGTCGAATAAGAAGAAGTTGGAAGACAACACTATGTCCAACAGTTCAGTCACCATGTTGATTTCAGACTGAGGTGCATTTAAGTCAGTAAGAAGTAATTCGATCCATTCTACCGCGTCTGTATGGGGGATTGATGTGTATAAGTCGACAACATCTATTGTCAAAAAGTTCAAAAGTGGGTCAAAAGAAATGTTGTTAATGTCAGATAAAAAAGACCATGAATCTTTACAAATAGTTGGTAAAAGTTTTGAATATTTTGACAATATGTTGTCAATAAGTTTAGAACATGGGTAGGTCATGGATGACCTTCCATCAATCAGTGCCCTCATTGGGGGGTCTTTTACGTCTTTGTGTATCTTCAGTATTCCGAACATCACAGGTGTCTTAGGTGGAATGATATCAATAAAGTTATATGTGTCGGAGTCTATTTTCCCAGACAAAAAAAGGTCACGAAAATAGCCTCTAATGTGACCATGTGTCGTGTTGATCTCATTAAGAGAGGATAAATCGTAGACCGGGGACTCAAGTACTTGTGACATTCTTTCCTTATATTGAAAATCATCGAACACCACTAGACCACCCCCCTTATCAGGTTTTAAAAACCTGACTGGTAAGGAACGCAGATTTTTAAGCCACTCCCATTGGTCAGTGGATATATTTAACCCAGTTGTTTCTGTGTTTCTTTTAAAAGTAGTGAAAAGATGTCTAATATCTACCTCACACATTGCTTCAAAGAGTTGTAAATTTGTCTGCAAAGGTGGGTTAAAAACACTAGCTAACTTTAATTTGTTTTGGTCGTATTCAACTTCATTGTTGAAAATCGTTTTTAGATTTAATTTTCGTGTAAAACATTTTAAGTCTATAAGGACTTTTGCTATGTTCCCTGAAGTGCTGGGAACAAATGTGTAACCAAGGGCCAATAATTCAACAAGATCTGAGTCAAATTTTAGAGAGAAGTTATAAATAGTGAAATCTTTTTTTCGGTTAGTGAGAATAACAGGAGGTAGTTGCTGACTACCCAATTCAACAATTCCATTTGAAAATGGTATTATGTTTTCCTGTTCCTGTTCACAAACTTCCTCCGATTCTGTTGACCTAAAAAACCCCCCTCATTAGTAGCATTAATAGTCAGTTGTTTATTGTATCCTGTTTTGTTGTTATGTTTGTTGTTGTTATTGCCCCTAATTCTGTTGCTCCATCTTAGTTCCTGACTAGGTTGAGCCTCTTGTTGATTCTCAACCACTTCTTCGTCTAATAAATGGCCCTCATCAATGACATTTAGAGACAAGTTACCATTACTGGAATAAGAGGCTGGAAGGCGTAGTTCTAAATTAGGGTATGCCTTATTGTTCTGATAGGCTGCCCTATCCCTCACTAGCTTCTTGTTCTTATTAGTTTTAAGTTTCACCATAAAGGCATCAATGCTAGAAAAGATGCATTCGTAATCATATTTAAACTGTAAGAATGCAATGTCAGTCTTAATCTCAATATCAAGTTTGTTAACATCAGTAATAAGTAATTGAATATATGCGTCATAGTGTCTTACAATTATGTTTAGTAATTGGAAGCCCTGTTCTTGAAACAACACTTTCAGTTCAGTGTAAAAGGACTTATCTGTCAAAAGGCCTGAGGGTGTAAAATTGTTCCGTAAGCCTTTCGGTATAAGTTTCTCCTCCAAACACTGTCTGAAGTAAGCAGCTTCAAGTTGTAGTTTCTTAAGTTTGAGGAGCTTCGAATCAAGTGTCTTTAATTTTTCATTAATGTTATTTAAACCCATAGGTGGATGAAGATTGTTGTCAGTATCCATCTGGTTAAGCGTAGAAGTCAAGAAGGTGAAAGGGTTTTCCTTATTGATCCATACAGATAAGGAAGAAATTGCCGCATCCGCTGGAGCGGTATTTGTAACTTCAGGCAAGTTGTTATCAGTTAGTGGCTCTAAGTTACCATTAGCCACTGACGCGTAACTAGTATTTCCTCTATTACGAGTGTTAGAAAGTGTAGAACCATTGTCAATTGCTCTCATAGTGGCCACATTGGCAGTAGGCAACACACGGGCACCTCCAGGTTGTGTGGGAACGTAAGAAGATGTAGTACGAAGCGGTTGGGCTGCCGGAAAAAGTGAATAGATCTCCTCATCACTAGAACCGGCATGTTGTATCAAGCCGGTTCCAGCAGCAGTATTAGTTGCAGTGGATCCACGCTGTTCAATTGCATCAATCCGTGAGTGCAACGCTTCAATCCTCTGTGTTAGCGTTGCCAATAAATGTGGAATGTCCGTATTGTTTAGACTCTTTTCCTGAGAAACTGTCCGAAAAATATTAGGGCTAGCTGGACTAACAGGAATGCCTGTATCCATTAGAAGACACGAAACAAATAGTGGAAGAAGAAAACTGTTGAAAAATAGTAAACAGGCAACCTTATGTCCAGCGAGCAAACGTTGAAGCCAAAGTGCAAGGCAAATTGGTGTCCTTAATGCAAAAAAGTTTATTACAAAACAACCAAGCGTTTTCGCTGTGACCCCTGTCACAGCTTCATCAGAGATACAATAAGACAGTTTCAAAACGCTCGTATAAAATGTTAAAACAGGAAGTGAGCAAATAAACATCATTTCCTGATTAATGTATGTGTTCATTTTTAAAAAATCTAATTTTTTTTTTAAAAATTTTCAAAACCATTTTAACAAAAAAGAACTACAATATCCAAACGTACTACATCAGTAAAAAAATGTGTTAATACTCTAATATGAATATTTTGAAACATTTTGGTAAGTTTAAAAGTGTACTGAAAATATACAAAATTACTCAATAAAACAAATGAAAATGAAATACATTCAAAATATTGAAATGTCACCTATAATAACTCTTTAATTTCAGAACTGCTGAAATGTTGCAGTTCTCATTCAGACCCGGAGGTCTGAATGCATCTAATTTTAACTGCCATACCAGTTCTGAATTTTCAAGAATTAAAGAGAAAGGACCCCCTCTTATAGTGGGAGCTACATGGTCAATACCCATAAAACTAAAGTTGTGTCCTGGGTTAGAGTTAACATGTTTTGCCAGTGCATTTTCCAACAAAGTGTTTTTCATTGCATATGAATGTTGGTATATCCTTTCCTTAAGCTTACGGTCAGTCTTGCCTATGTAAAAAGCTGAACAGCAGTTACATAAGGCAATGTAAATGACTGATTTTGTGTCGCAGGTGATTTTGTGGTGTATGTGGTATTTTTTATCCCTCACCATAAATGTGTATCCTGTTCTAATAGGTTTGCACCAATTGCAAAAACCACATTTTAATGATCCCTTTAATCTATTAAAGGAACTTGGAACAGGTGAGCTTTGCAATAATTCTTTAAGATTGCTTCCTCTTTTGTAGATGACATATGGACGGGTTCCTAAACAGTCCAGTAAAGAAGGGGAACTAGTTATAAAGTGCCAGTTTTTTTAAATAATAGACCATATAGTACATGAATTCAAAGTAAATTGAGTAATAAAACTCAAAGAAAAATTCCTTCGAGGCCCTTTGTTTGTCCTTCTTTACTGGACTGTTTAGGAACCCGTCCATATGTCATCTACAAAAGAGGAAGCAATCTTAAAGAATTATTGCAAAGCTCACCTGTTCCAAGTTCCTTTAATAGATTAAAGGGATCATTAAAATGTGGTTTTTGCAATTGGTGCAAACTTATTAGAACAGGAAACACATTTATGGTGAGGGATAAAAAATACCATATACACCACAAAATCACCTATACAAAATCAGTCATTTACATTGCCTTATGTAACTGCTGTTCAGCTTTTTACATAGGCAAGACTGACCGTAAGCTTAAGGAAAGGATATACCAACATTCATATGCAATGAAAAACACTTTGTTGGAAAATGCACTGGCAAAACATGTTAACTCTAACCCAGGACACAACTTTAGTTTTATGGGTATTGACCATGTAGCTCCCACTATAAGAGGGGGTCCTTTCTCTTTAATTCTTGAAAATTCAGAACTGGTATGGCAGTTAAAATTAGATGCATTCAGACCTCCGGGTCTGAATGAGAACTGCAACATTTCAGCAGTTCTGAAATTAAAGAGTTATTATAGGTGACATTTCAATATTTTGAATGTATTTCATTTTTGTTTTATTGAGTAATTTTGTATATTTTCAGTACACTTTTAAACTTACCAAAATGTTTCAAAATATTCATATTTGAGTATTAACACATTTTTTACTGATGTAGTACGTTTGGATATTTTAGTTCTTTTTTGTTAAAATGGTTCTGAAATTTTTTTTAAAAAAAAAATTAGATTTTTTAAAAATGAACACATACATTAATCAGGAAATGATGTTTATTTGCTCACTTCCTGTTTTAACATTTTATACGAGCGTTTTGAAACTGTCTCATTGTATCTCTGATGAAGCTGTGACAGGGGTCACAGCGAAAACGCTTGGTTGTTTTATAATAAACTTTTTTGCGTTAAGGACACCTATTTGCCTTGCACTTTGGCTTCAACGTTTGCTCGCTGGACATAAGGTTGCCTGTTTACTATTTTTCAACAGTTTTCTTCTTCCACTATTTGTTCCGTGTCTTCTAATGGATACAGGCATTCCTGTTAGTCCAGCTAGCCCTAATATTTTTCGGACAGTTTCTCAGGAAAAGAGTCTAAACAATACGGACATTCCACATTTATTGGCAACGCTAACACAGAGGATTGAAGCGTTGCACTCACGGATTGATGCAATTGAACAGCGTGGATCCACTGCAACTAATACTGCTGCTGGAACCGGCTTGATACAACATGCCGGTTCTAGTGATGAGGAGATCTATTCACTTTTTCCGGCAGCCCAACCGCTTCGTACTACATCTTCTTACGTTCCCACACAACCTGGAGGTGCCCGTGTGTTGCCTACTGCCACTGTGGCCACTATGAGAGCGATTGACAATGGGTCTATACTTTCTAACACTCATAATAGAGGAAATACTAGTTACGCGTCAGTGGCTAATGGTAACTTAGAGCCACTAACTGATAACAACTTGCCTGAAGTTACAAATACCGCTCCAGCGGACGCAGCAATTTCTTCCTTATCTGTATGGATCAATAAGGAAAACCCTTTCACCTTCTTGACTTCTACGCTTAACCAGACGGATACTGACAACAATCTTCGTCCACCTATGGGTTTAAATAACATTAATGAAAAATTAAAGACACTTGATTCGAAGCTCCTCAAACTTAAGAAACTACAACTCGAAGCTGCTTACTTCAGACAGTGTTTGGAGGAGAAACTTATACCGAAAGGCTTACGGAACAATTTTACGCCCTCAGGCCTTTTGACAGATAAGTCCTTTTACACTGAACTGAAAGTGTTGTTTCAAGAACAGGGCTTCCAATTACTAAACATAATTGTAAGACACTATGATGCATATATTCAATTACTTATTACTGATGTTAACAAACTTGATATTGAGATTAAGACTGACATTGCATTCTTACAGTTTAAATATGATTACGAACGCATCTTTTCTAGCATTGATGCCTTTATGGTGAAACTTAAAACTAATAAGAACAAGAAGCTAGTGAGGGATAGGGCAGCCTATCATAACAATAAGGCATACCCTAATTTAGAACTACGCCTTCCAGCCTCTTATTCCAGTAATGGTAACTTGTCTCTAAATGTCATTGATGAGGGCCGTTTATTAGACGAAGAAGTGGTTGAGAATCAACAAGAGGCTCAACCTAGTCAGGAACTAAGACGGAATAACAGAATTAGGAGCAATAACAACAACAAACATAACAACAAAACAGGATACAATAAACAACTGACTGTTAATGCTACTAATGAGGGTTTTTTTTTAGGTCAACAGAATCGGAGGAAGTTTGTGAACAGGAACAGGAAAACATAATACCATTTTCAAATGGAATTGTTGAATTGGGTAGTCAGCAACTACCTCCTGTTATTCTCACTAACCGAAAAAAAGATTTCACTATTTATAACTTCTCCTCTCTAAAATTTGACTCAGATCTTGTTGAATTATTGGCCCTTGGTTACACATTTGTTCCCAGCACTTCAGGGAACATAGCAAAAGTCCTTATAGACTTAAAATGTTTTACACGAAAATTAAATCTAAAAACGATTTTCAACAATGAAGTTGAAGACGACCAAAACAAATTAAAGTTAGCTAGTGTTTTTAACCCACCTTTGCAGACAAATTTACAACTCTTTGAAGCAATGTGTGAGGTAGATATTAGACATCTTTTCACTACTTTTAAAAGAAACACAGAAACAACTGGGTTAAATATATCCACTGACCAATGGGAGTGGCTTAAAAATCTGCGTTCCTTACCAGTCAGGTTTTTAAAACCTGATAAGGGGGGTGGTCTAGTGGTGTTCGATGATTTTCAATATAAGGAAAGAATGTCACAAGTACTTGAGTCCCCGGTCTACGATTTATCCTCTCTTAATGAGATCAACACGACACATGGTCGCATTAGAGGCTATTTTCGTGACCTTTTTTTATCTGGGAAAATAGACTCCGACACATATAACTTTATTGATATCATTCCACCTAAGACACCTGTGATGTTCGGAATACCGAAGATACACAAAGACGTAAAAGACCCCCCAATGAGGGCACTGATTGATGGAAGGTCGTCCATGACCTACCCATGTTCTAAACTTATCGACAACATATTGTCAAAATATTCAAAACTTTTACCAACTATTTGTAAAGATTCATGGTCTTTTTTATCTGACATTAACAACATTTCTTTTGACCCACTTTTGAACTTTTTGACAATAGATGTTGTCGACTTATACACATCAATCCCCCATACAGACGCGGTAGAATGGATCGAATTACTTCTTACTGACTTAAATGCACCTCAGTCTGAAATCAACATGGTGACTGAACTGTTGGACATAGTGTTGTCTTCCAACTTCTTCTTATTCGACCAACAATTCTACCTACAAAAACGGGGAATAGCCATGGGCTCGCCTTGTGGTGCGAGCGTGGCTAACTTGTTTGTAGCTTTTTGGGAAAGACACTACCTAATGGCCAACCCAAATTTAATGAGACATGTCAGTTATTACACATGATTTTTGGACGACATATTCATTCTTTTTAAGGGGAGTGAAGAAGAAGCTAAGATTTTTGTAGACACACTCAATTCTACCACAGAATGTCTTAAATTCACATACAAATTTTCAAATTCTGAAATAGACTACTTGGATGTTAGATTGTCTAAGGATCTGTGTAAAAAAATTTTCTATTCCACAATTTTTAGAAAACCGACATACTGCAACTCCTTCCTGCACTATTCTAGTTTTCATCCACCGAAACAAAAGAGGTCCATTGTTAAGGGCCAACTGGTTAGAGCAGGAAGGATGTGCAGTACACTCGAAGATTTTAGACAAGAATGTCGGTTTCTAAAAGATTTATTTACCAATCGAGGATACCCTTTGGGTTTACTAGAGGAGTTGATTAATGAGGTCGATTTAAAACGGGTAGAAGGGATTTATAAACCCTTATTGGATCAGGTTCATAACACCCACACTTTAACTGATACTGATGTGGATATTTTTGAACTTTCTACAACAAACAAAGGGCCTCAAAGGAATTTTTCTTTGAGTTTTATTACTCAATTTACTTTGAATTCATCTACTATATG
Organism: Protopterus annectens; assembly: GCF_019279795.1. NCBI lineage: Eukaryota > Metazoa > Chordata > Ceratodontiformes > Protopteridae > Protopterus > Protopterus annectens. The sequence continues at coordinate 1,177,629,739 of NC_056741.1, read as the reverse complement.
GTCTATTATTTTAAAAAAACTGGCACTTTATAACTAGTTCCCCTTCTTTACTGGACTGTTTAGGAACCTGTCCATATGTCATCTACAAAAGAGGAAGCAATCTTAAAGAATTATTGCAAAGCTCACCTGTTCCAAGTTCCTTTAATAGATTAAAGGGATCATTAAAATGTGTTTTTTGCAATTGGTGCAAACTTATTAGAACAGGAAACACATTTATGGTGAGGGATAAAAAATACCATATACACCACAAAATTACCTGCGACACAAAATCAGTCATTTACATTGCCTTATGTAACTGCTGTTCAGCTTTTTACATAGGCAAGACTGACCATAAGTTTAAGGAAAGGATATACCAACATTCATATGCAATGAAAAACACTTTGTTGGAAAATGCACTGGCAAAACATGTTAACTCTAACCCAGGACACAACTTTAGTTTTATGGGTATTGACCATGTAGCTCCCACTATAAGAGGGGGTCCTTTCTCTTTAATTCTTGAAAATTCAGAACTGGTATGGCAGTTAAAATTAGATGCATTCAGACCTCCGGGTCTGAATGAGAACTGCAACATTTCAGCAGTTCTGAAATTAAAGAGTTATTATAGGTGACATTTCAATATTTTGAATGTATTTCATTTTTATTTGTTTTATTGAGTAATTTTGTATATTTTCAGTACACTTTTAAACTTACCAAAATGTTTCAAAATATTCATATTAGAGTATTAACACATTTTTTACTGATGTAGTACGTTTGGATATTGTAGTTCTTTTTTGTTAAAATGGTTTTGAAAATTTTTTTTAAAAAAATTAGATTTTTTAAAAATGAACACATACATTAATCAGGAAATGATGTTTATTTGCTCACTTCCTGTTTTAACATTTTATACGAGCGTTTTGAAACTGTCTCACTGTATCTCTGATGAAGCTGTGACAGGGGTCACAGCGAAAACGCTTGGTTGTTTTATAATAAACTTTTTTGCGTTAAGGACACCTATTTGCCTTGCACTTTGGCTTCAACGTTTGCTCGCTGGACATAAGGTTGCCTGTTTACTATTTTTCAACTGTCTTCTGCAACTTGGTCGAATAGGGATGTGCAGGTATGCCTCCTTGAGATCTAGAGTCACCAGCCAAGACTCCTTGCCCAACATGGGAAGAAGTTGCTGTAGGGTCAGCATCTTGAATTTTGGCACAATGAGGTAAGCATTCAGTGCGGACAGATCGAGAATAGGCCTCCATTGATTTTCTTTTCCTGGTACAAGGAATAGTCTGGAGTAAAATCCTTGGCCTTGTTCTGAAAGTGGTACCTTTTCTATAGCTTTTATTTGAAGCAAGTTGTTGATCTGCTTTAAAGCCTCTGCCCTCTGATTTGGTGGTAGGTTTGGCATTCCGTTTCTTTTTGGCAAAGTGTGGAAGTGGAACCTGTATCCTTTGTCTATTATTTGCAGTGTCCATGTGTCCCTTGTAATATAATGCCAGTTTTTTGAGAATAAGGCAAGCTTTCCGCCCAAGGGTGATTCCAGTTGAATCCTGGTAGGCGGAATCAGAGTAAAGTCATTGAGCCTGTCCTGGTGTAGTAGTTGTTGTTGCTGCTGTTGCACTACCTCTCTGGTTAGCAGGCTGCCACTGACGGCCTCTGTCGGAGCCCTTTGATTGGCCTCTGCCTCTGTGGCATCTGTTCCTGCCTCTCTGGGCTCTGTCCGAGTCTGGAAAGGACCAATTCTTAGTACGCCAGTTTCTGCTGAATCTCGGTGGTTGTACTTGCAGGAAATCCTTAACTGTTTGCACAGATTTTGCCTTTTCTTCAAACTTTTTAAGACCTCCTGAGCAGAGGAGCCAAATAAATTTTGTTTCTCCATTGGAGCATCCAGGAGTTTAGCTTTAACATGGTCTGGCAAAGATTGTTCCTTCAGCCAGGCATGCCTACGAATAACTGCCCCAGTCATAGCTGACCTAAATGAAGCCTCCAATGCATCATAACCACATTTTAAGAAATGATTACTAACCTGCTGTGAGTTGTGTACCAAATTCTGAAGGGTTTACGGTCAAGGGGTTCAGGAGAAGAAAGCTTCTTATTCAGTTCATCTAACAAATACTCTTGGTACTGTATCATATGAAATTGACAATTTAATGCCCTGACGGAAAGAGTTGCAGAAGTATATACCTTCTTTCCCCATCTCTAAAGCTCTAGACTCTCTTTCAGAAGGTAGAGGATTTTTGGCAGTGGCAGCCGCAACCCCTTTAGGGCCCTGAGAAATAGTTTCTGGGTCTGCAGAATGGGCTTTATACAGATGGAAATGAGAATCTGGGACCCTGTAGTATCTATCAGGTTTGGCAGGGGCCGGAGGGAGAGTATCAGGGGCTGTACTGACATCATTGTACACATCATCAATTACATTCAAAACAGGAGGTATAGCTAAGGGCCTATGTTGAGGCAAATGTAAAAAGGTCCTTAATCTTTTTCTAGAATCAGAGAATTCCTGACCTTGCCATTGAAAATGCTCTCTCATGGAGTGTAGAGTCTCACCAAAGGAAAACTCTTCAGGAGGGGAGGCTGAAGGGATAGATTCTTCAGCATCAGAATCCTCATAGGGGGAATAAGCCTCCTCCTGGTGGTCTGACAACTCAGATCCATCCGTGGACTCATCTGAAGAGTGTGGGTCAGAGGGGTCAGTCCTGGGCCTTTTGTCTGGTGGAGGGTGAGAGGCCCTGTCCGGGTGAGGTTGTGAACCTCGAATTAAAGAAATAAGGTCCTCTGCAAGGCTGAGGATCTGAGAACTAGAGGAAGGCCTCTGGGAGGTAGTCTTGGCAGGCAAAGCTTTAGAACGTTTAGCAGCTTTAGCCCTAGAAAAGGCCTTAATGGACATGGAAGCAGGGGGGCCTAGCTGCCCCACGTGCAGGAGTAGATATGTCCAAAGGTATGGTGTCAGACATTTCCTGGACACTGGTTTCAGTAGGTAGCTCAGTAGCCGACACAGCCGGGGCCTCCCGGGCCGCGGTGGTTGGTTGAGTGGATTCGGAAGAAGGAATCTCCGAGGACTCAGTTTCGGCCGAAACCGAGACACTCGTGGTAGGCCTTACCGTGGTTTCAGCCGAAACCGTGGGCCACGAGTGTCAGTCCTTGTCCTTCCGTTTTTTCACCAAATGCGATGTCTAAGTCTCCGACGGCATTTTATATGCAAAACTAGCCCCAAAAAATTCCTCTGCAAACTCCGACCGACGTCTAAGAGTTCGTCAGTTGAAGGAAGCACAGGCTGAACAGGCCGATACGTCGTGGTCTGGGCCTAAGCAAGGAAGGCAGTAGGAATGGAAATCCTTATTTGGTATTTGTTTCCCACAAGTTAAACAATTATTTACTTTATCTGACATCGGCTGAGGCAAGAAAGAGTCCCCAACGGGGTGCTTAGCTTTTTCAAAGTCTTCGGTAGCTGAATTCACTGGATCTGACCGACCGGCACTTGCGAACAGCTTCTGCTTCGGGCACCGCGTGGCAAGAAAGACTGAGGAAGATGGCGCGGGCTGATGCTTTTGTACCCCAGATGCTCTGACATCGGGGAAAGTGCGACATCAGCCGAGGCCAGACCCAGACTTTGGAATCCGGCCGACCGAAGGGCTGCCTGAGGCAGGACAACCCATATGTTATGACTGCAGATGCATCCTTGAAGGACATCTATAACCGGAGGTTAGCAGTGCTTACCTCCAAGCAAACCTGCGCAAACCCGCTTACCACTGCTTTAAAGTGCCTTAATCACTCTGTATCCAATAGCCCGTATTCTGCCCAGCAACAAAATAAACTGCCTCTGCAGGGATCGAACCCAGGAACATGCACTTCATACACAAAGTGATTTACCACCAAACCACAGCAGATATACATAACCATGATGTTTTCACAAACATATCATCCAGCCCAGTCATTCAACAGTACAGAGAATGTATTCCAACATATAGATGTATGTGTGCGAGTAAATATATTGTCTAAACAGGTACAACATATTGACATATGTAGATATATATATATATATATATATATATATATATATATATATATATATATATATACATATATAAAAACATATGAATATATAAACATGCAAATGCCTACATCTATAGATATATATGGGTACATTTACATGTCTAAATATATACAGCAGGTTATATATATGTCAGCAGATATATATATATATATGGACATACATCTGTAGATAACAATGGGGAAATAAAAACATATATGTCCTCATGCAACGTTAATGGGGTTGAGAGGCCCCACGCAATATACGTCTGGTATTAATACGTGTACCCCCACAGCCAAGCACATCCCCCCTGTAATACACTACCATGTGTTGCAGATCCCATACCCAGGACCATCCCTAGGATACATATACACACACACACATATATGCAGATACAGGTACATATATATATATATATATATATATATATATATATATATATATATATATGTAAGTACATATACACATACAGAGATATGTACAATAAGATACATATGTAGTGCGTGCACACAATATGGAGTCGCCAGTATTCCTACACTCACCACCTTACCAAATGGAGACTGTATGAGCCACTCATGCAAATGACACTCATAGCCTGCAAAATATACCCACAGAGATGTCAAAGGGTATAAAACCACACACAGGTGTGCATATAAGAATTTATCAATTCTAAATAATAGAAAATGATGCAACTATCACTGTAAACCTCTCCAGTACTACAACTTTATACTAATCCATTCCTTAACACATTGTGACATTCACCCCAACCCAGGCCCAAACCATCACCCAGCCCCCACTAACTGCAACAAACCTAATATAATCCCTTTACCACCAACCAAACCCTCTAAATCACTCTCAATAGCCCATCTAAACATACGTAGTATATGCAACAAAATACCACAAATTCATGCTCTTCTAGATGTCCAGCAATTTGACATCCTCTGCCTAACTGAAACATGGCTCAAACCCACAATAAAAGATACTGAAATTATTCCCCCAGGCTATTGGGCTATTGTATCTTTAGACAAGACCGCACAAATAAAAAAGGTGGAGGGGTAGCAATTCTCTACAAAACAGGACTACAAATCAACAAAATAAATCATAAACTACCCTTAGACAACAACTTAGAAATAATTATTACTAAACTCCAACTTAACTCCCACAAATCAGTTAACATAATCTGCACCTATCTTCCTCCAGGAAAAAAATCACACACTATTAGAAGACTTATTAAACTGGCTCTCTTCAAATCTCCCTCAGGAAACAATAGTACTAGGTGACTTTAATATTGACTGGTACTTATGTAACAACACCAATCCATCCACCCTGATTAACCTGTATGGCTTCTCACAAGCTATAAACTCTCCAACCAGAACAAATAAACTTAATAATAAAGAAAGCATCCTGGATTGGATACTAACAAACTGTCCACCACAAAACTATACAACAGGAACCCTCCCAGATGACCTTAGTGACCACTCTCTAATATACATTATCAGACATAAGACAAGTTTAAGTATCCCTACTTCAGTCAGAACTGCCCATAGCAAAAAACATTTTAACCATGAATTGTTCCTAACCGAACTTAAACAATGCAACTGGTCTCCCCTTAAGTCACTCCCTATTAATGAAGCTGTTAATTACTTCAATAACACTTTCCTAGCAATCCTAGACCATCATGCCCCAATGCGTTCCATAAGAATGAAAAACAAACCGGCACCATGGCTCTCAAATTCAACTAAGAAACTAATCCATAATAGAAATAAATCGTGGGCTAAATGGCGTACCACAAAAGACACTATCAATCACCAAACTTTTAGACAACAAAGAAACTTAACAAAAAAAGCCTTCCTACAAGATAAAAATAACTTTTATACCCAACTTCAACAATCTTCCCTTCAACAGCCACACAAATTCTGGTCTACTATTAACACACTACTTTCCCCAGGCAAAGTTGCCATGCCTTATCCGCTAGACTCCGAATCTGATTGTCCAATACAAACAGCAAATGCCATTAATACTTTCTTTACTACTACTATATTAAATCTAGCAAATCAACAAAACCCTGATACCTCCAATTTGCCAAGCCCAAGCTCCACCCCCCTTTTCACCTTGAACCTATACCCACCTCCTACATCTCCTCCTTACTTCAAAAATTAAAATCTACTACCCCCTCAGCTGATAAATTACCAGCAGAATACCTCCAAATAGGAGCCAAAGCCATTGCCTTCCCAATCTCCATATTGATCAATAGAACCATAAACAAAGGCACCATTCCATCTATTTGGAAAATCTCACACATCATCCCACTTCACAAAGGTGGTGACTCTACCGAGTTCTCCAACTATCGCTCTATAGCTCTACTCTCTCCACTTGCTAAAATTATGGAGAAATGTATCCACAAACAATTAATAACTCACCTACTTCAGTATAATCTCCTTGTTAACTGCCAACATGGATTCCGACCATTTCACAGTACTACCACTGCCTTGCTAACTTTTACTAACTCTGTCAACAATAATCGTAATAACAATATTCTTTCCTCAGCATTCTTTGTAGACCTATCTAAAGCGTTCGACATGGTTAATCATCAACTTCTCCTCCACCAACTGAAGTCCCTCTCACTGGACAATCCTGCTATGAACTGGTTTACATCATACCTAGAAAACCGTAAACAAGCAGTTCTCTGGAAAAAACATCTTTCTGATCTCCTTCCCACCTCCCTAGGTGTCCCTCAGGGCTCTATTTTAGGTCCACTTCTGTTTTCCATTTTCATAAATGACCTTCATCTCTCTACTCCACTCTCCACCTGTATTCAGTATGCTGATGACTCTACTATCATCTGTTCTGCCTCATCCCAAACTGAACTTCATTCTATCACACAAAAAGCCTTTACCACTATAGAAGAATGGTTCTCCAACCACTGTCTTCTCCTCAACCCCCAAAAAACCAAACTTTTGCTCTTTAAACCCTCTCATTTGTCTCCCCCACTTCATTTTACACTTACATCCAGCAACGGTACTGTTATCTCTCCTGACCCCACCACCAAACTCCTAGGAATTACAATTGACAATCAATTAATGTTTGGCACTCACATAAACACTACAATAAAATTGATTAACAAAAAACTTGGATCCCTTTATAGAATAAAACCCTTCTTGACACCAGTTGCCAGAACCACAATAGCTGGAACCCACTTAATTTCTTCCCTATTATACGCTTCCCCAATATTCAACAATCTTTCTACAAATAATCTTAACAAACTAGCTAGAGCATATAACAACATCGCCAGATTTGCTACAAATACACCTTACAGAACTCTTCACTGTCTGAACCTAAAACAACTAGACTGGCTTGAATTACCTCACTTATTACATTTTAACCAACTTATAATCGCCCATAAAGCCCTCTACCAACCCAATAATATCTCTATTCTCTCTTCCCTCATAAAACCTTATAACAACTTGAGAAATCTACGCTCTGCTAACAAAATGTTGATTCATACTTCCTTATCTAACAACTCAGCAGGTGACTCCATATTCTCTAATTCAGTTGGTAAAATATGGAATCAACTACCACAAGACCTTACAACCCTAACCTCTCTCCCACTATTTAAAACTAACCTAAAACTTTTCTTCTCCAACCACCGGTTATGTTCTTGTACTAACCCTGCCTAACTGTTATTCTCTAATTTATCTGCTACCCACATAACCTAATTATTTCTACCTTAAATCTTTATGTACCCAATCTATACTCGAATCTTCACTCTTAATTCCTATCTCAGTCACTACTTAGTACTTCTTACCATGCTTAAAACCTACCAGATACTGTACTTATATTTCTTTTTGTATACTATGTTAAACTGAAGATGAATTACTCTATATTAATGCCATCTCCTAATCGTTAGCATCAGATGTTTATATATTTTTAAGTATATTTTTGTTTTTAGTATGTATGTTGTGTGTTATTTTTAGTATTTTTTTTTAAATATGTTTTTTTTTTGGAGCTTTTCTCCCCGGGCCTCCACTGAAAATGGACACATATCCAGTTGGACTAGCCCGGTCAACAAATGTAAAATAAAATAAAAATAAAAATAAAATAAAATGTCATATAGCTGTCTAGACACTGACATCCATATGAACAGTGTAATGCAACTGTGAAACAGTTATACTAAGAAAGTAGTCTGGAAAGGTTGACATATGTTGCTGTCCAGGCCAAGGCCTTCAAGTAGTACAATAGTAATGACAGACTGGGCCACAGCATACCAGACAATCAACAGTACGTAATGCAGATGTCAAGTTCAGCAGCCTCTATCTACACTCTGTACACAATCCCTAGGGGGTACAGACCCCAGTTGACACAATGGGATGTATCTATTATATAGCAAGGCATAACTGACACCATCAGAATCACACTGACAAGCAGAACATTTCATATAGCAGGATGCAGTAGGCCTGCACTTACCCAATGTGGATCATATGGCAATGTACATCCAGATACCCACACATGTTGTAACAGCCTAGGTTAGTCATGGTGCACCCCCCTTAGACTCACTAATACTGGGCCATATACCACTGTTACATACACTGGCTTCTGGAGTGCATTAGGGCACACATGCATTGTGTAGGTGAAGCCCACACATATATGGTCCCAACCCCCCACTGTGTGAGGGGGAAACAACAGAGTGATGGCAGGAATGACAGCATGACATACACACAGCCCACTACATAACAACCTCTGACAGCATGTCACATGTGCAAAACCTGGTATGTAGGTGGAGGACAGAGGCTGGAACATAGGCACATATGTGTAAAACTGTTGTCATACAGTAAGCAAGATATGTATATGTGTAAAAATCTATATGGATATATGTATAATTATATATACGTATATGTTCACCATATGCCCTGCACATGGAGTGGAGCCCTACCTTGGCCCCAATAGTCCCAACCTCTGAGTGCAAGGGGATGTCACGTATGTATTGCAGGTATATTTGTAGACTATTGCTACTGTAATAGGGATTGTCTTCACAGAAATGGTGTGTGTGGGAGGCCACATCTGCTGTTAACATGTGCGCCACTGGCTACTGACAGACATCCTAAGGTCATCATAGTACAGTATTACTGCTAGCACAGTAACACCCCTGTGGACTACAGCTGCAATATGGCCAATATATGTGGACAGTCTGACACACTCTGGTCAGTCCAGGGGTATACACAGAACCCCTTTATGCAAGACAAGTGGACCAGGCCTGTCAATGAGGATGTTAACAGCCATGTAGATGGGTATAACATGTAAATACTGGTATACATTTGCCCCCATAGGTTATGCATTCATACACCCCTGTCTGTCCTGACACATAATAACCGCTGGTACAGAGGTGCCATGGCCACATACCACCCACTAGTTAGTGACATACATCTGAACAGCATCCCACTGCTTTGTCTGACATGCATGACTGTTATGGTGGCCCGACAGCAGTACATCTGGCAAGTATCTACACATGACATCTCACTGGATATGTACAGTAAGCTGCTAGGCATGTAACAAAGCACAGTGCAGGCTACAGACATACTGACTCAACACTGGCCTACATTTCCTACGTGGGAATACACATGTACCTGCAAAGATAGCAGGCTCTACAGGCATGTCACATCACAGAGTAACAGACACCTGTGTGAAAGTGCATAACCACAACCAATGTGAACACAGCCACATATGGCAAGCTAGCATACTATTACAGTATATGGACTATCTGATCTACACCATCCTCATATGAGCCACTCACACAACAACCCTACATATACTGGGCCACTACAGAGTGTGGTCCAATGCCTGTCTGTGGTATGGGACATGTGTGTGTTCGCACCTACAAACATGTAAACTGATAGAGTGATATACAGTGGAGGAGCATGTAACATCAGACAGAACAGGACCAAGAACAATGACATCTACCACAGTCTCTACACAGGACAAGGTACATATTCACTATACACGCATTGTCGACAATTACCAGAATTACACATACCTCAGTACTGTACACACAACCACAGAATGTCCAGGCTATGTCCTCAAATATAACCCTTACTATACATAACATGTGTAGCAGTCTGATATCTCAATGGCTTGTTATCAGATATGCTGTCAATGATTATGGTGTACAGAACATATGCACCCCCTACTGCATGACATATGTATAAAGGTTGACAGAGATGTGGCTGGAGGCATAAACACAGGGCCAATATTGACATGTCGCTGTGATAACCTCATACATTTACTGTCATAACAGGGTTTGTTGCAACATATGTCCTATGAGGGATATGACATCAGTAACTCTCCCAGCTATCACCATCTACTGACTGCAATCCTCACACTACCTTCTGCAGTTGAGAGATAGGTGCTCTCTGGGTAACACAAGGAACACAAGGCACCACACAGTGCCCAGTCTGCAGATGACCCTACAGATGGGGATTCCTCATAAACATAGCACTGACATGATAAGTATTACAACATGTAGGACAGCCATATCCACACACAACCTGTTAAACCGCTATTACCCCAACTGCAGTAGAGCAGCACTTACAGTCTGTAGTAAAGACAGGCACAACCCCCTCCTGTGTGTTGGCCTGTTTCCACAGTGCATGTTGTCAGAGGTAAGTCCCCAATCCATCTGTGATGCTGTTTGCCAAGCAACAGATCTAGTTCCTGCTCACAGTGAATGAAAAAGCCCAACACCAACATGATGTTCCTAGATATTGGAGTGTGTTTCCATGCAATTGGCAATGGAATGTTACCACAGCTGTTCCACATGTAATCAGCTAGAGGAGGGCTGTAATTCGTGCAGAGGCCATCAGCTGATCATGAGCATCACTGACAATACACATGCTGCTACCTAAGCAAGGCAGGTGCAAGTCTCCACATACACCAGAGAGGGAGTGGGAGAGGCAGACAGAGGCAAAGATAAGTCAGGGTGGGTTGAGAGACTTAAAGGTAAACATGGTGTCACACACCTACCCATCCAGGGTATCAAACCCCTGACTGACTGTGTACTGATATCACATCTGTTATACCTGTACAGTGGATATTGTGATATATACTAGGGGCACCATATAAGACATTTGCAAAACCCACTCCACATTGAGTTCAGTTGTTACACACTCACAACTACCTACACACAGGACATGAATGACAAACATTGACACATTAAAACACAAACCTGTCATTAGAACTCCTACCTAATTAGTTATTACACTACAGCACTACGCAATTATAGAATGCACCAGAAAGATTACTGGAGTATTCATTCCCCAAAGGTTTATTTCACAGTGAGTGACATCAGCAGGATTGCCAAACTAGGGAAAATGAATTGTAGTAAGTGTGACTAGCCAAACATGCATTGCTCCATACACAGGCATAGGAACAGACACAAAAGCATCCACAACTCCCATGTGTGAGAATAGAACCCCTACAAGAGGTCTAGATCACACCACAGCATCACACTGTTACACCACACACCACAGAGATTACTGTCATACTCTTTTCCCAAAGGTGTACTTCACAGTGATTGACATCAGCAGGATTGCCAAAGTATGGCATTTGAATTGTATTGAGTGTGACTAACCTAAATTGCCCTAATTAGTCTGTCTGCATTAACCGCTGTTCTGGCCAGAACAAAAACAGCCTGCCTTTGCAGGTCATGAACCTAAGACCCTGTACACTACAGTCACAGTAGTTAACCACTAAGACATCATAGCAGTACATGAGACTGAGGTTTCACCAAAGTAATCCCACCATAGGCTAATCAAACTGAACACGTGAAAGGAATGTATATACAGTTGTCCGTAAAAGACCTCTCCAAAGCCAACTTCATGCTTCTCAAGGCAGAAGTGACAATGTTTGTGACACTCATGGAGAGAGGAGCAGACAGTTCAACTGATGAATCCGGCACTGAGGCACTGTATGAGCACATCCACTTGTGCATGATTCCTGACATACCACATAGAACCACAATGCTCTCCTCCCAAATAAGCAAGCCAGTCTGGTGGTCCCCTGCAATTAACAGAGTATACAACAGAAGGTAGACACTGTTGAAGGAAAAAGGATAATCCAAGTATGTAAACAACTCACTTACCAGCCCCAGTAAGAAGTTAAAATCCCTCATGGAATCCTCCAAAGCTGGTTATGTAACTAAAATTGCCACAGATTCCATAGACAACCACACAGCATTCTATAGTTATGTCCACAATCTAACGGACAATGCTCAGAAGTACTCTGAGCTACAACAGAATGGCATTACATAGACTGCTCCCACGGAATTTGCCAATATCCTGGCAGACTGATTTAGGGCCACATTCACCCACCTCTCACCATCAAAAGGGCCCATGTCAATACAAAAAGAGTTCCAATGACCTGTAATCACAGCCACACAGGTAGAAACTGCACTATCTACAGCTAAGAATACAGCATCCATGAGACCAGATGACATCCTGGTCTGTGTACTACATGAACTACAAAATGAAATGGCAACTCACCTAACTGTCATGTGTAATCATAGCCTCACATCAGGCCTGGTGCCCACTGAGTGATGCACAGCTGGAGCTATCTCACTCCACAAGGGGGGATCCACCTTGGATCCCAGGAACTACCGTCACATCAGTCTGATGAGCCTGATCTGCATGGCCATGGAATGCATTATCATGGAAGTTTTGAATGCAGACATTGGAAACCCTCAAACACTGGAACCACAAAGATTGGGCACATGGAGGGCCACTCTTGTCTCCTGAAACTGATTGACTGCTTTGACTCAGTCTGCCTAATTGTTGAAGAGGGTAAGGCGGTCCACAAAGCCTATGTGGACCTTGTCAAGCCCTTCGACACCATCACCCAGTCTGGAAACATAGATTAATGTATGAATCCAGCCATATATCCCTATGCTACTCAATGGTTTGCCACATAGCTTACTGACAGAACCCAAACTGTAGGTGTAACTGACTCCAGATCCATCCCCAGACAAGTGACAAGTGGAGTACCTCAGGGTTCAGTCCTGGGACCACTGTTGTTTCGCATCTACATCTCTGAAGTACAGGCAAACAGTACAGGACTCTAGGTAATAAAGGTAACAGATGACTGCAAAATGGGAGTCATTATGAGCCTGACTGTACTGCATGAGATGTTACTGATACCAGCCTGACATCATACAGGTGGGATGGAGTACTGTTAACATCTTATGCCCTTGCCGTTTAAGGTCATGGTTATGGGATCTGCAACAGTTGGTAGTGTATTGCAGGGCAGACATATTTGGCTGTGCGGGGGGAATACCTTTTCGTGCATGACGTATGTTATTTGTGCCTGTCAACCCCATTAATGGTGCATGTGAACATATATGTTTCTGCTATGTTCCCACTTTATCTACAGATGTATGTCCATATATACCTATACAGATATAAATATCAGCTTACATATATGTGTATGTGTATATATACATATACATATATATATATATATATATATATATATATATATATATATATATACACACACATATATCAATATGTTGTATCTGTTTAAACATTAATATATTTTCACACATACATACATCTACATGTTAGAATACGTTCTCTGTACTGTTGAATGACTGGGCTGGGTGACATGTTTGTGAATACAGCAGGATTATGTATATCTGTGATGGCTTAGAGGTAAATCACATTGGTATGGTGTGCATGAGTCTAGCAGAGGTTGTTTATTTTGTTGCTAGGCAGAACAAGGGCCAATGGTTACACAGTGATTAAGGCACTTTAAAGCAGTTGTACACGGGTTTGCACAGAGGTAAGCACTGCTAAAGTCTGGTTACAGTTTCTTATACTCAGTTAGCTGCTGAATTGCTTAACCTGTTTAGGTATTGCTTATTCCTCGCAAAGCCACACAAATCTGCTTACAACTGCTTTAAAGTGCCTTAATCACTGTATATCCAACAGTCTGCATTCTGCCCATCAACAAAATAAACAGCTCTTGCAAGGCTCAAACCAAGGACCCTGCACACCATAGACAAAGTGCTTTACCATTAAGCCATGACTGATACAAAGAAATCTGAAGTTTTCAGAAACATATCATCCAGTCCAGCCATGCAACAGTACAGAGAATGTATACCAACATCTAGATGTTTGTGTGTGCAAATATACAATTATCTAAACAGATACAACATATCTAGATATGTAGCAATATATATATATATCAAGATTGAGAACTCAGCACAGCTCCTCGTGGTGTCCAGCAGGGTTCCTGTAGCAGCAGAGACCAGAAAAGACTACCTTTCCAGATTTTAAGTATTTTTCTTTGCTTTTTCGACCTTTTTCGACCACTGTTTTTGCTTATTTTATCGAAGTTTGACCTGTATTTACTGTTTTTATAAGCTCAAACTGTTTACTGCACTTGCTAGTTTAAGTTTTGCCTAAAAGTTAAACTACAGGCTAATACACTCAAGTGTACTAGCTTTTGATAGCAATTAGTCGAAAAGTATAGCATTTATTGTGTTTTCTGCCTTTCTGTAAAAAAAACTTGAAAAAAAAAACAAAAAAATATCCTTGTTTTCCATACTTTCCTAGCTAGTGTTCCAGAGACCAGATTTTGCTGATCCCTGGGCTTTGTCTTGGTTCCTGTGTTTCTCCATTTTCCTTGTTTGGTCAGGGGGAAGTTTCTTTACTCACCAGTGAGAGTGGGGAGTACTGAGCTGCCTGTTTGTCCTCAGAGGAGTGGTTTAAGGCAGTAACTTGTAGTTTATTGGCCATTTTGGGTCATTTCCTGTCTTTTCCAGCCCCCTGCTATAAAGCACGCTTTGGCGGGCTTTTCCAGCTATTGAGAACTCAGCACAGCTCCTCGTGGTGGCCAGCAGGGTTCCTGTAGCAGCAGAGACCAGAAAAGACTACCTTTCCAGATTTTAAGTATTTTTCTTTGCTTTTTCGACCTTTTCGACTTTCGACCACTGTTTTTGCTTATTTTATCGAAGTTTGACCTGTATTTACTGTTTTTATAAGCTCAAACTGTTTACTGCACTTGCTAGTTTAAGTTTTGCCTAAAAGTTAAACTACAGGCTAATACACTCAAGTGTACTAGCTTTTGATAGCAATTAGTCGAAAAGTATAGCATTTATTGTGTTTTCTGCCTTTCTGTAAAAACAAACTTGAAAAAAAACATCCTTGTTTTCCATACTTTCCTAGCTAGTGTTCCAGAGACCAGATTTTGCTGATCCCTGGGCTTTGTCTTGGTTCCTGTGTTTCTCCATTTTCCCTGTTTGGTCAGGGGGAAGTTTCTTTACTCAGCAGTGAGAGTGGGGAGTACTGAGCTGCCTGTTTGTCCTCAGAGGAGTGGTTTAAGGCAGTAACTTGTAGTTTATTGGCCATTTTGGGTCATTTCCTGTCTTTTCCAGCCCCCTGCTATAAAGCAAGCTTTGGCGGGCTTTTCCAGCTATTGAGAACTCAGCACAGCTCCTCGTGGTGGCCAGCAGGGTTCCTGTAGTAGCAGAGACCAGAAAAGACTACCTTTCCAGATTTTAAGTATTTTTCTTGGCTTTTTCGACCTTTTTTTGACTTTCGACCACTGTTTTTGCTTATTTTATCGAAGTTTGACCTGTATTTACTGTTTTTATAAGCTCAAACTGTTTACTGCACTTGCTAGTTTAAGTTTTGCCTAAAAGTTAAACTACAGGCTAATACACTCAAGTGTACTAGCTTTTGATAGCAATTAGTCGAAAAGTATAGCATTTATTGTGTTTTCTGCCTTTCTGTAAAAAAAAACTTGAAAAAAAAAATCCTTGTTTTCCATACTTTCCTAGCTAGTGTTCCAGAGACCAGATTTTGCTGATCCCTGGGCTTTGTCTTGGTTCCTGTGTTTCTCCATTTTCCTTGTTTGGTCAGGGGGAAGTTTCTTTACTCACCAGTGAGAGTGGGGAGTACTGAGCTGCCTGTTTGTCCTCAGAGGAGTGGTTTAAGGCAGTAACTTGTAGTTTATTGGCCATTTTGGGTCATTTCCTGTCTTTTCCAGCCCCCTGCTATAAAGCACACTTTGGTGGGCTTTCCCAGCTATTGAGAACTCAGCACAGCTCCTCGTGGTGTCCAGCAGGGTTCCTGTAGCAGCAGAGACCAGAAAAGACTACCTTTCCAGATTTTAAATATTTTTCTTGGCTTTTTCGACCTTTTTCGACTTTCGACCACTGATTTTGCTTATTTTATCGAAGTTTGACCTGTTTTTACTGTTTTTATAAGCTCAAACTGTTTACTGCACTTGCTAGTTTAAGTTTTGCCTAAAAGTTAAACTACAGGCTAATACACTCAAGTGTACTAGCTTTTGATAGCAATTAGTCGAAAAGTATAGCATTTATTGTGTTTTCTGCCTTTCTGTAAAACTTGAAAAAACAAAAAAATCCTTGTTTTCCATACTTTCCTAGCTAGTGTTCCAGAGACCAGATTTTGCTGATCCCTGGGCTTTGTCTTGGTTCCTGTGTTTCTCCATTTTCCTTGTTTGGTCAGGGGGAAGTTTCTTTACTCACCAGTGAGAGTGGGGAGTACTGAGCTGCCTGTTTGTCCTCAGAGGAGTGGTTTAAGGCAGTAACTTGTAGTTTATTAGCCATTTTGGGTAATTTCCTGTCTTTTCCAGCCCCCTGCTATAAAGCATGCTTTGGCGGGCTTTTCCAGCTATTGAGAACTCAGCACAGCTCCTCGTGGTGTCCAGCAGGGTTCCTGTAGCAGCAGAGACCAGAAAAGACTACCTTTCCAGATTTTAAGTATTTTTCTTGGCTTTTTCGACTTTCGACCACTGTTTTTGCTTATTTTATCGAAGTTTGACCTGTATTTACTGTTTTTATAAGCTCAAACTGTTTACTGCACTTGCTAGTTTAAGTTTTGCCTAAAAGTTAAACTACAGGCTAATACACTCAAGTGTACTAGCTTTTGATAGCAATTAGTCGAAAAGTATAGCATTTATTGTGTTTTCTGCCTTTCTGTCAAAAAAAAAACTTGAAAAAAAAAAAAATCCTTGTTTTCCATACTTTCCTAGCTAGTGTTCCAGAGACCAGATTTTGCTGATCCCTGGGCTTTGTCTTGGTTCCTGTGTTTCTCCATTTTCCTTGTTTGGTCAGGGGGAAGTTTCTTTACTCACCAGTGAGAGTGGGGAGTACTGAGCTGCCTGTTTGTCCTCAGAGGAGTGGTTTAAGGCAGTAACTTGTAGTTTATTGGCCATTGTGGGTCATTTCCTGTCTTTTCCAGCCCCCTGCTATAAAGCATGCTTTGGCGGGCTTTTCCAGCTATTGAGAACTCAGCACAGCTCCTTGTGGTGTCCAGCAGGGTTCCTGTAGCAGCAGAGACCAGAAAAGACTACCTTTCCAGATTTTAAATATTTTTCTTGGCTTTTTCGACCTTTTTCGACTTTCGACCACTGTTTTTGCTTATTTTATCGAAGTTCGACCTGTTTTTTTACTGTTTTTATAAGCTCAAACTGTTTACTGCACTTGCTAGTTTAAGTTTTGCCTAAAAGTTAAACTACAGGCTAATACACTCAAGTGTATTAGCTTTTGATAGCAATTAGTCGAAAAGTATAGCATTTATTGTGTTTTCTGCCTATTTGTAAAAAAAAACTTGAAAAAAACAAAAAAAATCCTTGTTTTCCATACTTTCCTAGCTAGTGTTCCAGAGACCAGATTTTGCTGATCCCTGGGCTTTGTCTTGGTTCCTGTGTTTCTCCATTTTCCTTGTTTGGTCAGGGGGAAGTTTCTTTACTCACCAGTGAGAGTGGGGAGTACTGAGCTGCCTGTTTGTCCTCAGAGGAGTGGTTTAAGGCAGTAACTTGTAGTTTATTGGCCATTTTGGGTCATTTCCTGTCTTTTCCAGCCCCCTGCTATAAAGCACGCTTTGGTGGGCTTTCCAGCTATTGAGAACTCAGCACAGCTCCTCGTGGTGGCCAGCAGGGTTCCTGTAGCAGCAGAGACCAGAAAAGACTACCTTTCCAGATTTTAAGCATTTTTCTTGGCTTTTTCGACCTTTTTCAACTTTTGACCACTGTTTTTGCTTATTTTATCAAAGTTTGACCTGTATTTACTGTTTTTATAAGCTCAAACTGTTTACTGCACTTGCTAGTTTAAGTTTTGCCTAAAAGTTAAACTACAGGCTAATACACTCAAGTGTACTAGCTTTTGATAGCAATTAGTCGAAAAGTATAGCATTTATTGTGTTTTCTGCCTTTCTGTAAAAACTTGAACAAACAAAATATCCTTGTTTTCCATACTTTCCTAGCTAGTGTTCCAGAGACCAGATTTTGCTGATCCCTGGGCTTTGTCTTGGTTCCTGTGTTTCTCCATTTTCCTTGTTTGGTCAGGGGGAAGTTTCTTTACTCACCAGTGAGAGTGGGGAGTACTGAGCTGCCTGTTTGTCCTCAGAGGAGTGGTTTAAGGCAGTAACTTGTAGTTTATTGGCCATTTTGGGTCATTTCCTGTCTTTTCCAGCCCCCTGCTATAAAGCACGCTTTAGCACGCTTTAGCGCGATTTAGCACAGAGTTGCCACAAGAGCAGCGGCGGTTAATCAAGGTTAAACTATTCGGGCTACCTAAAGTCCACTCTTCAAATTTTCCCTTAGAACATCTCTTCCTAAGCTGTACTGATAATCTAACTACCCTATTCTATACCTATAAAGTCTTGATTTACTTGATTCATAAGTGACTATTCTCTATCCGGATAGCCTAGCACTTGCACCCAAAGTACTCTTTACTCTGATATAGCACTTTTTATTATACATAGCACCCTACCAGCCTAATACCCCTTTTTCGATCATCCACACCCCTTGAAGTCTTTTCAAACCCATCTACACAAAGTTCTAAACTTTTCCTTCTAGCATGTCGCGGGGTCAGTCGCTAGTGTCATCTCCTGCTCATCTGATGAATCTGGGAATATTAAGGCAATGTTACAATTGCCTCATGTACACAGACAATCCTCTCCTTCTCCCACAAAACACAAACACATGCGAGAGATGCAAATATATAGCCAAACTGGAGGCTGAGCTCTCACATCATAGGACTGGCAAGACCAGACAGGAGGAGAAGGCAACCACACACACCACAAACCCAGTCTCACATAGCACTAGTACAACCTCATATCACACACACAAACACATAAAAACATACTCGGAGGCTCTGACCAAAAATCTACCAAAACAGCAGAGGCCATCAAAGCAGACACCCAAACAACTACCACCACAGACCAAGACACATGCAACACATAGACCACAAAGTCAGTGTGCCAAACAGTCACAGCCCTTAAGGCCAAACACAATGCCAGACACTCTTGTCATAGGTGACTCATAGTCAGACACACTGACGTTCCACTCACCAGATTGAGCAAGGAGAAGGTCACAGTAAGCTGCCTGTCGGACGCTAGAATCTGCCACATAACGCAAGCACTCAGGTCACTCGATAGCAAGTACAAGTATGACTCAGTCATTGTCCATGCTGGTGTGAACGACCTGAGATGCACCTCCCTGGACTACATGAAAAGGGACATAGAGGAGCTCTCTGATTATGTAGCCCAGGCAGGTATGACCCTGACCTTGAGCAGTATCCTACCTTCACCAAGAATGATGCCACAGTACAGAGACAAGATGATCAGCTTTAATAATTGGCTTAATCACTGGTGTCTTTCAAAGGGGATCCAATGTCTGTCTGCCTGGGATGACATGCTGGACAAGCCACGTTGCTTCACAAGGGATGGCTTGCACCTGTCATCCCTGGGCTTCCGGATATTGGCAAAGGCTCTTGCCACCCCCATAGTGCCTTTTTTAGGCCAGGCTCAAATTCTAAACCTACCACCCTAGAACAAAACAAAGAAAAAAAACTAAGGGTAATGCTGCTCAATGCCAGAAGTCTCAACCTCAAGATGCATGCACTCGAAGCCCTTCTCAGTATGGAGAACATCGATGTCTGTGCTGTGACTGAAACCTGGTTCAAGGCTCCTGAGAGCACCCCGGCACTATCAGGTTTTACCTCATATCATGCCCGCCCCAAAATCCGGACAACACCAAGAAAGGAGGAAGGGTGTCCATATTCATCAAAGATACCCTCACCTCCAGGTTGGTGGCAATGCACGATGCATCGGAGACCATCCAGGTGCAATTAACCGTAGGCAAGACTGCTCTACAATTTGTAGCATGTTACAGGCCACCCTCTCAAACTCAGGATCCTCACACAGCATTCCTGAAAACTCTGGAGGGGATAAATGTAACCCCAAACACCATCATACTAGGTGATTTCAACTATCCAAACATAGACTGGGATCACTACTCAAGCCCCAACACTCTAGCCCAAAGGTTCCTAGAGTTCATAAACTCTAATGCCATGGAACAACTAGTCACCATGCCCACAAGAGGTGAAAACATACTGGATCTCATCATCACAAACATGGGGTCACAATGTTCAACACCGGAGGTATACCCTTCATTGGTGAGATCAGATCATAAACTAATCTCACTGGAAGTCCACATCCCACCCCCACCCCAGATAAAAAAGACCACAGTGAAGAACTTCTCTAAAGCCGACTTCACACTTCTTAGGACTGGTGTGGTCTCGTTCAAGGCCCCCTGAGCCAGCGGAAACCATCACTAAAGCCGCTGAATCACTTACAAATGCCTTCTACCAGCACCTCCAGGACTGCATGGATCAGGCAATCCCAAACAAAACAAAGACTCTTTGTACCAAAGGCAGGCGTCCAGTCTGGTGGACCCCAGCCATAAACAAGCTCTACAACAAAAGGAGAAAGCTACTACAAGATAGAGCAAAATCCTCAAAAGGGAAGACACCCTTGATCATCGTAAGTAAAAAATAAGATCTCTCATAAAATCCTCCAAAGCAAATTTTGAAAGAAAAATTGCCACGGACTCAAAAAGGCAACCACAAGGCCTTTTTAGCTATATTAGAAACCTGGGAGGAAACTCCCAGATATGTTCAGAACTGGTTCAAAATGATAAAGATCACTGCACCTACAGACATTGCCAACATACTGGCTGACAGGTTCAGTGCAAATTCCCCAAAGGAGAAATATCTATACCAGAGGATTGTAGCCTCCCAAACATCTCAAATGCTCAAGTAAGAACAGCTCTCTCCAAGGCGAAAAACACAGCATCCATGGGACCAGATGGTGTCCCCGGTTGTGTGCTCCACGAGCTCATCGAGGAATTAAACCCACAGTTAGGGCAGCTGTTTAATCTTAGCCTCACCTCAGGATACGTACCCAAGGAATGGCGTACTGCTACTGTGGTCCCATTACACAAAGGCGGTGCCTCCACCGACCCTGGAAACTACCGTCCCATCAGCTTGACAAGCCTGGTCTGCAAAGCTATGGAGAGGATCATTATGGAACTCATAAATAAAGACATAGGGGACCTGCAGACATTGGATCAAACCCAATTTGACTTTGTCAAGGGCAGATCATGCCTTTTAAACTTGGTTGACTTTTTCAAAACAGTCACCAAGGCCATTGATGAGGGCAAGGCAGTCCACACAGCCTACCTTGACCTGGCAAAGGCCTTCGACACGATACCCCACTCAGGCATCATAGAAAAACTCACCAGTTTAAATGTAAACCCATACGTCACAAGATGGGTTGCAAACTGGCTAAGTGACAGAACCCAAAGGGTTAGAGTTGCCGGCACCATGTCAGATTCCAAGCGTGTCACAAGCGGTGTCCCACAGGGCTTGGTCCTGGGTCCACTCTTGTTCGGCATCTACTTTTCGGAAGTACAGGCAAGCACAGGAGGATTACGGCTGACAAAGTTTGCAGATGACTGAAAACTGGGTGCCATAGTTGAAAACACATCAGACACAGATATCCTTCAGAAGGGTCTCATAGAAACGGATAACTGGTGCCAAAGCCATGGCCTAAAGTTAAACGCTAAAAAATGCATAGTCATACCCTTTGGGAAAAACAAGGTTACCCCTAGCTACCATATAGGTGGCAATCCACTAAGCACAGAAGAGGTTATCAGGGATCTGGGAACCCAGGTTGATAGTAACCTCTCATTTGACACCCACGTTGCCAAAGTTGTTAGGAAGACCTTCTACATTGCCCACCTGATCATGAAGGGTTTCACATCTAGGTCAAGGGAGGTCATCATTCCCCTGTAATCATCACTCATCAGACCGATGATTGAGTACAACGCCCCATTTGGAATGTATCTGACCCGACACCTGCAGCAATTGGAAAGGCTCCAAAAGTTCCTCACCAAAAGGATAAAGGGTCTCAAGAATATGTCCTATGCTGCCCGACTGAAGGAGCTCCAGCTCTACTCAGTCGCCATCACTGCTCAGAGGTGACCTGTGCCTGACATACAAGGCCATGGCCAACCCGGAATTAATGAACATGCTTCACCTCAAAAAATCTAAATCCATCAAATCCACAAGAGCACGGGACTTAAACCTTGACACGGTCATAAATAGGACGTGCTGGAGGGACAGATTCATCACCCAGAGACTCCCTATGCTGTGGAACAAAATCCCGGTACATGTGAGGCAGAGCACCTTGCTGGCTTTGTTCAAGAGAAATCTTGACCAATGGATGGGAGATCGCAGGTATACCCCAGGGATTACATCAGTGTCACTGCTTGACAGAGGCACAGCAAAATAATGGGCATAATATCATTCAATCTAAAGGGGTGGCGTAAGCCACAAAAACTCTGGGCTAGGCTTATAAATGCCCTAGGGCAGATAGCCTAGTATGAACCTATGAACCTATGAACCTATAATATATATACACATATATACAGTCATATGCCTAAATCGACACATATATGTGTCGACACCTATATGTCTACATATACACAGCATGTTACATATGCGTAGGCAGATATATATATCTATGTAGGTATATACAGACATAGTTATATATACGTTAGCAAATATATAAATCTATATAAGTATACATGGCCATACATCTGTAAATAGCAATGACAGATTAACAAATACACATATGTCCACTTGCACCGTTAATGGGGTTGAGAGGCCCCACACACTATACGTCCTGTAAGAATAGGCATCCCCCCAAAGCCAAACATGTGCAGCCTGCAATACACTACCAAGTGCAGTCTGCCTCCAATAGGACATGTAATATGTGGAAGCCATCAACATCCCCAGGATACAGATACACAGACACAGATATGCAAATACAGATATATATAGATATGTATATATATATATATATATATATATATATATATATATATATATATATATACATGTGACTACACATACACACACAGATATATGTACAGTAAGAAACATATGTAGAAGGTGCACACAATATGGAACATTCATTATGCCTACAGTTAACACCTGAACAACTGGACACAGTATGGGCCACCCATACAAATGTCAATCGTTGCCTGCAACAATATTCATAGAAAGGTCATAGGAAAGATACCACACACATGTTTGCACAAATGGTAATCCTTTAATTGTGTACTATAACAGTCCTATATGCCATGTCATATAGCTGTTCAAATACTAACAACCATATAAACAGAGTACTGCAATTGTGAAACAGTCACACTAATACTGTAGTCTGGAAAGGTTTGTAACTGTTGCTGTCCAGGCCAAGCCCTTCAAATTGTACAAAAGTAAAGACAGACTGGGCCTCAGGGTACCAAACAATCAACAGTATGTACTGCAGATGTGTAATTCAGCAGCCTCTATCTACACTCTGTACAAACTCAGTAGGAGGTAAAGATGTTTTGTGATCAAATGGGTTGTAACTGGTACATAACAAGGCATAACTGACACCATCATGAGTGCACAGACAAACAGAACAGTCTGTATGGCAGGAGGCAGTAGGCTTGCAGTACCACAGTTCATGTAAGTAATGTCAATATAGGTGAAGTATACGGTACTGTACATCCAGATACCTTGTGGCAGCTCACCCCTGATACTCCCACATTTTGTAACAGCCTAGATCATTTATGGTGCTCCCCACCTACACTCAATAATACAGGCCCGTATACCACTGTTACATACACTGGCCTCTGGAGTGCATAAGGGCACACATGTATTGTGTAGGTGACGCCCACACATATATGGCCCCAGCCCCACTGTATGTGTGTGGGAATACAACAGCTGTGGACTAATGGCAGCAATGGCAGTGTGATATATTCATAGCCCACTACAGAACAACCCCCAACAGCATGACATATGTGCAAAGTTTGGTATATAGATGGGGGACAGAGGCTGGAACACAGGCGCATATGTGGAACACTGTTGCCATACACTAAGCAAGGTGCTGGTGTTACAGAATAGTCTGCAACATACCTTTACTCAGGGAATTGAAATTAGACACAGACATGGATGTAGACATGTACTGACAGCACGCAACACACACACTGCCAGTGTAATATCTGACACAGGACCTGTGTGGTGGACAGACAACACATGATAGGCATACCTCTGTCCAGCAACAGGATAGGCCCACAGTAATGAGCTATGCAGACAGACTGCATTCCAAGGTACACTAGTATGTACACACACACACCCTGCAACATCAGTGCTATGCAAAGCATAACACAACTCTACTCACAGTCTGTCTATAGTTCCTGATCCTCCTATGAATATGTGGCCGCTCTGAGTGTGCAGGTTCTCCTGTACGATGTATTGCTACCTGCTGTCTGTAACACTGATCCCCACACACAGGGATGATGTCCATCACATAGGAAATGTAAAGGGACCACACCCACATGCTGTAGGGATTTATAGTGGGTGGTTGCCATGACAGTGGTAACTGGAAGTAGTATATATGTGTAATTATATATATATCTGGCTATATGGATAAGTATATGTACATATATTTCCACCATATGTCCTGGACATGGAGTGTAGCCCTACTCCAGCCCCTATAGTCCCAAAGTCATAGTGCAAGGGGAAGTCAGGTATGTATAGCAGGTATATTGCTTGACTATTGCTACTGTCATTGGGATTATCTTCACAGACATGGTGTGTGTGGAAGGTGACATCTGCTTATAACATGTGTGCCATTGGCTACTGACAGACATCCTACGGAAATCATTGTAAAGTACCGCCACTAGCATGTAATACCCCTGTGGAGTGCAGCAGAGATATTGGCCAACATATGTGGAACTTCGTACAGACCATGTACAGTCCAGAGGTTTACACATAATCACTCAGTGCACAACATGTGTACTAGGCCTGACAATATGGATGTAGACAGCCATAGAGATGGGTATAACACATAACGACTGATATGCATTTGCCACTATAGGTTTTGGATTCATACACTCCTGTCTGGCCTGACACATAATGACTGCTGGTACATGGGTTCCATGGACACATACTAACCACTAGATATTGACATACATCTGTACAGCATCCCACTGCTCTGTCTGACATACATGACTTTTAAGGGAGACCCGGCAGCAGTACATCTGGCAAATATCTGCACATGACATCTCACTGGGTAAGTACACTAGGCTGCTAGGCATGTAACAATGGGGGAATGCACATGTACCTGCATATATAGCAAGGTCAACAGCCATGTCACAGCAGAGGGTAAGATACACCTGTGTGAAAGTGCATTACCACAACTAATGTGAACACAGCCACAGCCACATAAGGTAAGCTAGCATATTATAACAGTATATGGACTATCTGTTCTAGACAATCCTCATATGTGCCACTCACAGAATGACCCTACATATACTGGGCTGCTACACAGTTTGGTCAGATGGCTGTCTGTGGTATGGGACATGTGTGTGTATGGACTACAAACATGTGTGGCAAAACAGTACCATAAAGTATGGCAGCATGTAACATCAGATAGAAGGGGAGCTAGAACAATGACATCTACCACAGTCTGTACACAGGCTAATGTACATATTAACAATAGACACACTGCCGATATTCACCATCACTACACAGACCTCAGTACTGTACAAACATCCATAGAATGTCCAGGTTATGTCATGAAATATAACCCCTACTGTACATAACATGTGTAGCAATCTGATATATCACTTGATTGTTATCAGATATGATGACACTATTTATGGTGTAGAGCACATATGCACCACTTTATGCACAACATATGTACAAAGCTTGACAGAGATGTGGCTGACAGAAAATACACAGGGCCAGTATAGACATGTTGCTGTGACAACCTCATACATTTACCATTGTAACAGGGTTTGCTGCAACATACGTCCTATGAGGGATACAAAGTCAGTAACTGTCATGGCCTTCACCATCTACAGACTGCAATCCTCACACTACCTTCTGCATTCCAAAGATAGCTGCACCATGGCTAACACATGAAACCAAAGGCACAACACTGCCCAGTCTGGAGATGACCCTGCAGATGGAGATTCCTCATATACATGGAACTGACATGGCAGGTATTGCGACATGTACGACAGGCATATCTAGACAAACACTGTTAAAACTCCAAATGCAGTACAGCAGCATTTACAGTCTGTAGTCAGGTCAGGCACATCCCCCTCCTGTTCACTGCCCTCTTTCCACAGTGTCTGCTGTTAGAGGTAAATCCCCAATCCATCTGAGATGCTGTTTGCCAAACAGCAGATCTAGTTCCTGCTCACAGTGACTGAAAAGGGTCAACACCACCATGATGTTCCTATGTATTGGAGTGTGTTTCCATGCATTTGGCTATGAGAATGTTACCACAGCTGTTCCATATTTAATCAGCAAGGGGATGGCGGCAATTCATGCACAGGCCATCAGCTGATCATGAGCATCACTTAAATTACACATGCTGCTGCTTAAGCATAGCAGGTGTGGGCCTCCACATCCACCAGAGAGGGGGTTGGGGAGGCAGACAGATACAAATACATATCAGGGAGGGGTGGGAGAGTAAAACTGAAGCATGTTTGTGTCACACACCTACCAGCACGGGGTATCAAATCCCTGACAACTATGTAGTGCTATCACAGTTCGATGCAGTTATTGGATGCGCCACCTGCTGTGGAGCATTCAGAACATATATGTGATGGTGAGTGACATCTGCAACAGAGATACGGTAGATATACAGTAGGTGACGTACACATGCCTGTCTGCATGAACAGGTGCCAGCATCAACACAGGCACACTCACACAGGGATGCACACACATTGACACACTTGGTAGGGCCAGTAGTGCAACTCATCACTAGTGGGATTGCCACAGCACATCAATGTGCAGGTATCACATGCACCACACGGGTCATACGGAGGTCATATGGGCAAAGAGTATGAGGAGGTGTCAGGTATCAGACAGCATTCTTCAGTATGCCCTGGGGGGTTGTAGTGAGTGTGGATGTGGACATACACACCATACAACACACACACGAACACACAGGGTGCCAGTACTGACATGCATGGGTGCATGTCTGCACGGGTGTGTGGTGGTCAACTGTGCCAGCAGACTGTACAAGGGTAGGCAATGGGTATACCTTGGCATCAGGCCACATGAAAATGGTCTGCATTGTGGCTCAGGCCTGTAGTTTCTGCATTTGCCCACACAGGTGGGTAATGCATCCCCGATCCAGTCACCTGGGCGACTACTGTGTGTGGCCAATGCTGTGCATCACTTGCATGTATGTGTTCCTTAGTCCATGACATGGATGGTGTCTAGGATGTGCACACTTCCCACATGCATGTACAGTGACGTGCTACTGTACATGGGGAGTCTGGCCTATGTTGTGAACACAGATTATCATCAGATGTGCCAGTCTTGCCCACCTGTGGCAGGAACTGGTAATGGGCAGTAGGTTTACCCTGCACCTACATTGATAGCATGCTAACAGCATTCCCTGATGTCAGTGTCATCTGTTTATATAGGGCATGTTATGTCTGTTGTGAGTCACATGTAAAGGCACCATAGGTGGTGCAGGTGTCCATTGGGGAACATGGTGGAGGTGCACTGTCTGCATGTACGTGCATATTGGACAGATAGGCAGGGTGACATGCCCTCTGTAGCCCACTGCTATCATGGCATAGTTGCTATCAGTGGTCAATATGCAGTGTACTACCCACATATTGGCTGTTGCCTAGGCATGTGTGTGCGTATGACACATGGGTTGAGTGCGTGCTCTGGGTAATAGTGGAGTTGCTAACTGTGATTGGCTGGCTTTGATGTCACATGTATGGGTATGGCTTTGCACCCCAGCCTCAGCTAATTTACATCTGTTATCCCTGTATGGTTGACATTGTGATATGGTAGGGCCACCATGAAAGAAATAAGCAAAACCACCTCCACACTGCCCACAGGTGTCACACACTTACCTCTACATAGGATACGAGTTATAAACACACACACACACACACACACACACACACACACACACACACACACACACACACACACCTGTCGTGTCTGGGAGTTGAACCCTTATCTAACTAGTTTATTAAACTACAGCACTACACAGTTATAGTACATGCCACAGACATTACTGAAGTATTTCTTCCCCATAGGTGTATTTCACATTGAATGACATCAGCAGGATTACCAAAGAAGGCCATTTCAACTGTACTGCAAGTGACTAGCCTAAAATGCATTGCTCCCTACACAGACAGTGAGACACACACAAAACATCCACAATCGACATGTGTGGGTATTGAACCTCTGACCAAAGCCTATATCACACTACAGCATAGAAAAGTTATAGGTCGCACCACAGGGATTACTACAGACCTTTTTCCACAAAGTTGTATTTCACAATGAATGACATCAGCATGATTGCCAAAGTAGGGCATTTGAAATGTACTGCGAGTGAGTAGCCTATAATGCATTGCTCCATACACAGACATTGGACCACACACAAAACATCCAGAACTGCATGGGTGGTGATGGAACCCTACCACAGTTCGAAATCACACTACAGCACTATGCAGTTACAGGACACGCTACAGAGATTACTGAGCTACAACCTTCTCAGAGGTGTATTTCTATGTGTGTGACATCAGCAGCCTTGCCAAAGTTGAGTATATGAATTCTAAGGAGTGTGAGTACCCTAAACCCTAAAAAGCATTATTCTCTACTCAGTCAAAGACAGATGGAGACACACGGACACACAGATTTTCACACACACACACACACACACACACACACACACACACACACACACACACACGCATACACACACTCACACACACACACACACACACACACACACACACACACAGTTGCCAAGTCTGGGGTTGGAACATCTACCTAACTATATTATCACACTATAGCAGTACGCAGTTATAGGACATACTATGGACATTACTGGACTATACCCTTCTCAGAGGTGTGTGTCTAGGTGAGTGACATCAGCAGCCTTGCCAAAGTTGAGTATATCAATTTTACGGAGAGTGAGTAGCCTAAAAACCATTGTGCTCAACTCAGTCAGACACACACAGATTCACACACAAACACACACACACACACATACACTTGCCAGATCTGGGGTCAGAACACCTACCTAACTACTTTATAACACTACAGAAGTATGCAGTTACAGGATGCACTACAGAGATTACTGGGCTATGGCTTTCCCAGAGATGTATTTCTAGGTGAGTGACATCAGTAGCCTTGCCAAAGCTGAGTATATGAATTGTACGGAGTGTGAGTAGCTTAAAAAGCATTTCTCTCTACACAGTCAGAGATAGACAAACAGACACTCACACAGTTGTCAAGTCTGGGGTTAGAATAACTGCCTAACTAGTTTATAACTACAGCAGTACACAGTTATGGGACGTGCCATGAAGATTACTGAGCTACACCTCTCCCAAAGGTGTATTTCACATTGGATGACCTCAGCAGGCTTGTCATAATACTGCTATGGAGAGGGTGGTGTGTGCATGGGCCATAACCCATCCATGTAGGGGTTGACATGCCACATGCAGCCACACACAGGGTCATATGTCACAGGTATGTGTATACAGCTACTAGATGTCTACTTCCCTGTACAGTCATGTTGCACAGCTGGCACGTGCATCACACAGTCTGTCATGCTGACAGATACTGGCGGCTAGTATCTGCAGTGAGTGACATCTGCACCTCATGTGTTTGGGGCCCTTTGGCTGTGTGTTGGGTGGGACAGGCCCAGATGGCTCCTTGTCCCGGTCACCCTCTTCCACACATCTATGTCCATCTATCTTTGGTTTATTATAGTGTGTTGTCCTTACATATGTGTCTGTATTCCTATCCACTCTGTGTGAAAGGCAGGAGTGGTGCATACTGACATGCGTCTGCACTAAGAACTGCAACTGCCAGATATGTCTGTTCCACTGGTGTTTGCAGACATGGCCTTTATGTGTTTAAGTGTATGAACATGCCTAGTATGGCCATCTGTATTTCATGTGTGGATCAAGTCAAGGTAGTTTGTACTGCAGTGCTGGCCTTTGTGTTGTACACCGGCAGGTAGCATGCTGTGTCTGCAGGGTATCCATTGGTCATTTGGCATTGACTGTTGCTACATTTCTGCATAGCGCGGGGTGGACACCTGACTGTTTCTACATTTCTACACAGGACTGGGGGGGCACACCTGATGGTTACTATAAGTGTACGTGGGATGGGGGGGACACCTGACACTTGTACACATTTGCTAGGACTGTATTGGTATGTCAGGTACTCCATTTCAGTCTGTAGTCTTACCTATCGTGCTGGCTAGAGGCATACCAGTGTACTACAGATCTTAGCTTTAATTACCTACAAATTTGTTTCTGACTTCCTAGCCTTCACAACTTATATCCAACTGCCTGGCCTGCTGCAGTCTGTCTGTGTAGACCTGGGGGATTTTGTGTTTATCTACACCTGTCCTGCTGGATGAGACTATTGTTGGGTATGTGAACCTTCCTGACTGGCATGTGTGGGTCTTATGGACACACATGTCACTCAGCCCATTTCCTGCAGTGGGTTTTGTCACCCTGTGCAGTACTGGCTACTATTGTGACTCCAGTATGTGTTACAGATATCATGGTGCCACTATGGGAGTCTACTGTCTGCTGCCATAACATTCAGCCACCCAATTCCCTTGCATGCTCACATCCATACCATAGCTACATGTAACAACACATTCTACTCCATTTGGCAATTGTTAGGTTGATTGACTTACCTTGAAGGTGTGCCAGACTTCAGGATGGTGCTGGAGGGCTGCCTATGTCGGATGCACATAGTACACTCCCTATACATGGTTGAGCACAGGTGGTGTCATGTTTGGCATCCCTTTTACTGTCTGTGTGAGTCAGAGAGAGGTGTCATTCCCTTGGTCCCTACTGTGTCAGTGCATATGCTATGCGTTGCCTCTTTGCCAAGGCCAGGGCATACTGGGCACGCCTCCTTCTGCCTACTGGGGCAGGCTCAGGTTGTTCCTCCTCCGAGTCATTCTGTGCCTGTACAGGCCTTGGCATTGGTGGGGGGCTGTGTGGCCCTGCCCCATGCTGTTACTGCTGCAGCTGTTTCCTCAGGATCATATTGTGTAGCATAGCACATACCATAACAATTTGGGTACATGTAGCTGGTGAATACTGCAAGGCTCCAACGGATGTGCCCAGACACCGGAACCGTGACCTGAGCATCCCAAACACACACTCTATTATATGTCTGGCCTGTGCGTGTGCCTCAATATGGCATTGCTGTTCAGGTGTGTGTGCATTTCTGATGGGTGTCATCAGCCACGGCTCCAGTGGGTACCCAGCATCCCCCACTAGGTGACCGTAGGGGATGTCCACATTAGCAAATCTCTGGTGCAGCTGCATCAGATGCCATATGTGTGAATCATCATAGCTTCCAGGGCAGCCAGCACACACATTCATTATAATGTCCTGGGCATCACATACAACCTGGCATTTGATGGAGGGGATGCCCCTGCTGTTGATGTAGGCCCTACCCTGCTCACTAGGTGATGCTTTGATGCATATGAGCATACAGTCTATATAACCCACTACCTCAGGGTATTCTGCTATTTGGTGGAAGAGACGCCTATTGCTGGTCAACACCTCACGTGTGTTGAGGAAATGTATGTGCTCACTGGCGTGTGCTGACATGGCATCCAGGAACTGGTGGAATACTCTGGATGCTGATGCTTGTGAGATTCCCATGATATCACCAGTTGTGATTTGGGAGGTACCCATGGCTAGTATACCTAGACCTACACATACCTTGGTATCCACTGGGATGAGTTCCCCTCAGCCAGTTTGGTGTGTCAGGTATGGCCGGCAAAGCTCATCAATTTGCTGTAGAAGGTCTCTGTCCACCCTATATCGCTCCACTATCTCCAACTCATGTAGCCCCTGGTAGGTTACCCTGGGTCTGTACACTCTTCTCCGTCTTCTCACTGTGGGTTTTTTTGTCAGCATTCACATCCTCACCACCCTCAGCCTCTTGCACATGTTGTTCTATGTTGCCTGCTGCAGCCCATCTCATTTTGTAGGTTTGTTTGTTAAAATTTCCATGCTTGTATACACCGGTGGTGTAGAGTGTGGAAGAACCAGAGGGGAAGATGTTTGCTTAGTTTATAGTAGTGTTCTGGGCTTGGCTGGTCCGCTGTCTGTGTAATTGGCTGATTCTGATACATTTCACCTGCCAGCTAAGCTAGTTCTCCTTGCTTACCTTCCCACTGCTGTTTTCCCTTCCCATTGCCTCCCTGTTTAAGCCAGTGTACACACTGTGCAAAACAGAGTGCTCAAATGTGCACAGAGCTGCTATTTCCTAGTTTAACTTCCTTTTTCTTCCTGTAAAACCCGGTGCGTGGCGCGCCCACCCGCTTACACTTTGTAAAGAGTGCTAGGCAGGTTTGGACACACCCCTGGCTTTAATGTGCTAAGCTAGAAGCAATCCCGAGCCACAGGGCTCCAATCCACTTACAGTATGCCTGACACCCCCCCCCATGATGTCACCTATATTCTAGTCTTGCACCCAGCTATTCATACTCTTACACTGATGGGACTTGTCTCACATGCTAGGGAAAGCTGGGATTCACTATCCTTCTCCTCATTTGCATAGGACTGCCTGCTAATGCATAGTTACATGTCTCACACTGAGCCTCCCCCCTTAGCAACCACTACTCACTGGCCATGTTGTCTTCTGCCTGCCATTTACTTCCATGGCTGAATACTGATTTTAGTTAGAATGCTCATTTTAAGTTTATTTTCTTATTTTCTCCCCGATCCCATTTGTGAGCCACTGTCATATGCTTAAACAGCCGAGATTGGAGAAAAAAAAATGAAAGTTGATTTTTTTATTTATACTTGGCCATTGGTATGCTTCCTTCCTCAATGATATGCAGCCTTTATTTGGAGCTGTCATAGCTCCATTTTGGAATTTGCAGAAATGTATTTGGTTACTAACAGAGTACATTTCTGCAGATTGCACTAGTCTTGCAAGGACTATTGCAAGCTTCCTGAATTGCAAAATCACCTCATTTGCATGGATTTCTCCTGCAAATGAGGTGATTTGCATACCAGGGCATAGTCCATGCAAGATTAGTGCTGGAGCTCTCGTGCACGCCTCTGCCGGCTGTTCCTGGATTGCACGGCAGAGATGTTGCCTGGGTGAGCTCCTGCACTCATCTTGCACTCTGTGCAAACTTTTGAGAATCCAGTGGATAGTCTAAACAACTGAAGATGGATTTAACTTTATTACCTTTAAATACCAATGGTTTAAACAATTCTAGCAAGAGATCAAATCTGCTGAAATATTTTAAACTGAGCAAAGCACAAATTGTCTTCCTTCAAGAAACTCATTTCAAAACAAATGACAATTACAAATTGAATCCTAAGGAATATATGATATTGGCACAATCCACTTATCAGACAAAGACAAAAGGGGTAACAATTTTATAGAATATAAATTTGATTAAGCCAGAAATCATTTATAAGTATGAAGGTAAAGAAGGCCTTATGGCATTAGTATTAGTTAAATATAATAACAGAATATGGACCCTAGGCAATCTATACTGGTTCCCAGGCATTGGAATTTGGAATAGGAACTGTTAAAAACACTTGGATTTCATTTTCAGTAATTATAAAGGCAACTTAATATTAGGAGGAGATTTTAACTGCATATTTGATATTTCTGAAACTACAAATAAAAGACCACTGCATATATCAAACACTTTAAACAACTGGGTAGAATCATTTCATCTTGTAGATACTTTCAAATTTAAAGAAGATACATCTTTGTTGTTTTCCGATCAAGATCACAGATTTGATACCCAAACTAGAATAGATAAAATATTTGCTGCCCATGACTTTACACTCCAAAATCATTAATTTCTCAATCACTCCCTGCCCCTTTTCAGCCCAGAATTCATTGATACTAAAACTTCAAAATGGGTACAAACCATTAATCTTTAACTCCAGAATTCTAGCATATATAACTAAAATTAAAGAGCTCAAACCCTGGTTATTATCTGAATTACAGTTCTTCTTAGATATTAATTACACCACAGAGATAAATAAAATAATGATATGGGACTCATTAATAGCTTACATATATGGTAAAACCCTAACTTGGCATAAAAAAATCAGTCAATGGGATTCTGAATTATTAGATGTACAATCCAAACTTTTGTCAGTAAAAGCTGAAAAAATCAAAATCATTTTGAGATGCAAAAGATAGTAGAAGTATTAAACAACAAATACAATGAAATTCTAACACACAAAACTAGTTTAGCTTTAGAAAAACTAAAAATACCTTGGCCACTTCTCCTGAATATCTACATAATTTATCCACAAGAATCAAAATACAATCTAAAGCTAATAACATTAAAAGTATCTTCGATGAAAAGAAAGGGACTCGAATATATGTGACATTCTTGATGTCTATAGAAATGACTATAGGGAACATTTCCAGAAAGAAAATATGCATATCGATCAATTCAATCTGGATGAAAAATGTTCTAATAAAAAAAAAATACCAGAAAAATTAAAACTAGATCTGCAAACATCCATATCCTACAAATAAATTACAGATACAATAAAATAAGGTAAAAATAATAAAGCTCCAGGTACAGATGGCATAATTATGGAAATATATTAACTTTTTCCTTCAAAGGTACTATCCATCTTCCATAAAACTCTATTAGAAATTCAGCCACAAGCTTTAATACCACCCTTTTGGAGATATTCCTTAATCACATCAATCCTAAATGAAAACAAATTCCCAAATCTCTGTACCTCATATAGACCTCTAGCATTATTAAATAATGACTATAAGGTATTTATGACAATATTAACTAACAGAATGAAAATATCACTGTCCAAAACAATAAATAATGATCAAACTGGAATTATATATCATAGACACACATAACAATATTAAAAGGATAATTTCTCTTATAGAATATGTTAATAAAGAAAATAAAGAAGCACTCATAACTGGCTTAGATATAGAGAAAGCCTTTGTTTCCCTAAATTGGGACTATTTATTCAAAATCCTAATGCTACTTGAATTTCCTGCATTCTTTGTTCATCTCCTAAAGAATATACTTAAAAATAATTTAGTGTATGTCAAGTTAGGACCTTTTACCTCTGAATCTATACATATAACAAAAGGCACTATAAGGATGTCCTATGTCACTAATTCTATTTGCTCTGGCTATTGAAATACTGGTAGATTCAGTTTGCAGCAACATAAAAATTAAAGTAATAGATGCTTATGAACAATACACTTCTAAAATAATGCTATTTGTTGATGATGTTATGAACATCATCTAATACAAAAGAGACATTAGAAAATTTAAATATAGTAATTGACAAATTTCACATGACTTCAGGACTCCATTTCAATAAATCAAAATCAAAATTTTGATTTTTAAATAAAAAAAAAACTGCAGACTAAGGAGGATCACATCATAGGGAAACAAGAATCTACCTTAAAATATCTAGGAATTGAGTTATGTAAGGATAATAATGAATTAGTCTCAAAAAACTACAATAATATCATCAATACAATTAAAATATCTGTGGAACAATTTAACAAAATAATATTAACATTTGAAGATAGATTACAGTTAATAAAAATTTATTTTATTTTATTTATTTTATTTATCATTTGTTGACCGGGAAAGTCCGACTAGGTTCCACAGAGCCTGTTTTCAGCGGAGGCCCGGGGAGAAATGCTCCAGGTGCATGTCTTTGGAATGAAAAATGGTTTCACTTCCCAAGATCCTATATATAGCCTTCACAAAATAACTGTTACCAGAAAGGAATATACTTAAAGAAATAAATACATGCCTAATAAAATTTTTATGGTTCCCTAAAAGAAACAGAATAGCTTTAATACATCATATCAGACCACGGAAATAGGGAGGATTAACATTTCCTGATATAGAAACATATATAAAAGCATCAATATCTAAAACAATCTCAGATTGGATATGTCCAAACTACTCTGCAAATTGGAAAGAATCACTAACTGTAATATCAATAAATGTATTTGATTTACCAAAAACATTTCAAATAACAGATAAAAACAATTTGCCATGGCACATATTATGTATTAGTATGCAATATAACATAACTAAACCCACTAAAACGCGTATGATTATTTATTAAATTGACTCATTTAGGAAAATTATTAATGCAAATATAGAGTTAAAAATCTGGTTTTATCTTTTAAAACCATTTATAGTCACAAAGAACTTTCCACATAAAATATATAGAGGAATTATTAATTCCTGGGAACAGGAAGGATTTGTTTGTTGGCTCCAATGTATCAAAGAACTAAAAGTTTTAGATATAGAAGTAATAAAAACAACATACACAACTCCACAACAGGACTGGCTAACTTTACAGAGTATTTTGTCATATTCACAAGATTTAAATAGAATAATTAACAATTCTTCATTTAAAGAAATACCTAAATTTATGAAATACATATATGAAATCATATATAATGACTTTGACATGGGAAAAAGTATTTCAAAATTTAACAAAATATTGATAAACTATAAAACAACACCCAAAACCTCATATTGGAAATATATAACAAAAGGACACTGAATACAGTTAACTGAAGATATTAAAACAAATATCTTATGATCGATAAAATATGCATCCTTTACACAATACTGGAAAGTTTTTAATTGGAAATGCTTGCACAGAGCATTTTTAACCCCAGACAGAATCAGTAAAATTAGTTCTTCCATAAAAGGAATATGTTGGAGTTGTGA
Organism: Protopterus annectens; assembly: GCF_019279795.1. Taxonomy (NCBI): domain Eukaryota; kingdom Metazoa; phylum Chordata; order Ceratodontiformes; family Protopteridae; genus Protopterus; species Protopterus annectens. The sequence goes on along the minus strand of NC_056741.1, from coordinate 1,177,592,554 downwards.
GCAAGTACACAATGCAGACTGGAGCACATTTTCTTTGATTGTGTTAAAATTAAGCCATTTTAGAATGTATTAATAACTTTCTACAAGCTTTACTTAATGAATCATTTTAATTAACTAAAGGTCTTGTATTATTAAATATAAACGAAGGTCTTCATTTGAATAGATCAAACATGTATCTAGTACTGACTATACTTGCAATTTCAAGGAAGTCTATAACAAGAAGATGGAATACAGAGACAATACCCAATTTGGAAGACTTCTACAGCCTACTGAAGACCACAGCATTATTGGAAATTAAAATTAAAGAACTAAGAATTTATTCAAAGCCATTTATCAACAACTCTTGGGGAAAAGTCCTTTCATTGATTGACACTACATAATAACTGATCAGACACTCTGATAATGGATTGGACATACTTATAAAGTAACTGTATACATTAAGATCTGTTATAGAGTCAGGCTAATGTAAATAGTGTACATAGTTATTTAAGATGTTATGTATAAATACTATGGAATTCATTCAAATGTATATGAAAAAAAAATTGAGAAGATAGGCACTACAACTCATCAAGCAGGGATTGAAGTGCATGTGATTCAAAATACCTTAAACTCAGCAGCCAACAAGAATAATCCTCCAGATTAAGCCAGTCACCCTATCTAACGTCACTGGTAGAGTTACAAAATCTGGTATCCTGGATGTTATAATGGTTCTTTCATGGTGTCTGTTTATGCATTCAACCCCCCCCCCCCGCACTGTATTTTAATATAAGGAAAATCCCTCACTTTGAGGACCAAAAGGTCTATGTTCCATATTGTTCTGCATTGAAAACATCTGAAAAACAATCTTTGTTTTAACAAATATTCATGTTAGATAATATCTAATCATATTAATTCATCAAAATAACTTTTTGTGAGTATAAAGATGCAGTTAATAACCATACTATAAGCTTCCTAGTTAAAAATGTTAGCAAATGTAGGTGTTCCACATTTTGCCCATTTCTTCCATATTGTGAGAGGTTCCATACTTTGGAAAAGGAAGTTGAGAGTTATGTATACATTAATTCAGAAGTCTTACCACATTTTACTACTCAGTATTTAAGCAATCTTTCGGCTAACAGAAACATAAAATATTTGTGTGTGTGTGTGTGTGTGTGTGTGTGTGTGTGTGTGTGTGTGTGTGTGTGTGCTGCTGCCTGTGCCTACACTTAAAGCAGCCCCTCTTAAAAATGTGTCTGGATTGGTAAATGACACGTAAATTTACCTTTAGTGTTACTGTATAAACCACATTCCTACATTCCTACTCAGTTTCATTAATTAAATCCCCACCTCTTATATTTTTATGCATCACTTGTGGCACCATAATTAATGAAACTAAGTGTAGTGAATCAAGGTGGATCATAAGACTAGGGGCTGACAAGAGCCCTGGTTGAAATATAACTGTGCCTTTAAAACCTGTATTGAGAAAAAGGAGGGTAAACTACTGAATGTGATTGGACAATAGTATGTTTAAATGTTGGTTTTTAACTGTTTCTTATTGCCTGATGAAGGGCACGTTTGCCTGAAAGCACTTATTTGTTTTTAATAAAACTTCAGCTGTTTTTATCTTGTGCCTCTACTGTGGTGTCTTTTGCCATATATACATTTTTGGATTTCTTCAGTCTTTGGCATAAAGACACTTATCCCTTGACAAATTTTGTCACATCCCAAAAACACTTTTTTTCTTTACTGAACTTTAATCCAACCTCAGTTGGCTTATCTTTCAATATTCAAATGTGTACTGTAAACTGTGGTACATATACTCTTGTAATATATCCCATCTTGCTTCATGTGTTCTTCTATTAATTTCAACTACCACATCATTCATTAGTAAAATAAATACCACCCCTTATAGGACTACTTCATTTCACTCCTTTCAGCACTTTCAGTTTATTTCCTTTCATTATGATTTTACTACATGTACGTCCATGGATTCACTTTATAATCTCGAAATACTGAAATCTTGAATGTAATATCTCGAAACTATAAAGCCGAAAATTCAAAATACCGAAACCCCAAAAGTGTGAAATTCAAAATCTCGACTTTTAAATACACCTTCCACCACACAAACACACATACACCTTCCTCCCCACACTACAACAAAAAAGAAGTTATGCACTTACCATAACGTTCCATCTGAGTAGTAGACTTCATTCTTTTGCACATATGGTTATACAGATCCGATTTGGATCTGAACCGGCAAAACTTTTCAAGCATCAGCTCCGAGCTCCAAGCTCCTCCCCTACCTATATTACATCACTTCCTCCTATCTAGCCCCAGATCGAGTTTGCTGTCACTAAAAGGCAACATAACCACAACCCCAAACAGGATAAACCTGAAGAGTGAGGGGGATGGAGGGAGGGAAGGTGCAGAAGAATGAAGTCTACTACTCAGATGGAACACTGTGGTAAGTACATAACTTCTTTATCTGAAGTAGTTGACTTCATTCTTTCTGCACATATGGGACAGAGTCCCCAGCTACTAGTATTCCTGGGAGGCCCTTATGGAAGGATATTTCTGAGCACTGCAGAGCCAAAGGATGCTCTCCCTCTAGAAATAAGATCCAATTTATAATGAGAGATGAATGTGTGCGAATTGGCCCAAGTCGCTGCCGCACAGATATCGTCTAACGGAACTCTTGACCAGAAAGCTGCAGAAGTGGCCATTGCTCTAGTGGAATGAGCTTTCACTACACCAGGAGGAGATACACCTTTGTCCATATAAACTTGTGCAATACAAAGAGTGATCCACCTTCCTAAGGACACTTTCGAAACTGCTTTGCCCAAAAATGGTTTTGAAAAAGAGACAAACAATTGATCCGACTTCCGGAAGGGTTTAGTCCTATGGAGGGAAAAACAAAGTTGTTTATGGCCATCCAATAAATGAAGCTTACGTTCACCTCTGTTTTGGAAATTTGGGAAGAAGACTGGCAAATTTACAGACTGATTAATATTGGCTGCTGAGGACACCTTGGGAAGAAAAGAAGGGTTCATACACAGTGAAACCCTATCTTTGTGGAAAACCAAATAGGGGGGCAAGGAGGATAAGGCCTGCAACTCTGAAACTCTTTTAGCTGAAGTGATGGCGACGAAGAATGCTGTCTTCCACAACAAAAACTTCATTGGAACTGAACCGGCTGGCTTGAAAGGGGGAGAGGTCAAAGCCTGAAGGACTAAAGTCAGATCCCAGGAGGGCACTGTTTCTTTAACAGGTGGTCGCAATAAAAAAGTGCCCTTTAGGAAAGCTTTACACAATTTGGCAGAAGCCAGAGCAACCTTATTTTCACCAACATGAAAATTAGAGGTGGCAGCCAATTGAACCTTGATGGTGGAAGCACTTGTGCCTGATCGAAAAAGATCGGCCAAAAAATCCAGTATGACCAGAACGGGAGCTGTAAATGGGTTCTGATTGCACTGAGAGGCCCAAACACAAAAACGTTTCCACTTGCTATTGTAGAGTTTCCTAGTGGAGGCTTTAAGAGAAGCTACCAGAATATTCTTAACAGGAGACGAAATTCTGGGAGTCCTGATGATCATGGGAACTGGAGCAGCCACGCCGTCAGCTTGATACTGTCCAGGTTGGGCAGGGGCAAGCCCGACGGGTGAGAAATTAGATCTGGACATGGATCTAGAGTCCATGGAGGAGCCAACAGGTGAGACCATAGGAAGGGAAACCACACTTGGCGTGGCCATAAGGGAGCTATGAGAATGACTTTGCACTGCAGCCGTCAAACTCTCTGAAGGAACTTCGGAATAAGAGGTAATGGGAGATAAGCATAAAGTAGCCCAGGAGGCCAAGCATGGACTAGAGTGTCCCTGGGGACAACCCCTGGAGGGGGGATCAGAGCGAAGAAGTTGCTGCACTTCACATTGGATGGAGATGCAAAGAAATCGCAGCAAGTTTGACCCCAAACATGGAAGATCTTCTCTGCCACTGATCGTTTCAGGGACCACTCGTAAGGCAGATGGATTGCCCTGCTGAGATTGTCCGCTAGAATGTTGGAGCGACCCAGGATATATGTTGCTATGAGAAACCGGCTGGTGGATATGGCCCACTCCCAAACCCTCATGGCCTCACGACAAAGGGGGTAGGATCGGGTCCCTCCCTGTTTGTTTATATACCAGACTACAGACATGTTGCCTGATTGAATGGCTACCATGCCCAGAGGTAGGACAGGGTGGAAGTCTCTCAACGCTAAAAGCACTGCCCTCATTTCCAGGACATTGATGTGTAGCTTGGTCTCTGGAGGGGACCACGTGCCTTGGACCATTCTTCCCAGGAAGTGCCCCCCCCACCCAAGCTGGGAAGCATCCATGGTCGCCGTGGCTTCAGCTGGAGGGGCTAGAAAGCTGCGCCCCACAAAAATGTCCGCTGATTGAAGCCACCACTGGAGTGACGTTCTGCATGTCCGATTGATTCGGATGTGGAAACTCATCAGAAGGTCTAGCCAGGACCATTGAACTGCTAGATTCCACTGAAGGACTCTCATGTGAAGACATGCAAGAGGGAGGATAGGGATTGCAGCTACCATCGAACCTAGGGCCCTGAGAACATCAGCTGCTGTGACTACAGAGTGATCCAGGATCGCTGATACATGGAGTTTGAGATTTTCTATCCTTTCCGGGGTGAGAAAAATCTTTGACTGAATCGAATCCAACCATGCCCCAATGAAGTCTATGATCTGAACCAGAGTCAGGTGGGACTTGTTGAGGTTGATCGTGATGCCTAACTTGTGAGCCAGACTGAGGAAGGAGTGTAGGGCCTGATACAAGAGACGTTTGGTGGATGCAGCGAAGAGCCAGTCGTCTAGGTAAGGGAATACCTGAATGCCCTGAAGTCTCAGGTGAGCCGCTATGACCGCCATAACCTTAGTGAACACCCTAGGGGCTGTGGTGAGACCAAAGGGTAGGGCTCTGAATTGAAAGTTACTGGCCCCTAGCCAGAAGCGTAGAAACCTCCTGGAGCTCCTGTGGACCTTGATGTGGTAGTAAGCGTCTTGGAGGTCTAACAAGCACATCCAGTCACATTCTCTCAGAAATGGCAGAATAGACTGTAAAGTGACCATCTGGAATTTTTGTTTCTCTACTGACAGGTTCATGATAGACAGGTCCAGAATGAGCCTGAGGTCCCCCGTCTTCTTTGGCACTAAAAAGATCCTGGAGTAGATGCCTGATCTGGATTGATCTGAGGGGACCAGCTCGATGGCTCATTTTTGTAGCAACTTCGAAACCTCTAAAGCTGCAGCCTCTCTGTGAGTAGGTGGAATATCTGGAAGGTGTGCTGGAGTTATGGGGCATTAAATTAAGGGGATAGAATATCCTCTGGATATGATGTTTAACACCCAGCGGTCTGCAGTAATGGACTCCCATCCTGCTGGATGTAAGGAAAATCTTCCCCCGATTGCCTCCAGAGTAGAGCAGCCAGGCAACCCCTCAGGGTTGTTGTGCGGGTCTGTCGGAAAAAGGTTCCTTAGACACGAAGTTTCTGGGACCCCCTCTGCCTCTGGGACAGTGTCAGTCTTGTCCCCCTCTGCCTCTGGGGGATGAATATTCTTGAGTGTCATGAAAGGACTGTGATTTCCGGAACCATAGGTTCATAGGTTCATAAGTAGGTACTAGGCTATCGGCCCAAGGGCCTATGCAAGCCTAGCCAACAAGGCTCCCTGGCTTATGCCACCCAAGAAAGTTATTTTCCTGTGCCACTGATGAGCAGAGACATAGAAGTGATCCCCTGGGTGTATTTCCTATTTCCCATCCACTCATCAAGATTTTTCTATTGAGTGCTAATGAAGAACTTTGCTTGACATAGATGGGTAGCTTGTTCCAGAGTATGGGAAGTCTCTGGATAGGAATCTATCCCTCCAGCATGTCCTGTTTATTGTGGTGACAAGGTATATGTCCCTAGAGAGTGTACCTCAGAGGGATTGGGATTTCTTTAGGTGTAGCATGTCCAACAGCTCTGGGTTTGACATAGCTTTATATGTTAGGCAGAGATCACCTCTGAGTAGGTGATATGCTACGGAGTAAAGCTGGAGTTTTTTGAGGCGGTCAGTGTAGGGCATTTGTTTGAGTCCAGTAATCCTCTTTGTGAGATACTTCTGTGGCCTTTCCAGCTGCTGCAGATGTCTTGTGAGGTACATTCCAAAAGGGGCGTTGTACTCTATAATGGGTCTAATGAGTGATGAGTAGAGGGTAACGATGACATCTTTTTTCCTGGACGAGAACCCTTTTATGATGAGGTGTGCCATGTAGAAGGACTTCCTGACTACTGTGGCGATGTGACTATCAAAGGAGAGATTACTGTTTACCTGGGTCCCAAGGTCTCATCACGCATTCGGTGTTAAGTAGATTGCTGCCTATGTGGTAGTTCATGGGTACAGAGTTTTTACCAAAGGGGATGACACTGCACTTTTTGGCATTGAGCTTGAGGCCATGGCTCTGACACCAGTCATCTGTCTCAGAGAGGCCCTTCTGTAGGATGTTCACATCATTTGGGGACTTGACTATGGCTCCTAGTTTGCAGTCATCTACGAACTTCATTAGCCAGAGGCCTTCTGTGTTAGCCTGTACTTCAGAGAAGTAGATACCAAACAGGAGCAGTCCCAGGATGGAACCCTGTGGTACTCCACTTGTCACTGGTTTGAGGTCAGATTTGGAGTCTGCAACTTTTACAGTGTGGGTTCTGTCAGTGAGCCAGTTGGCAACCCATGTTGTGATGTAGGTATTTATGCCTAGTTTATTGAGTTTAGCTATAATTCCAGAATGGGGGATGGTGTTGAAAGCCTTGGCGAGGTCAAGATAGGCTGTGTGAACCACTTTACCCTCATCTACAGCTTTGGTGACTGCCTCAAAGAAGTCGATCAGGTTCAGGGGGCATGATCTGCCTTTCACAAACCCGAACTGGGTGGGATCCAGAGTTTGGAGGTTACCAATATCTTTGTTTATGAGTTCCATGATGATACGTTCCATGGCTTTGCAGACCAGGCTCGTCAGGCTAATAGGTCTATAGTTCCCGGGATCAGTGTTGGCTCCCCCTTTGTGGAGTGGGATAACTGTTGCTGTGCGCCATTCAGTGGGCACAAAGCCTGATGCGAGGCTATTACTGAACATGGTGCTTAAGTGGGGAGCCAGTTCATTCTGAAGTTCATGTAAAATGCAGCCTGGGATGTTGTCCGGTCCCATGGATGCTGTGTTTTTGGCTTTAGAGAGTGCAGCTTTCACCTGCGTAGTTGTGATTACAGGGACTCTGCATTCTTCCTGTATAGATATGGGCCCTTTAGGGGGGGGGGGGTAAAGTTAGCACTGAACCTATCTGCCAGGATGTTGGCAATATCAGTTGTTTCTGTAATTTTCATGCCTTTGTGCTGTAACTCAGTGCAGATCTGGGTGTTGCCATTGAGATTCTTGACATAGCTATAGAATGCTTTGAGGTTGTCCTTGGAATTAGTGGCAATTTTATTTTCATAGCTAGCTTTGGAGGATCTTATAAGGGATCTCAGCTTCTTACTGAGGCTGACCAGGGAGCTTCTCCACTCATGGGATTTTACTCTCTTTTGCAACAATTTGTTCCTTCTGTTGTACAGTTTCCACATCTTCTTTTGCCCCTTTTGGTACATGGAATAGGACCTCTGGGGGTTAGAGAAGTGGATTTCAACGGATGACAAAGTCTTTCCGTCCTTCTCACTCTGGGTTAGTGTGTCACGCACAGTCTTTCCAAAGAGGGATGATCCATCGAAAGGGGCATTGATGAAATATGCCTTAAAGGGATCTGCAAAATGACACAGCCTGATCCAGGCGTGTCACCTCAAGGCAACGCCTGTACCAGCAGCTCTAGCGGCTCCCTCCGTAGCATGAGAGAGGAGACGCATAGCGGTATTAGTCACTGATTTCAGTGTAGTCATCTTCACAGTAAAAGACTGCTTGTCCTGTTGCGACAGAGACTCTGGGGGCAACTCAGTTAGTTCCAATATAAGGTCTCGCTGCAGTCGGATGACGTGTGCCAAGTAATTCAGTGCACGGATTTTAGAAAATGTCACTGACGAGTACATGCGCTTCCCAAAATGATCCATCGACCTGGACTCCTTGTCTGGTGGATGAACCGAGGAACTCTCCTGTGCCAGTTCCTTCTTTGTGGCAGCTGCAACCACCAAAGCATCTACCGGGGCTCCCTTGGACCATGCCTGCCTGTCTGACGGTGGGGAAAGAATTTTGTCTAACCTTTTGGGTATAGACTCTACGGTGTCAGGATCCTTCCATGCCCTAGTGGTGATGAGGTCAACCAAAGGGTCAGCTAAAGGGGAGACCCAGGAAGTAGATGGGCCCATGCCAAAGGCCTCTAGGAATATGGACTCATCTGCAGGGGGTTTGGGGGCTGACCAACCTCCTCTTTGGCAGAGGATCTCCATAATGTCTCTGAACAAGATGTCCTCGGTAGGTAATCTGGGAGAACCCTCTCCTTCATCCAAGTCCGTATCAGTGGTAATGGACTCAGGGGAGTCCAAGTGCCTCCTCTTACACTTGCTCTTATGAGGTTCCTCTCCAGTGGGACACTTTGAAAAGGATTCATAAGCCTCCGGGGGTTCCCTGAGGGGAACAACCTGGGGTTGCTTTGGCATGGGCTGTCCCTGAGACAGGGTAATGGGAGCAGAATCCAAAATCAGAGGGGTCTGGGTAGGATCCGAGTAGGTGAGCTGTGGTCTCAACCCCTGGGAGAGAACCCTTTCCACTGCCCCCGAATGCCAATGGAGAGCACACCTCCGTAGAACGTAACAATAAGGCTCTCCCCGGCACCGAAGCAGGGATTGGAGCCAACGGCAGGGTAGTCCGGGCACCGAGGATGGGATCCAAAAGAGCGAGATCTCGACCCTTGGGTCTGACTCCCCGACCATGGCTCTGAGAGTACCTTGGATCCGAGATAGAATCTGAGGAACTCAAGGTGACAGCCGGCGTAGAGGAAACAAGAACCAATGGCGCCGACCCAACAGCTCCGAAAGGTCTCGGACCCGAGAACCCCGAAGCTTCGAGTTGGATCAGGGAAGGAGCAATAGGGTGGAACATAGTTGAAGAATGAACCTCTCCAATGGGAGAGGGCCCTGGCAAGACCCCCATCTGAATCTGGTTCTGGATGAACCTCCTCATCAGCCTGTCCATATCAAGGTTGGAGACACTCTGAGTCAACCTGGAGGAAGTGACCAACTCAGGTCTGGACAGGATCTGAGGGGAGTGCCTCGGCTCTGATGGCTCCGTTGGCTCCGGCGAGAAACAGGGAGAGCAGAGCCGAGGAGAATGAGACCTGCGTGCCTTTGAAGAGGGGCTGGATAAAGACTCCCTGTCCGGTGATCTTTTTCTGGGCCTGTCCCTCTCTTTGTGGCACTTCTCCTTCTCCCTTCTGTCCCTACCTCTCTGGGACGACTCCGATGAAGCAGGTCTGGTGGGAGGTTGAGTCCCTGCCTGCACAGTGTCACTGGCTGGGGAGGCAACCGAGGCAGACTCCAGGGCAGAAGCTGGTAGTAGACCCTTAGCCACAAGCTTAGCCCAATGATCCTTCAATGCCCTAGGGTTAAAGCCTGAACAAATGTCGCAGGGTTCAGACAGATGGGCGACCCCTAAACATAGAACACACAGAGTGTGGCCATCGGCTGGTGAGAGCTTATGACCACACTCTGTGCACTTCTTAAAAAGAACCTTAGGCTGTTCAGCCATAGTAGAGACAGTAAAAGCCCTAACGGCCCCCTCACACACACACTTAAACAGGGATTGGGCCTAGGCAGGAAACCAGTATCACAATAATACACAAACACTTTAACTTTTTTTTTTTTTTTTTTTTTTAACTAACACGATGACCAAATGCGAAGGGAGGAAAAAAGGGAAAGGTATTCACACTCAACTGTCACAAAAAAGACCAAAAAACCTTACAACCTTGCTTAGAGCTCAGAGACCACGATGCTGACTCTTAGAGCAGCAAACGAGATCTGGGGCTAGATAGGAGGAAGTGATGTAATACAGGTAGGGGAGGAGCTTGGAGCTCGGAGTTGATGCTTGAAAAGTTTTGCTGGCTCTTATCCAAATCGGATCCGTATACCCATATGTGCAGAAAGAATGAAGTCAACTACTTCAGATCAAACAAAACACACACAAACACAACAACACTCAGCCAAATTGACTCAGCCAAATTCCAACTAGAATTAAATTCGTGCAATTGGTCCATACTAAAACATCTTCCCCTAGAAGAAGCGGTATTGTATTTTAACAACAAATTCCTTGAGATTCTTAACTTTCATGCCCCTACTCGCTCAAAGAAAACCAAGGCAGTAGCTGCTCCTTGGCTTTCAAAAGAGACCAGGCTTAAAATTAATCTCAGAAATAAAGCTTGGGCTTTATGGTGTACTACTAAACTTCCGCATGATCAAATTAAATACAGACAACTTAGGAATGAAACTAAAAAACACATACTACTAGACAAAAAACAATACTACCACAGACTACAAATAGAAAATCAAAATCACCCTCAAAAGTTCTGGTCAGGGTTAAATAATCTTCGCCACCCTGGTCACTCTACCACCCCTGTCCCAGATGCCTATATCAATAAACCACCAGAAGTAGTCTCTGACAGTTTTAACAGATTCTTTACTGAGACTATCCAAGCCCTAGCCAACCAACTGCCTCTAAGTTCCCATAGTCCAGGTAGCTCTACCCTTACAAATAAACCTTCTTTTAGCTTTCAACTTGTTGCTACATCATTTATCCGCACCTTAATCAGAAAACTAAAACCCACAACTCTCTCAGCTGACCAACTTCCAGCTGAATACCTGCAAATATCAGCTGACGCCATTGCCTACCCAGTGTCACTACTTATCAATCGCACTCTAACAGAAGCAAATATTCCTAATATCTGGAAAATATCCTACGTAATCCCTCTTCATAAAGGAGGCAGTTCTACAGAACTCTCCAATTACAGGCCTATTGCTATACTCTCTCCTCTAGCAAAGATTATGGAAAAATGTATTCAAAAACAGTTTATGCAACACCTAATTAACAACCACCTAATGGCAGATACCCAGCATGGCTTCAGACCTCACCATAGCACTACCTCAGCCCTACTTGTCTTCACCAACACCATAAATCTCCACCAATAATAACCTTATTTCCTCAGCTCTATTTTTGGATCTGTCCAAAGCATTCGATATGGTGGATCACCAACTATTAATCAATACCCTACAATCTCTTTGTCTAGATCCTAAAGCCCTTCAATGGTTTAATTCATACCTAAGTGGTAGAAAACAGGCCGTGCTATGGCAGACCAAACTCTCCACCCTGCTACCTAACACCCTGGGTGTACCACAAGGATCTATATTAGGCCCATTGTTATTCTCTATCTTCATCAATGACTTGAACACTGTCATTCCTAAAGTCAACTGTATCCAGTATGCAGATGATTCCACGCTAATTTGCTCAGGAACATCTCCTACAGAGTTACATTTAACTACCCAGTCTACCTTTACCACTATAGAAAACTGGCTCTCAAATCGTCGCCTGATACTGAATCCCAAAAAGACTAAAATGCTGTTATTCCTTCCAACACAAAGGTCTAGCAGCATTAACTTTACAATCAAAGCAAAGGATGGCACAATAATTTTGCCAGACCATTCTACAAAACTACTGGGTGTCACCATCGATAATAATTTAAAATTTGACCTACATGTCAATCAATTGATCAAAACCATCAATAAAAACTAGGTTCATTGTATAGAATAAAAAGCTTTCTGACTCCCCCAGCTAAAGTTGCCATTGCTCGATCTTATCTTCTCTCTACTCTCCTGTACTTCCCTCTTCTCCACAATACTAGTAAGACTGTTCTGAATAAAATCACAATCTGTTACAATCACATCGCCAGGTTTGCTACTGGATTTCCTTTCAGGACACATCACTGCATTAACCTATCTCGGCTTGGATGGCTCCAACTACCGAGTCTAATACTGTATAACCAACTAGTTATGACACACAAAATTCTATACAATCCTGAACACACCCCTGCACTCAAAAACCTGGTTACTATTTATAACAACCCTAGATCACTGCGTTCTTCCAGTAGACTCCTTATCCAGACTTGTAAATCTAATAACTTAGCCAGTGACTCTCTCTTTACTAACTCTGCAGGCAGAAAATGGAACCTACTACCTCCTGAGATTACCTCACTCTCTTCTCTAGGTCAGTTCAAAGCTAAACTCAAACTACACCTGGGGTCAAACCGGACTTGCTACTGTATCAAGCCTGGCTAACTCTTTCTCTAGATATTGTATAGATGTTATGTGTATGGATTGTCTTGATATTCCTTTGTAAATATACTATTGCTGTCTAAATGTTTCTTCACCAAATACACCATTACGCTGTTCGTGATATGTGACATGTAATGAAGTTTTTGAGATATGTAATAAATTTTTTTTACTTTGGGAGCTTTTCTCCCCGGGCCTCCGCTGAAAATGGACATACATCCAGTCGGACTATCCCGGTTAACAAATGTAAAATAAATAAATAAAATAAAATAAATAAACACAAATACCCAATCCTACCCTACATATAAGCAGGGGGCAAGCCCCCCTTCACCCCCCCACACTCCCGCTACTTATATATACTTACTCCAAGGTCGCACTAAAAAGACAAAGACACTAAACCCAGCACTACAAACTCTACATTCCCCTCGCACAAACACACATCACATACATACGAACACCACCATCCTCAACACTTTCACACTCACACTCTTACCTACATACCGTAACCTACATCTACAACTTCCCAACACACTAACATACACTAAAATCCATTCCCTAAACCCATAACATATAAACACTTACCTGAATATCCAGCTATCCATTAACACAGTGCACCACGACAACCGCTGATTCGACAGTTCCGGATTCGGTTATGTGGACTTTCATGCAACTGGGATTTTGACATTTTAGTCTTGAGATACTGAAATTCAAGATTTCAGTATTTCAAGAATGTGAAGTGCACCCACGTCCATATACCATTTAAAATATTGCATTACTATATCAAACTATAACTTCTAAATACTTCCCATATTTCTTAATGCTTTACCCTTTCAAATGATTTTCATACATTACATACCATTGCATTACCATCCCTCATTTTCTCACTGTGGAATCCACCTCTTCCTTTCTTATTAACAGCATATCTTTAGCTTGGTTATCTTTCATCCCTTACATTCCATTATGTACTATTCATCTCATCTTCATAGATAATCTCACATCTTTATTAAAATGTTATAATCCGTATTTCCTAGTATTACAGGGCTCTATTTCTTAATAACCTTACCCAAATTTCCTGTAAAAATCATACTCCCAAGCCATCTGGGTCTTGAGAACTACTTTCTCTAACTAAATGTAATATCTTATAGAACACTTCTATTGTCGTCTTCTACAAGTCTTTATTTTCCACTTCTGTAATTTTTGCCACCATCTATATTCTCCTGTTCCCTTGTTTTTTCTCCCTCATACATTTCATGTTTACCTCCCCACTACTGCTAATGCCTTCCTGACTCTCAGCTACTTCTCCCTTTTCATTTCTCACCCTTTCCAGTCTTTCTTTCTTTTACATATTTCCAACTTTACAGTCAGGTGGGTAGGTGTGTGTGTGTGTGTGTGTGTGTGTGTGTGTGTGTGTGTGTGTGTGTGTGTGTGTGTGTGTGTGTGTGTGTGTGTGAGAGAGAGAGAGTGACCTCTTCCTTTTTTTAACACCCACTTCTGCTTATACATCAAATCCTTTATTATTTCCTTTTTTCTCATATATATTATTTTTTTTTCTTCAGTACCCTTACTTTTTCCTCAGCCCTCCAAAATCCCAATACTCTTAAATTAATTATCTATATTATTTTCTTAATTCCATTACTTACCTTTCTAACAGAATAGAAGCCTTCTATATTTCTGCTAAAATATTAAATATTTGATAATACATAATTAGTTTCTGTTCTACTGCTTCCACTTATATAAGCAGACTGTCTTTCTTTGTATAATGTTATCTTCACCAGTGTCATCTCATCTGAGCATATTTTTATATCTTGAATTATTTTCCTAATTATTTCCTTGAATTACACTTAATATTTACTATTATTAATATGTCCATATTCAGTGCCATATGTAAACATCTATAATATATATATATATATATATATATATATATATATATATAATACACACGCACACACATATATATATATATATATATATATATATATATATATATATATACACACACACACACACACACACAAACATATATATATATATATATATATATATATATATATATATATATATATAAATATTATTTTTTTTCTTAACATCTCTATCCTTTTTCCCATCATCACATAATAATATGCCACAGTAAGCCTGTATATACCTCCTTTACTTCTCACAGCAGCAACAGCTACCCTACATGGAATAACTACTGTTACATCTAGCAGTTTAAAACTTTCTACTTTCAATGACACTATAACTTAAAAACAGGTACCATTACTTGGATTCCATACTACCTTCCTTCACAATGTTTTCATTTGATCTTTTTGATTCTGTGATACGACTCTCACATCCTGCAAACCTGCAATATCTGCATTTACTTCTTTACATCACTACACATTAATATTATCCTAACATCATTTATTATGCTGTTGACATTGATTGCTTTATTTCCCTTTTCCAGTAACGTCTGAGCATCCTAATTTCATGTTTTTTTAATGCCTATCCCCGGTTAATTTACCAGTTCTTCCTCCATACTATGCCGTCCTTTCTTTACATCATTTTTTTAACACTTCATATATATTATGTGCAGTAGTGTCATGTACATGCTCCTCATTCCTTCTTCCTTACTCAACCCTTCTTTACCTTCTTCTTTATTATAAATTAACTCTTCCTCTCTTTCTCATTATTTATTCAAAATCCCTTCCCAATTTTCAGTCCTAGCTACAATATTTATTATTGTTTCTTTTTGTAAATCTATTTTATACTCTAATAACATTTGACAGTCAAAAGAGGAATGACTTGTTTCACTACATTTTCTACATTTTGCCCAGGAGTTTTTAACTGAATGCCCTCTTCCCCCACATTGTGCACATCTTTTGTTTATACATTCATGAACTACATGATTGCCCTCCCACAAAAAATTATGTTTTCAGCTGCCACAACATTTGACATCATCAACAACATTAATTACACTTGGGCGGCCATGGTGGTGCAGTGGTTAGCATTGCTGCCTCACAGCAAGAGGTTCTCTGGTTCGATCCTCGGCTGGGGTGCCTTCTGTGCGGAGTCTGCATGTCCTCCCTGTGGTCGAGTGGGTTTCCTCCGGGTGCTCCGGTTTCCTCCCACATCCCAAAGACATGCTGCAGGTGGATTGGATACTGTAAATTGGCCCTAGGTGTGCATGTGAGTGTGCCTTCTGTGGAAGGTTGGGTGCTGGGCTGGCAACTCGACACCGTAAAACTCCACTGCCATTCAATGTGTGGACAAAGTGATCCGCTGTGGCGACCCCTAACCGGGAAAAAGCCAGAAGAAGAACAACAACAACATTAATTACACTTGGTATGCAAACACTGTTTCCTTCTTTCACAGTTAATACAACACATACTTCCCATTACATTTCTATTGTTATATATTGTTTTTAATGTCATATACAGCATATTGCTCAAGCCATTCTTAAATCCATTTTTCAATATCAACAGTTCTAGGCTGCAAAGTCAAGTTTTATTGTATTAACAAGTTCTTGCATGAAAAAAAAAAACATAGCTACCAATTCAGGAAGAATTCCATTGCCAGTGATAACAGATGCAGCCAAAAAAAGTTGTATCCATGATGTGGGGAAAATGTATTTAACAGATGTTAGCTGCAATAAGGAAAGACCTCAATGTCATAAAATTTGCCTAATTCTCTACACCATCCTTATCTACTACAAGTGCAAATGTGGCACATGTATTATGTTGACACAGCTGTACCTCCTCAGTCCCCTACACATACGCAGACACACCTCTTACCTGTCCCTGAGATGAGAGAACACCCCTGATGTCTCTTATTTTTTTTTGTCCTTGCACTCATAAATCATGGATTCTTATAGTCAATAAGTAATGTCAGGCATTAAGATTTAATTTGTCTTATTCACTGTCAAGTATTATATTGATAGACCTGCTGCGTTATGATTTTTTTTTTAAGTGAGTCCAAGATATATATTTTAAAAGTTCTTCCTGGTGTCATCTACTATTACTCCTGGCTTTGTCCTGAACCCCCACACACACACATTTCCCCCACTGATTTCAAGTGTCCTTGATTTTACAAACCACTTCTGCTGCTGCAACTTATACATACCCACCCCTCATACTTCACAGACACTTGCAATCTATGAATAATGCCAGACATTAGAGTTTTATACTTATTATGTAAAATTGCCCTGCTACACTAACTTTTCAGTTAGCATAGATGATTAATGACACTCCTCACTAAGTCAAGAGCTCATAGTCCGTAGCTTTTTCCCACTTTTACATTATTTTTTTTCACAGATTTAGGTAATATGTAAGGACTATTCTTGGTGTCTAGTTGTAACACACAGAGGTAACTCTGTTTAAAAATTATGTATGAGTGCAGAGGCTACAGGGTTTGAATTTTTGTAAGCACCTTTATAGCACAATATAAAGAGGATCTCTGGTGTGCACTGTGCCCCTAGCCCCTCTTTTTTTTAAACTGCCAAATGTTCTCTTTAAGTACCTTTAAGATGCAATATGAAGAGTATCCCTGGTGTTTAGTGATCCCCTCGAATACTGCAGGATTTGCTTGTTATTCTAAGTGAGTGTGGAGATGTGACAGCCCCACCCACACATTTACGCACTTATACACACACGCATATGCACACACAAAGGCCCCCCACCCAATCACTGTCACAGGCACACTCGACACATTTACCCATGCACACACTCTCACCCTATCTACCTATCCCCTAATTAACCCTCCCTACTGCAACCACCCAGGATGACATTCACACCTACACCTACCCTACCAATTCCCTAACTAATCTCCCTACTGTAGCAACCAGGAAGTTACACACACACACACACACACACACACACACACACACACACACACACACACACACACACACACACACACCCTTACCCTACCTATCCCCTAAGTAACACCCTACTACGACTGCCTAGGCAGGCACACCTGTACACGCATACATACAAGCACACAAACACACTACTCATAGCTTTAAATACACTCACATATGCTACACACATAAATGCATGCATGCATAAGCCCCCCAACACTATCTGTCAAACTCCCTGGCACTTACCTCTGACGTGATTTTCCTCACCATAATTAAATAAGCCTGTGCTGAGTTAGCTGGAAAGCTTGTCAGTTACAAGGGAAGTAGTTGGCTTTGTCATAACATCAGCTGTTGGTTCTTATTGACCATTACTACTAACTTCTGGAGGAGGGAAATGGAGAAAATATTTGAGACCTTTATAAAAATTTAACACAGTACTAGTAAAAAGAAATGTTTAACCACTGAGAAATATTAGGTGAGTCTTCAAGAAAGGAATGACCCATGGCTGGTCAATCTTCAGAGGAAAACTACCCAATGCCTGGTCAGTCTTCAAGAGAAAACAGAACTTTGTAAGTCTTCAAGAAAGAAATATAACCACTGACCAACACTTGATCAGTCTACATGAGAAATTTTCAGCAATTGATCAACCCCCATTCAACCTTCAGCAGTAGATGTTTTACCTTGGTGAAGCAGCTGTCCACCTCATAGGCCATCCCTATATCTAGTGCTGGTCATACGGTGCTTGGATCACAAGATGACCTTTGAATGGTATGCAGCTAGAGAGAGACAACTGGCTCAATTCTAAATGAAACAATATTCTATCAACCTTGCCAACTGGAGATGCTTTGAAAACTCATATGGCTCTTGACGACAGTGATATCTATTACAAAACTGAAACAAGAAATGTTGGCAAGGACTGGGACTTCAGTTTGAAATGCAGTCTGTCAGATTTTGTAACTAGACATTCAGTATGGGTAGGCCAATAAGTTCCCAAATGTCTGAGTTAAAAGGTACTTTACAGCTATAGTAAAAATCTCAGGTAAGTGATACAAATAACATTCTGGAAATTGTATCTGTATATAATTTAACAGGTCTTGCTCTAGTAACGTAAGGAAGTGGGTATCCTAGGATGATCCTAAGTCTTCTGAACATCTAGCTGTGGCAGTACAGCATTTGTACTACGTGAATTTGCAGATTTTAAGTCAAACTGGCATGCACAAAGGGACAATAGTGTGTTTTCACCTAAGTATACTTTGCTGTCTGTAAGCACACAATGTGTATAATTTGAAATAATTTGGTTTAAATTTTTTACAAAAGACATGTAACTAGGTACTGCTTAGTTAATGACCAGGGGCGGCTCGTGGCATCGGACTGCTGGTCTGCAGCCCCCTCAGTTGTTTTGGTCTTGTTTATATTTTTTAATTTACTGTAAAAAAAAAAAAGAAATTTTTTTTTTAGTTTAAATTTCGAGTCTGCGACTCGAAAGTATGCGCATGCACATTGTGCACCTTTCCCGCGCGGTTGTAAACAGCTTTTTTTTTTTGTTTTGTTTTCTTTGCAGCCCGGAGGAGCACATAAGGCATCATTGTGATGCCCAGAAGTCTATGCGGCAGCGGTTCCAAACTGCATAGACTTGGAAGGGGCTTGGACTGCGACGTCCGCAGGCACATCAGTCATGACATGCCTGCTGGGCTAAAGCCTAAATGCTGCTAATTGGTTGTCGCTCTCTTCCCGGGCTTTATGTGCTGGGAAGAGAGCGAGAATCAGTTAGTTCAGTTTGGTTTAGGAATCGAGCAGCTTTAATTATTTGTGATGATCATCATTCTATTTTTTTTTCATTTCTGTTTCGGAATCGTTTTTGTTTTTGGTGGATTTATTTGGACAGCGGAAGAAGAGCAGAAGAAGGAAGAAAAAGAAAGAAGAAGTACAGAGTGAAAGACGGGTGCAGAATAGATGTAAGTATGTTAATTGTTAATATCCCTTCCATTATGTTGATATAGGCATTTGCAAATTTGAAAGGGGAAATAAAATGTCCCAAAAAGGAGCAAAAAGAAGAAGAATCAATCATAGCAGAAAGTGTTGGAATTTAAGCCTGATTAGATCAATTTGAAAGAAAAACTAGCTGGCTGGCAAAGTATTAATGGGGATATGGGAATGTATATTTTCTACCTCTGCAATTCATTTAAAAGTGATACTTTCATGGCATTCATAAATACATATACTCAGGAACAGAATGCAGCAATTGTGGGGCACCACACAACCCAAGAAATGTGAAATTAATTGGATAGTCATGAAAACCATGTGACAGTGTCAACTGATGGCATAGCTGCTGCAGTGAGTGAAGCAACAAGCAGCCTTTGTTGAGCTGCTGACAGGTTTGGTTTAGAGCCAAGATGTTTACTCAAAACATGTCACCCTTCTTTGTCTCACAGATTATCTATTAGGGCTGTTTTTCTCTGGTGCCTTGTAGTTTCTTTGTTTAAGTAGTTATTTATATGTTTGTTTTGTACATATGCAGCTACCCTCATAGCTTTCTGGCAAGATGTTGTTCTAAAGTTTTTATATCCTTATAACCTGACCTTATTTTAACCTGAATTTGTGCATCTGTGTATATGTGGCTGCTTTGGAAATACATATTTATTTACAAAGCATTTGAACTCACAAAATAAGGTCTCACTCTTCTGATACAGAGCTATATTTGGGTATTTTTCAAGGATTACATTGAAACTAAAAGTGGCTAGTATTTATAAAAATATTTTCTGAAATATTACAGATCTCATGCAGTTCGAAAACAAAAGTCATGCAAATGAATATATTTTGAGGTGTATTACCCTCCTGAGATGGGTAAGGTGTGTGTGTGTGTGTGTGTGTGTGTGTGAAAGAAAGAGACAGAAGTAGGGACTGTGTGTGTGAAATGCACCAATTACTATATACTGGTGGCTAGAGAACAAATGGTGTTGTGTTAGGTAGAGATACTCAGGCTTGAACCCTGTACCTTGTATGCAGGTGTTAAGGACCTGAATTCCCTACCCACCACCATTTGTAAAAAAATTGCAGATTTTTGCCTCCTATTTGATCTGATCTGTTCCTCATAATATCTGTGGTTTCTAAATGTTGCAATGCTTAATATTTGATGATGCAGTGGTAGTATTGTTGCTTTACGGCTGCAGGGTCTTGGGTTTGATTCTTGGCTGGGGTGCCTTCTGTGTGGGGTCTGCATCTTCTCCCTGTGTTTGTGTGGGTTTGCTTTTGTGTCCTCCCATGTTGTAAAGACATGTCTGCATTATTTCTTCCTGGGCCTCTGCTGAAAATTGTTTTTTTGTTCCAACTCAGATTGTCCTGATTAACAAATGTTAAATAAAATTGGCAGGCATTTGAATTTCAGACTTCATATTCTTCAGAAAATACATAGTAACACACCTTTTATTCTAGCAATTTTCTAAGTTTATAAGATGAATATTTGACATTTGTCCTTATTTTTGGGACTGTATTGCCCCATTATTGGCTTTGTCCAGTTTTTTTTTGTGCTAAGGTTGACAACTACGGCAAGAACTGAATTCACTGAATATGTCTGAGGGCTGTATTCCCTCATTACTGGGTTTGTCCAGGTATTTTTGCTAAGAGGTTTACAGCTATGGTGAGAACTGAATTCATTAAATGATAGCCATTTTAGTTTCAGTCTTCTTCTCTTTCACAAAGCAGCTGATATGGCGTAGTGGTATATTGCTCTGACTGTTTTGCACAGGGACCTTGGCAGTAAAATGTATGGTGGTAACACAGCATTTTTCTTTCACAAAGCAGGTGATTTGGCATAGTGGTATGTTGCTCTGACACTTTTGTACAGGGACCTTGGCAGTAAAATGTATGGTGGTAACACAGCATTTTCTACAACTTTCCAAGATTATACAAGCAATGTTTAATGTGTCCCTGGTTTTTGGCCTTTTGAGCCCCCCCCCCCCAATAAATGTGTCTTTTTCCAGATTTCTTGTGCTGCAAAGTTGAGATGCAGTTGAGTATTGAATAGATTTTACAAGGAGCTGAGAGCTGCAGGGGAAGAGACGTTTAGTGCTGCTTATGGAAAATCAGCTTGCAATGTTAATAGCACAACAGGTTGTGTACTTGCTTTTGATGCAGAAGTTTGTTGGTTCTACTCCCACAAAGGGTGAATGCTGCTGTACTGAAAAAGTTGATACTAACTATGAGCCTGTTATCTTGTTTGCCATCCATTTCCTATTGCAGTATTACTAGCTTATCATTTTTAATGTAATATAGGCAATTTATTCCTCAGGGGCATCAGACACTTCGATGAAACCATGAAATATAAAGGTTTTTGCTAGCAGCAACCTCTTCATTAGTTACAGATTTATTTAATGTGGAATTATTTAGATGACTTTTTTATTTCAGAGATTGTGCATATTTACTGATAATGGTGGACTGTAGAATTGTGCATATTTACTGATAATGGTGGACTGTAGAAGTTTGAGTAGACTTTGATGAAGGAAATGTTCTGAATTGGGCAGTTTTGTCATTATTGGTGCATGCATTTTGTTTCATTGTTTACTGGAAAATGTTCAAAACAATAGGAAGGTGTATCAAAGAGCATATGTATGTTTCATATGCAAGGGGCCTATGATTTGAAAACAGCCCAGAATTAATCTTTATTTGCCACTGGTAAAATGTATTTTCTTTGAATGTGGGTTTCAATGCTGTTTCAATGAATGTGAGTTTCAAGGGCAGAGAAGTTTTAATGCTAAGTTTGTTTAGCAGATGGCTTGGTGTTTGTGCTGTAAAATGCAAAATAAAACTTTCAAATGAAGTCCAAATCATCATAGAAGTAAATCAGTATGTGCATTAGTGTTTATGGTAAATGGAGTGAAATAGCCAAGTAAAGTGATCATTAGAATGGCAGCAGCAGGAGGCTCCATTTGACCATGATTTTGTGAGGGGGAAGGGCGGCAAACTTAGACAGCCCCAGCTGAACTATACCTCCCAACTGTCCAGATTTTCAAAGAATGAATAGATTTTTGCTTCTTATTTTTGGTTTGTTCCTCATAAAATTTGTGGCAAATCATTTAGGAATTAAGTCACTAAATAATGACACACTGAGTTTCAGACTTCATAACCAATGCATGCTAAAGTAAGACTTGTTGTTCTATCAACTGTCTCAGTTTATACAAGAGCAATTTTTAGTACTGTTTATATGTTCCCCCAATATATTTGGACTTGTCCAGATTTACTGCATTAACAGGTTGAGAGATACATACATGCAAATTACTTTATAGAATTAGGCATACCCAAACCTCTCAACTGTCCCTGATTTTGGCTCAAAATGTTGCTCTTCCCCTAATAATCCCTCTGCAAAATAGCAATTTTGAAAGAAAACATGGAGGGTTTACAATTAAGAAATAACTGTAATCATAGTTATAGATTACTTTTATTTCAGAAATGCATGTAAATTCTTTTATTTTGCCAGCTGCTCAAGTTAGCAGTACTAATATTAAAGTGTCCCTTCTTTGACAGGTTCCCAGCTGTATTGTGTGGCTATTATATATTTTTATATAACATTTTTGGACCATTTTTCATAAAATTGTGTTTTTTTTTTGGCAAATTAGTGACAAATCATTAAAGACTGAAGTTAGAAAATAATGACAGACATTTGAGTTTCAGATTTCATACCATTCAGAAAATTCATACTAATGCAAGACCTATTCTTTTATCTTTCTAAGTTTATAAGAGCAATATTTTTAAAAAATTGTCCTTGTTTTTGGGCCTTTGTCCCACTTCTTTGTATGGCTTTGTCCAGATTTCTTGATCTGAGGTTGAGAGGTATGACAAATGTGTTAGGGTCATCACAGTCAGCCAGAGACATTTCAAATTGTGACATACTTGTTACACCCCACTCGCCCATGTAGTGACTCTGGATGTGTCGAAGCAAGGCAAGGAGTAGTTATGCAGTGTAAATGTGCAGGGTATCCCCCCATCCAAGGTAGACACAAGTACAGGAGTGGCTTTTCATCTGTCCTTGATTTTTTCAGAATGGTCTGGTTTCTGTCATATTTTTTGTACTGTTGATTTATGCTTATTACTCAAAGTGCCTGTTGCTCTGTGTTTAAGTAGCAATACTTTAATGACCATCAGTTAAGCTTGGCTGAGATTGTAAGATGCAAGTAAGCTTTAATAAGCATACTGTTAAAGAATTGCCAACATTGAAAGCCTTTCTGTTGTTGCCATGTAGAGAATACTTAACTAGATAATGTATAAGCCTTGGGTATTGAAATGCATATGACAGTATTTGTAATAAAGGACAGGATTACATTATTTTAAGAAGCTCATTACATTTGGAGACTTCCAGTCATCTCTGCAGGCTTTAACCGTAAACTAAACAGAATGCCAATCCTGTGGTCCATAACCTGTACAGTAATCCTTGTAAGCAATGTATCTTGAGCTTATTTCTTGTTTGCTTTTCATTTTTTACTTTGATCATGTTTTCCCCATGAAACAAGTAGATAGTTGTCAGGCAGCAGGTCTTTTTGGATAAGGAACATTTTTACAAGTGGGGCATCAGAGATTTCTACTTTCAGCATGTTACTTGGTACTTTAATAAAGCTGAATATAAATTATAATTAGAACTACAGTGCAAGAAGTGGTTTGAGTTGAGTGCTGCTTGTTTTTCTTATACTTGATTTTGACTGGCATTCCATTAATGTATTTAAAAAGTAATTTATTTTTCATGCCTCACAACCTTTTTGTTTCCATCTAGATATTAAGTAAGCTGTCATGCAGCCAATGCATTGAAATATTTTTATTCTTCTACACTTCATTTTGTCTTGATTGGACTCTCATAATGACGGTTTGGCACCCACGGCAGTGTATTTAGTTAGTTTTTTGTGGTTTTGAGCATAGCTCCCCCCCTTTCTAGTTGGCCACACCCCTTCCCATTGACCCCACCCATTCAGCTGTCTCCTGCAGCCCCCCTTTGATTTGAAGTCACCAGTCGCCACTGTTAATGACATCAATAGCCTACTGAAACTGATAATAATCATCAAAATGTTGTTAAAGAGTGACTGAAAATGTGTAAGTATAATGTGACAATACTGAATTGGCAACTTCTAGAAGTATTCAAATCTGCAGTCTGTCATTGTGTCCTTGCCAAACACATGAAATGTACTACTGTAGTGCAAAGGAAAGAACTGCAATGATTATTAGATTCAGGAAGTATGTTTACAACAGTTAAATTGCAGTATTTTTGCAAGCTTAAATCGCTTAGCAGAAAATTGAAGCGATACATGGAGATAGATGAGGGGGACCACCCAATAACACAAGTATAACTGCAGACTGTCTAAGTTAAATTATTATATATTGCAGCTCTGGTGACATGCTTGGCTCATAATTTGAGTGCTGGCCAAGATTTTCTCCAATTTAAATAACAAATATTATAGAACAATACAAGTTATGAGGGAAGCTCTGCTAGACATACTGACGTAAGTACATAGTCCCAGTAAAGAGAAAATACAGAGACAGAACACCAACCAAAAACAGAAGCAGGACTCTAAGGGGAAAACTGGTAAAACCATTTCTCGAGAAAATGAAAAAGAAGCAGCTATTACCCATAGTGAATTGCCCTTTAGCGGGGATGAGCTATGTGATGGAGATGAAGGAGAAAAGCCTGTACCTGCTTATCTAGCAAAAGACACATAAGCTTCACTTCATGTTAGTATACTAAAGAAAATAATTATCAGGCTGTTCTCCATACAAACCATGTCAATTTCAAAAACTGAGTACAGAGACCATACACCAAGAAGAGCTAGAGAGCACAAAGAAAGCAGATGGGCAACCAAAAGACCAGAATAATCCCACTCCAAACCTCTGTATTGCACCATGAAATTATCTGTTATACAGGGTAACTAAAGACAGAGTACAGATACTTAGCCAGTTCCTAAACCCTTTAGAACATCTGTAATGAAATTATCATACAGCCATATTTTGGGTAGGCATTTAGGAATGGACAAGACAAAAGCTAGAGTCTTGTCTATATTTCACTGGTCTGGTATTATTACAAAGAGGGAGGACATTCTGCAGGCTGCCCAAAGTGTGAAAGGATAGCACCCAACCAAGGACTTAAGAATTTTCTGATATCCTTGCCCACAGAAGAGATCCCTTTTAAATACATAGCAATGCACATTGTGGTTCTACTTCCAAATCAAGTAATGGCCACAGTTTATCCTGGTAATAATGCTTATGCCACAAATCTTCCTGAGGCTTTACCTCTCTGAAAAGACAATACAAAGTCCATAGTAAAAGAACTAGGAATGGTGTTTCAAAGGGCAGGAATTAACTGAAAAATTCTTACTGTCAAAGGAATCCCACTCAAGTCTACAGTAATGCATGAACTTTGTCAGTATTTTAAAGTAAAAGAGCTAAGGACATCTACAGACCACCCTTAAACAGATAGTCTAGCAGAATACTGTCACAAAACTTTAAATTCTGTGGTATGAAAGGCTACAAAATTAGACGTGAAAACTAGGGCCAACACCTCTTCATGTGTTCAACCTCTACTAAAAGGGTAATTATCTTTTAAACTGTAATAATTAAGCGATAACTGATGACGTTGGTCTGGTATATTAAGATTTATCCATGGTTAGTGTGGTTTAATCATGAGGGCGAAGCCCGAGTGATTAAATAAAGCCAACCATGGGTAAATCTTAATATACCACACCACAGAGTCGGTTATTGCTATTATACAATAAAATTATTTAAGAAAAAAAAATACTTTTCTTAAATAATGTCATTGTATAATGGCACCGTGCTATCCTTCCCCGGCTGGCACATATCCTGCTGCCTTTTCTGATGTATTACGCATGTGTTCCCATGCATACCCAGTAGATCAGTGCTTTGGAAAGGAAGCAATGGAAAAAAGAAGGTCTCCATTGCTCCGTTTTTGTTTTCTTTTTTTTTTTTTTAATTACAAAAAAAAAAATAAAAAACGTTTCAGGCAGTTTAGAGGTAGGAGAGAAATAGAATGGAGGAAGTACAAGGAAAATAAGGAATGTGTCTTTAGTTTTGAATAACGTACCCGATTTTCCTAGTATTTTCTCCATCCTGTCTCTTGGCTATGTCTAGAGTCTGGATTACAGTTTTTTTTTTATTTTTGTTAAAAAAAAAAAATAAAAGTTAATATATAGCAATGGAAAAAGTCCGGGTGATCGGACCTTTTTTCATTGGTATATGATAGGATTTACAAAGGGCATGCTGATTGAGCTGATCAAACAGCATGCGCATTTTGGAATATTAATGACCAGTCATTGTATAATTGCTTTTATTTCATATGAATGTAATCTAATTAACAAATGTATGTCTAACTGCTAATGTACATTACTTAATATCCACTCCTATGATTACTGAATCCATCCAGCCATAATCCCTTTTTCCCATTTTTGCACATGGGGTTGGGGTGCCACATCAACAGTGACATTTATATTGAGCCAGTGTTCACACAGCAGTGTGGCTAGCTCTGCTGCAATTGTTCCTCCACATCACACTCATGCTTTTACACTCATATACCAACAGTGAATGTAATGTGTCCAAGCCACCTTCTGCAATTCCACAGAATGTGGGAGGACACAGGAGAACCCACTGAAACTCCTTGTTAACACTAGGAAGACATGCAGACTGCTCATTGAGAGAAACACAATGTTGTTTTAAAAAATGTTTGTAACATGCTGGACCCTTTTTTCTCATGCCTCAGCAATAAAGGAGTTTTTGACTAAACCCAGTTGGGCGAATTCATTAAACAAAAACAAAATAAAATAAAAGCAAAATAAATAAATAAATATGTTCCTGCCTGTAAAAAAGTGCAAGAAAAATCGACTTCAATTTGTCACTGCCTTTGTACAAGTATGAACTATAGTTACCAAAAGAAGTTACTCGAACTTGCTGTGCCTGAGTTTTGAGTTACAAAAAATATAGAACACATATATCCATATATATGAAAAATAATGGAGAAGATAATACTGGATAAGTTATTGTCAGAACCGTTGTAAACCAAAAGGAGCAAAATTAAGAAAATACAAAGCAAACTGGACGACCAGGAAAAGTAAAATTTTATTGAGCGCTTTCGTCAATTTTTAACTATGACTTCTTCAGAATAAAATCAAGTTACACACTGAGTCTTATATAACCAGTGCAATAAATCAATTAAAAAAACTGTAAAATGTACATCCACTTTTAAAGGTACAGGCTTCCTTAATGCATTTTATTAGTAAGTCATGTAAATTTTGACCATAAGTGCTATATCTCTTTATAACTATATTTTCATAACCAAGAACAGATAAAATCAATAACATTCTTGTCATGGTTGTAAAAAACATGGAATATTTAAATGCAGAAGTCTGCTTTTAATTTTAAAAACTGCTAAGTGAAACCATATCATTAAGCCCTGGGCTAGTGGTGGCACTGACCCTCAATTGCCATAATAGTTCTTTATACTCCAGTAAATGGTCAATAGGGCCACCCCTTTCATCTATGATGATCTGTTCAAGAACTATAACCTTGAAGTAGTGATCTGGGTGAAGGCTGATATGTTTGGCTAATGCATTTGTAATGTTACATTTATCTATATCATAAATATACAAACAGTAAAATAAACAAAAATAACCACCAAACAGTAAAACCCTCTGCGAAAAACAGGATAAAAAATCGCAAGCGTAAAATCAATTCTGCAGCAGTTATCCAAGGCACCAAAGGAGTGTAACTCTTCACTCGAACCCAAGGAACATAAACAAACCAAGATGTTAATCAAATGGAGTCAGATATAATATCAAAGATACTCTAAAAATCACATATGTTGACTTTCGTATATAATATAAAACTTTAATACCAGTTAGCACTTTCACCCACGGGCTTCATCAGATTTATAAAAACATATCAAATATACCATTTAAATAAAGTGCAAACTTCAATGATAGGATAATGAAATGATGACATCACATCCCTTTTAAAAAATCCTTAAAAAACATAAAAACTTTAAATGCACATACATAGATACATCCTAAATCCATGTACAACAACGTAGAAGAACAAAAACAAAAACATGAAAAGGAAATAACACTAAATGGTTTTATGCTGTACATGTTTTTGTTCTTCTACGTTGTTGCACATGGATTTAGGATGTATCTATGTATGTGCATTTAAAGTTTTTATGTTTTTTAAGGATTTTTTAAAAGGGATGTGATGTCATCATTTGATTGTGCTATCATTGAAGTTTGCACGTTATTTAAATGGTATATTTGATATGTTTTTATAAATCTGATGAAGCCTGTGGGTGAAAGCGCTAACTGATATTAAAGTTTTATATTATATACAAAAGTCAACGTATGTGATTTTTAGAGTATCTTTGATATTATATCTGACTCCATACAATTAACGTCTTGGTTCGTTTATGTTCCTTGGGTTCAAGTGAAGAGCTACACTCCTTTGGCGCCTTGGATAACTGCTGTGGAATTGTTTTTATGCTTGCTATTTTTTATCCTGTTTTTCGCAGTGGATTTAACTGTTTGGTGATGCTTTTTGTGTATTTTACTTGTTGTCTTTTTATATTTGCACCAACAAATGGACATGGCAGCCATGGCAGGAGCCGTTAATGACATTGAATTACCATACAATATACAAGGAGTATCAACTGGGAACCAGCATTTGCAGCGATTCCATAATTGTGTTTCTGGTAAAGACAATGCCTTGATGTCATTTGAACCGAGTTCTGGAGATGGTGAATGCGACGCAGGGTCTGTTACATTTTTGGAATTATCTGATGAACTCAGTAAATTGGAACTTGACTTTTTGAAGCTGAAGCGTAAGCAGTTACAATGCCAACACTTTGAGGTATGTCTCTTGAAAAAAATTGTTCCAAGGGGCTTACGTATCCTTAAGATGCCTACTACGGGGAACTTGTATCCTGAATTGTTACGTAAATGGCAGAAGCTCAATTTAGAACTAAGTTTCAGTTATATGCGTTTGATGAATGATTTTTTTTCAACTGAGGAAGAGAACTTGAGACAGTCCATTATTCAAAAACAAGAGTACATTCTGTCTAAATATTCGACCAGTATGGTTGAAAATGGAATGGACAGATTACTGGACAATGTCTTTGTGTATGAAAAGAAACTAATTGAACAGAAGAAAAATAAGATTTTGAGGGACACTAGGGATTTTGGTCAGGGTAATGTATTTGTTTAGCCTAAGAAAATAACAATGTTGGTACTTCTGTGAATATATATAATGTTAAGCGGACTGAACATGCTGTGAACAATAATGTGAATTCTGTGGAAGCAACCACTGATAATGGGCTAGAGTTGTCAGTGGGGGGTGACATTGCAGTATCACATTCTGTATTAGAAGGCAATAGACCTTCAGGAAATGTTCCTAACATGAATGCTGTTTTTTCTGGGGTCAGTAATGACAATGTACGTTCTGATGGGCCAGTGGTCAGAAGTAAAGTTCTAACCAGAATAGATTCCCCGTTGGTTTTGAGAGAACTAAATAGTTCTAGTTCTACCCCTTTCCCCATAGAACATTCCTCCATGAACAGGAGGCATCGGTCGTACAGCAGGGGCAGACAGAAATGGAAGGGGTCAGGGTGATATCATTCTGCCCTGACTTTAAAAAAGATGTGGGAACGTATAGAGGATCGCTAGTACTCAATTTATCCAGTAGAAATATAAATAAATATGAAGAGGAGCTTTTGAATAAAGGTCTTACTTTCATACCTACAGTAACTAGTAATTTAACAGATTCAGTATTGGATATTAAAATGTTTGTACGTAATGTCCAATTGAAATTAGATTATGGTAATAGACCAGATACTAGCGATTTGAATGTTTTTAAATCTAAGAGCTCTTATGTTCCAGCACTGCATCCACTTGTCGATACATTCTCTAAGTTAGTGGAGAATAAATTACATAGTAAGTTTGGAGTGATTAGAGCAAGTAGTAGGAAGGGCAATTTGACTTATATGCAGAGAAAGGCACTTAAGGATTTAATTAATGATGTTTCAATAGTAGTGAGACCAGCTGACAAGGGAGGGCCGATTATTCTTATGGACACGGTGGACTATATACATAGGATGAAGATATTATTGGGAGAAGATAAGTTCTACACCCACATTGAGATAGAGGAAATAACTAAAAGGTTGGTAGATATTCATTGAACGCTCGATGAATTGTTATATAACTATGATATTGACATGAATCTGTTCAGATTCTTAAAGGTTGATAATCCACTTATACCGATTATTCAGGGATTACCTAAGGTCCATAAGTCCCTTGTTGACCCTCCACTATGACCTATTGTGTCGGGTGGTGGATGGATTACTGAGCTTTTTTCGTTGTATTTGGAGCATTATTTAAGGCCCATTGTTGATTCGAATAAATTTATTTTGAGAGACACAAAGCAATTTCTTTTAGATCTTTATAATTATTTTCGAGATGTTGGTGATGATGATAGTTATATACTTGTTACGCTGGACGTTAGAAGTCTTTTCACGGTTATACCCAATGATGTAGGGGTAACCAGTGTTCAGTCTTATATGTCTGAACATTCTGATCTAGGGTATAGACAGATAAACCTCATAGGTCTTTTCTTGGAGATAGTACTGCATAACAACGTTTTCATCTTCGATGGTGAGATGTATTTACAGAATGATGGCATAGCTATGGGCACTTCTTGTGCCAATAGCTACGCCAACATATAGTTATGGCTAAATGGGAGGAGGATGAACTTTTTACGATGGATTCTTTTAAGTATTCAGTAGGTTTTTACAGACATTTCATAGACGATCTCTTCCTTGTTTGGAAGAATGATGAGTCTACCCTACTGGATTTTGTGACTTCTATTAATTCTTTGACATCTTATTTAGAATTTGTGGTTAGTTATTCTCCAACTAGTATATCTTTTTTGGATGTACAAATTGATAGATTAGACAATGGTATGCTTAATACTTCTGTCCATAGGAAGGCATGCTATAGAAATACTCTTTTACATCGAGGGAGTATGCACCCTAGATTTGTTTTCGAGAACGTGGTCAAGGGACAAAGTATGAGGGCTTCGAGATTGAATCCCAGTCAAACTGGATATGAGCAGGAACTTGTTAGCCTTAGGGATAGGTTGATAGAACGTCAATATGTACCAAAGGAGATAGGATTATGAGTAAAACAGGGGGATTAAGAGGAACTAAAGTGAGACCCTACTTTTCTGATAGGAGCGTGAATGATGAATATGAGTTTAGAACTAATGATAATAATTTTTTAAGACTATCCATGTTTTTTACTTCTGATGTATCTGAAATTAAGCAGATCATAGAAAAATATTGGACAACCATACTTTTGGATGAGCGTTTAGCAGCAATTGTTGCTCCGCAACCTAGCTATTCATTTAAGAATAGAAAGAATTTGAAACGACTTCTTTGTTATAGGTCACTAGATCAGAATTTCATGACCAATCGAAAGATGGAGTTAATACCAGACCATGTGGTCATTGTGGGCAGTGTCCTTTTATAGATACTAGTTGTATTTTTGTACATCCACGTACAGGAGCAGTTTACACTTTTAATACTAGAACTACATGTCAAAGCAGTAATTTGGTTTATCTTGCTAGGTGCATTTCATGTGAAGTGTTTTACGTTGGTAAAACTAATAGAAAATTATGTGACTGCATTAGAGATCACACCTATAATATACGGACTGGTTCTACCTTTAATGCTTTGGCTAAACATTATATGCTTAATGGTAATTCACATACTTTTGTTTTTTTGATATTGTAATGCATTGGGCAAGGTTTACGAGGGGGGGGGGCATCACTAATCACACATAGGAGTGTAAATTGATATGGATGGTTAGGCTGAGAGCTGATGTCCCCCTGGGACTTAATGATAAGATTCCCCTTAAACCTATTCTTATGAATAGAAGATTGTCCATGAAGAAAAGGAAATAATATTAAATGGTTTTATGCTGTACATGTTTTTGTTCTTCTACGTTTTTGCACATGGATTTAGGATGTATCTATGTATGTGCATTTAAAGTTTTTATGTTTTTTAAGGATTTTTTAAAAGGGATGTGATGTCATCATTTGACTGTCCTATCATTGAAGTTTGCACGTTATTTAAATGGTATATTTGATATGTTTTTATAAGTCTGATGAAGCCTGTGGGTGAAAGCGCTAACTGATATTAAAGTTTTATATTATATACGAAAGTCAACGTATGTGATTTTTAGAGTATCTTTGATATTATATCTGACTCCATTTGATTAACGTCTTAGTTCGTTTATGTTCCTTGGGTTCGAGTGAAGAGCTACACTCCTTTGGAGCCTTGGATAACTGCTGCAGAATTGTTTTTACGCTTGCTATATCATAAATATGTTGATAGATGTAGGTTCTGAAAGCATTTTTGTTTTTTCCGATATAGAAACACATACAAGTCTGACAAATGTTGGCATAAATTGCTTTTTTACTACCACAATTGTATTTCTGAAATAATCTAACCCATCCATAACCATTGAGTAAAACCTTGTCTCCCTCTAATATGTGTTTACACTGCGTGCACTGCCCACATTTAGTCATTTTTCCCAGTCTAAGGGTGGCACTACTACATGGATTTCTTTCAAGGATATTCTTGATGCTGGTGTCCTTTCTGTAAACCGCTATGGGGGCTTCACCAACCTTCTGACCCATGCTTTCATCACTGTTGAGGATGAACCAGTTTTTGAAGACAATGTCCCGAATCAGTGGGAACTGTGGGGTGTATGTGAGGATGAGCCCATTGGGAAAATGACCAGTATGGTTGTTACTGTTCTCCAACGGTGCACACAATCTGGTAATATCAATTCCTAATAAGGGAACCATATTAATATTTGTCATATTCAATCATTATATATTGATAAATGATCTTTCTTTTCAACAATTTTCACTTCAGCATTACATAAATTGCTCAATTCCTGCCTTCCCTTAAACCTCAGTCCTCCTCCTGAACAGTATTCTGTATGTATTGTTCCCATAAATCCATTTATATATACATATATATTTATATATATATATATAATATATATATATATATATATATATACATAGATATATATATATATATATATATATATATATATATACATATATATATATATATATATATACATATATGTATATATATATATATATATATATATCTATATGTATATATATGTGTGTATATATATATATATATATATATATATGTGTATATATATATATATATATATATATATGTATATATATATATATATATATATATATATATATATATATACTCCTTCCCTTTTCTAATGATCCCACCTCTAGTTCTTTTATCACCTTTACAATATTCTATACTTCTTCATGTACATATATTTAATAATTTTCTTATTTCTCAGTGTTATATATTTTTTATAACCGATATACATCATTATAACAGTACATTCCTACCCAATATACTTATGGTGAATATCAATCGCTTTCCCTTGGTAATAGTACTGTATTTTGCCTTGTTAAACTTAGTAGTCACAGTCTGTATAATTTTAGTTCTGTATAACTCAAGTTGTTGAAGAAAATCTTCAAGTATATGCATTTTAGATATTTTTTGGACTTTTGTTCTGTCTTGATTTATTTAGTTTAAAGTGGAGCTTATCTCCCCGGGCCTCTACTCAAAATGGACATGTATCCAGTTAGACTAGCCCGGTCAACAAATGTAAAATAAAATAAATAAAATACATATTCGGTACTTAATTTCAATTGGTTTAAATTTTGATTTCCATTTTCTTGTTCTAGTTCAAAAGAATCATTTCTTTAGTTGCAGCCATTTGCTCTCTCAACATTACTGACAACAGTACTGTTTGGAAAAATTTTCAAATCTGCCATCTTGCTTTACTCAAAAAAACACATGTTCCCATTTACCACTCTTTCCTTTCCATCACACCTCCAGTACTTGCTGTCTATCTGAGGAAAAATTCTCTGATGTCTGCTTGGGGTATAAAAATACTTTTGCAAACATTCCCTACTGTTCCCAGTAAAAATCCTAAATCTTCTGGACTTTGTCACAAATACGGGAGCCATACAGTTGCCATTCCATAATTCCTTTGTAAATTTCCTTTCCAGTCTCCCTTCCCAGTCTTTTCTAACTTCCTCTGATTGAGTCGTTTTTTTTACCATGAAGTACTTTATATTCCAGCATTTGCTCTAAATTCAACTAAAAACTCTTACCAGAGCAGGGCTTTCACTTAGTAATCCCTGCCCCTTTCTCTTTACCTGTACTCTGGTATCAATCCTTGGCAGGGAAGGCAGTCTCTAACCTGCAGTCCAAATTTCTGCTTTGCCCCATCCCAGTCTATTACCTTTCAACCCCATGTTATTTGTTCCCAATGTCTTGATTTCTTTGCCAGTTTTCTAGTATAATCCAGACTCCTCTTACCTATTTTCTCTACCCCTACTTGCAGTCATTCCTATTGGCAAAATCTCCTTTTTCCATTCCTGTTTTGACTTAATTCTTAGAATGCTTTGTGTAACTTTATGAAGATAATATTCTGTGTGGTTGTCATTCTTCTTAAAAATGTGCATCCAAAATCCTAATCTCTTATTTCTCGAACTTCTCCCATTTCATCACCACCCATTTTCACTTTGATTTATAAACTTCTGCTTGTGTTGCATATATGAGCTTTACCTGCACACCTCAAAAGTACCCTAACCCTTCCTGTTCTGTGGAGACAAGTGAATTTAAAGTGCACTAAGTATAATAAATCATATCTTGCAAGACAACTACTTTTATATATTTTCAGGTGGTTATTTTTTTCAGTTTTCATACATTTTACTAATAGGCAAACAGGCCATATCCTCGACCTGATGTTACTCAGGCTATACAGCTAATGTTAACAGTTCAACACTCTCTTTCTGCCAACCAAGAATGCCATGCTACAAAAAATCCTGGCTTGTGATTAGCATAGCAGCACAAAAAATCTATCAAGTTTTTGTTGACCAAGCAGGATTTATTACATTAGGGGAGGCTTGGATAAGTAGGAAGAGGAAAGATTATAAATTATATCAGTTAATAATACCTCTTTTATAATGCCAGACAAGTACATTTTGAAAAGTGACTGGTGTGAGAACGTATTGCCTGTGTCTCATTTTGACTAAATGCTTTGAAAGTTGCTTTGTTTGTAGCACTAGTACTTTAAACTGAAGTCAAATTGGAGAAATGTGATTAGTGAACCCTAGGTATTGCCTCAACATTTTCTAGATAGTCCTTTTTTGCTGTAGCTATTCTGTAGAAGGTGAATAGGCACTAAGTTTGTGTTTATGGTGATGAATGCTGCAAACTCCTTGTTGGGGTCTAACATAAATGTTACAAGCTGGTACGGACTATTATAATCTGTTGGTCCTTTGCTGCAAATAAAGAATATATCCCACATAACAACCTTTTCTTTATACACTGTTTACTACTTTATTCAAAAACAGACACAATTAATGATGTAACTGTTTTTATCTCTACACTACTGCCTATTCAGAATAATATATACCCTTTACAGAAATGCAGGATGTTCATCACTCACACAGTTTAACTTGCATATTCGTTCTGTGCCTGCACACAAACCAAAAGAGCCAAGAATCCCCTCCTCTGACTGTCTGTGGTCAGGGATTGGCTAAAGCACTTCCATCAGGGGAAGCCTAACCCCTGTCACAGAGAGTAAGTTACTCAGACTTTTACTGCCAGCTGTAAAACTCACACAATTGAATCTTCTCAGCAACTTGAATTGATGGATTGCATCTTACAGAGTGAGATAAGATCCCTTTGAGAACTTCTCTTTGTCTTTGCTATTATATACTTTAATTTCTTTGTTATCATAGGCTCATAGGAGGTTACTAAGCTATCGACCCTGAGGTCATTTCAAGTCTACCCGTTTCAACCCAATGTAATACCATAGACACTCTAGTCAATATCCAGGACTGTATTTATTAATGATTGCCCATGTCCAGGAGGGTTGTGTGCACTATCCCCGGTAAGAATTTATGGTGCCTCATCCAGTCATCCAGGTTGCTTTTGAACAGTGTCATACAGGTGCTCTGCTTCACATGATTGGCAGCCTTTTCCAAAGATGCAGCAGTTTCTGCGAGACAAATCTGTCCCTCCAGCATGGACTATTCAAGTCACATGCCATATTTAGGT
Organism: Protopterus annectens; assembly: GCF_019279795.1. Taxonomy (NCBI): domain Eukaryota; kingdom Metazoa; phylum Chordata; order Ceratodontiformes; family Protopteridae; genus Protopterus; species Protopterus annectens. Next base: position 1,177,556,197 of record NC_056741.1, on the reverse strand, counting down.
GCCTAGAATTGGTAGCTCTGGTCCCATTTGATTTATGGATCTGCAGCAAATTCATTAGGTTTGGGTCGGAGATTGCTCTGTAAGCCAGGCATAAGTCTCACCTAAGAAGTCTATATGATACTGAGTATAGTGACAGGGACTTTAGTCAGCCTGTGTAAGGCATTTGCTGGAGTTCCTTGATCTTCTTAGTTAGAAACCTCTGAGGTCTCTCCAATTGCTGCAGGTACTTTATTTATTTATTTTTATTTATTTTACATTTATTTTAAATTTGTTGACCGGGCTAGTCTAACTGGATATATGTCCATTTTCAGTAGAGGCCCGGGGAGAAAAGCTCCACATAAGCAAAATATTAGCAGCTACAGGTACAAATAAGTAAAAAAAAAAGTAACACATTTAGGTGCAGTACTATTTTAAGGTGAAGAATACAAATGTTTTATAGACAAAAATTAGTGTTAAAGTAGCAGAATAACAAGAAAAGAGATTAAACAATAAACAAATTTGAAGTGGTGAACTATTAAGAAAGAGAAATATAAAAAATACAATAGTAAATATTACAGCTCCAGGAGCAGTATTAAGCAGTGAGTCATCCCATTATCGTATAGTAGCACAGCAACTTTAAGGCAACATGAAATAAGAAATATAACAAAAGTCTAAAAAGATCTTTATATGTGATAGCAAGTTAATGCTGCAAGCAGCAATCTATGCAAGTGTAAAGTTAGTAGAGGATTGTGTGTAAGAGAGAGTTGTAGAGACTAAAAATTAGACTAGGTTTAGTCTTTATACGGTACATGCTGAATGGGGCATTAGATTCAATTATAGGCTTGATTAGTGATGAGTATAGAGGGGTTATAACCTACTTTGCTCTAGAAGTGATACCTTTGCTAATCAAGTGTGTAAGTAGAAGCCTTTCCTTACTACAGTAAACACATCATGGTCAAAATTAAGGTCGCAGTCTACTTGTGATGCCAGATCTCTTACCACTTTGTTGGTACATAGGGTATTGTTGTTAATTTGATAGTGTGAGGGGACATTGTTTTTACGAAAGGGAATAATGATGCATTTCTTTGCATTCAGTTTGAGACCGTGACTAAGACACCAGTCGTTGGTCTGCGTAAAACCCTCCTGAAGTATACTGACATCATTTGGGGATTCAATAATTGCACTCAGTTTGCAGTCGTCCGCAAACCTGGTCAGCCACAGCCGCTTAGTTTCAGCCTGAATTTCTGAGAAGTATATACCAAGCAGTAGGGGGCCCAGCACTGACCCTTGTGGCACCCCACTGGTGACAGGTCTGCTGGTTGATATGGAGTCACACACTTTGACTGTGTGTGACTGGTTTGTGAGCCAGTTGACAACCCAACTTACAACAAAGGAGTTTACACTCAGTTTGCTAAGTTTATCGGTAATGCCTGAGTATGAGATTGTGTCAAAGGCCTCTGCCAAGTCAAGGTGTGTTGTGTGCACAGATTTGCCCTCATCAATGGCCATGGTCACATTTTCGAAGAAATGTATCAGGTTTAACAGGCAGGGTCTGCTCTTGACAAAGCCAAATTGGGTTGGAACCAGGATTTGGAGGTCACCTATGTATTTATGAGGTCCATGACGATCATGTTTCATGGCTTTACAGAAAAGGCTGTTCAGGCTTTTCGGTCTATAGTTTCCTGGGTCTGTTGCTAAGCCACCTTTGTGGAGTGGAATAACTGTTGCTGTTCTACATTCTGCAGGAATAAAGCCAGTGGTTAGCCTGTGACTGGATAGGGTACTTAATGATAATGTTAGTTCATGTTTTAGTTAGTTTAGAAGAGAGCCTGCGATGCCATCTGGTCCCATAGAGGCTGTGTTTTTTGCCTTAGAAAATGCTTTAATGTTCTTTGGATATGTAGGGAGGGGGGGGGAGTTGGGAGTAAGGTTTGTGCTATGTTTGGAGGTGATAAGGGGGTGAAATTTTAGCCAAATCTGTCTGCTAGCAAGTTTGCTATCTCTGCAGGATCAGTGTGTGTGCGCGATACCTTTAGTCACTAGTTTGGCACATGCTTGGATCCTACCTTTTAAGCTATGTACATAGCTGAAAAAGGCCTTATGATTATCCTTGGCTGTGATTGCTAAGCTTTTCTCAAAGTTACCCTTACAGGATTTGACATGTTGTCTTGTTTACCTGTTAAGGCTGAGAAGTGTACTTTTTCATTGTTGGGGCCTCACCTTAATTTTCTTAGACAGCAACTTTTTATATCTGTTGTAAAGTTTGTTGATGTTGGATATCCACCAGGGTGGCATTTTTTACTTGGGGCTCTGGCTTTGATTCTCTTTGGAACAGCCAAGTCTATACACTTATATAAGTGACTGTAAAGGGCTTTGGTGTAAGCTTTGGTGTAGTTACCACTTCCAGCTGTGGGTGGGGCTTAGAATACATTTATACCTTCCCCCAGGAGGGTATAGTTTGCTTTGGTGAAGTTTTTAGTTTGACTTAGCCCTTTATGAGTTCTAGCGTTAGTGCCAGTTCAAAGGTGACTGATATGTGGTCAGATTTAACCTAGAGTCTGAAAGTTGCGGTGGTGCATCTGTTTGTCATGTTAGTGAGGAACAGATTTAGAAAGTTTGTTCCTCTTGTTGGGGTTTGAACAATTTATCCTATGGTATTTCAGTTAACAAAGTCAAGGAACTTTTGCGCTAGTGAGTTAGGGCTACACTAGGTTTCCCAGTTGATGGTGGGATAACTGAAATCCCCCATGACCAGAGTGTTTAGCAATATTTGAATTGACTCCATTTTAGTCAAGTAGGCCTCATGCACATCACAATCCATGGAGGGGTATCTATAGCTAGCTATGACTTGAATGGGGGTTTTACCCATAGTAATCTGAACATGGAGTAATTCCATGGAGTTGTCCAGTCTAACTAGTTGGGAGGTGAATTTATCACTTGTTGTCTTTCAGCTTTTCCCGGTTAGGGGTCGCCACAGCTGAACTCTGGTCCGCTAATGATTGGCAGTAGATTTTTACGAACACTGTGGTGCCAGCTCGACGTTCAACCTTCAACAAAGGCACACCCATTTATGCATGTCTTTGAATGCCCACCCAACTGCGGGGAGGACATGCAGACTCCACACAGAAGGCACTCCCGCACTCCAGCTGAGAATCGAACGGGAGAACCTCTTGCTGTGAGGCAACAACGTTACCACTGCACCACCGCGGCATATAATCCTTTGGTTCTTACATGTTTGTTTTGTGGTCTGAAGGTGTGGAAGGCATTGTAGCCTTGCAAGGCCAGGGTACTCTCTGAGCTCATCTGTGACTACATCCTCCAGTGAGAGAATTGCTTCCAGGGTGTGCAGCATTTGGTTTAAGCTCCTAATATTTGGCAGCATAACCCTTATTTTGTTATGATTGGCAATTTTCACTTCAGCAATTTTGTTTTCAAGACCTTGCCTGAAAAAGGCAAAATGGGGGAGGGAAAAGCCTTTGCCAGCAGCAGAAAGATAAGTGGTGACAGATGCAAACCGTCTCTGGTAAAGCAGCGAGGTTTGTTGACAATATTATCCCAAGCTAACAGAAACTGGATCTCCTTTGAATGACACCAAAAACTAAGCCAATTATTGAAATTGATCATTATGTTTGTTTATAATGTGGCATCACTCTAGCTGAGAGTAATATGCTGCTCAAGGCTAGGGACATACCTGCATGGGAGACACACTCAGAGAGCTCAAACATGTCTCTTTTCATATAGTCCAGTGAGGTATGTCTTTGACAGAGTCATAATGGGAGATGCTGCTGATAGACTTGAGTGCATCATGATCTCACGAATCCTGACTCCGGACACGGAGCTGACCGTGACTTTCTCCTTATACAACCTGGTGAGTGGGGCAAAGGTGTGTCTCACTATGCAGTCTCCAATGACAAGAAAATGTGTTTTTTGACTGTTACAGCTTAATGGCTTGGTAGGTGAGACACTGGTGTTGCTATGTGTCTTAGGTGCTGTGAGAATTGTGTTAGTTGTAGCAGTCTTTTGTTTTGGAGGACTCTAGTGTTTCGGTAAGACTTTTGAGAGAACCTTGACATATGATGATTTATGTGTTGGATGCATACTATGTGCATGAGTAGTGGTGGGTGGGTTGACAACCTCTTCAGTGTTACTGTTTTAAATGGCAGACAGCAGTGATTCAAGATTCTTGTTGTAGATACATCTCTCGCACTCTGTACTTCAGTGTGTTATTAGTAGAGGGTTGTCAGTGTACATGAGGCAGTTGCTACACAGCCTCAGGAGACCCAAGTCAACAAGGCTGGCAGGAGAATTAAGGGTAGTCCTACATATGGATCACAGGAGGTTACTAAGTTAATGGCCTTGGGGCCCTTACAAGCTTAGCCAAGTGTTTATCCCAAAAAAAGAAACCTCAGTCAGCAGCTGTTGCCCCTGTCAATGAGGGCCAAAGGTGGAACCCCTGGGACAAATTTGTGGTTTCCCATCCACTCATCAGGGTTGCTCTTGAAGAGGGTCAGTGACGTATTCTGTTTTGATATGTATGGGAAGTCTATTCCAGAGATGGGACAGCCTCTGGGAGACAGACCTTGTCTCTCCAGCAGATTTTGTTAATGTTGCATATCATAGTTAAGCCTTTTCAGCTTGTTAAATTATATATATATATATATATATATATATATATATATATATATATATAGGTCCACTTTGTAATTTCAAAATTTCACAATCCCGATGTTCTAAATACCAACACTCAGAACATCAAGATTGTGAAATTGTTCATAGACTTTCTGAACAGCACTACCACCCTCCTGTTCTTTGAAGCACATTGCTCTAAGACAGCCATTGAGTTTTTTGATGTAAAGTTATTTTTACGTCCGGATGCAGGACTGGAGACCAGTATTCACAGGAAGAGAATTTAGAGGAATCATAAGGCCGCAGTGGTGCAGTGGTTAGCATTGTCTCCTCAAGGCAAGAGGTTCTCTGGTCTGATTCTCGGTTGGAGAGGAGTCTGCATGCCCTCCCCATGGTCAAGTGAATTTAAAGACATGCAGGTAGGTGCGTGCGTGTGTGGGTGTACCTTCTTTGAAGGTTGGGCGCTGGGCTGGCAACTCAAAACTGTAAAAATTCACTGCCAATCATTAGCAGACTGGAGTTCTTCTGTGGCGACCCTTAACTGGGAAAAGCCAAAAGACAGTTTATTACCTGCACAAAGTTGGTATGCATCCGAGGCATGTCTTCCGCAATACATTTGAAAATCAAGCCATTAGAATCTCTAGGCTATGCACAGCTGACCATGAATTTGAAAAAGAGTTTCAGCAACTTAAAATACATTTGCAAAGAAGAGGTTATTCCAAAAAGGATGTGAATCAGAAGAACTGTGACATACAGAACATCAGAAAGAGGAAGGGTTGACCTTATTTTTCTAGTCAATTTACTCATGATAAGAAAGTTACTAAGCATAATAACCTTTTTCCACCATTAAGGTGCATCCTAACTTATTCTACAGATGTTTGACAAGTATGTGATATCATCAGGAAATAGCGGCCAGTGCTGATGGAAGATCAAAGCCTAAGGAAACAGTTGGAGATGTACCCAGATTTACCTTCAGAAATAAAAAGAGCATCAAGCAACTTTTGTGTCACAAAGATGGAACTACTAGGATATCTCAACACACTGAAGGTAGAAAAGGGGCTATTAAATGTGGAAAATGCAAGGCTTGTCATTACATCAATGTTTCTAATTTGTTTTGCCATCCAGTTTCTGGCCATATTTTTTCCCTAAAGGTACGAGCCAACTGCAACAGCAAGCATTTAATATATGTGGCTGACTGGCTGGATTGCAATGCCTTCTATATAGGGAAGACAGATCACCAATTCAGAGAAAGAATACTTCGCCATATACGTGACATTGCCCATTCTGACAAGACCAATGCTTTAGCACAACATGTTAAAATGCATCCTGCACACGCCTTTAAGTTTATGGTGCTACAGTTGATTACTGAAAAGATAAGGGGAGGCTATGTACAGAATCACACTGAAGTTGCTGAAATTGACTGGATCGTCAACTTATGAGCTGATCGTGAACCTGGACTTAATGGTGTGGTACCATTAAAACCTATTGTAAAGACCAAACATTTCAAAACCTGTCACTGATTTCATCAGCTAGCTTTGAGTAAAGGAAATGTATGCACCCCCCCTTCCCTATCTCTTGCATAGAAATATTTTAATGGCATGAACTAGAGGAGTTGGCTCATTTATACACTGTGATTGCTTTAGGCTGTTCAATTAGGATTCATGCCCTGTGAATAACAGCCTTTTATGCGACAAGACTCACCTCATTGAAACAGAGTGCTAATCTATTACATTATGACTTATTTTTAACTAAGGTGTTGCATATTTTTTTGAATCCATCTGAAGAAAGAGGAATGGCATCAGCTCTAGCAGAGCAGTGTTTACTTCGAAAGCAAATGCACACATAATGGAGTTATGTTTTAACTTGCACTTGAAGTTTTTCCAGTGACTGGATTCTAGGAAGGGTGTCAGTTTGTGTGAACTTCTTGATTGGTTAAGCTTTCCTTAAATGGAACATTTTTTTCAGTTGCAACAGGATCTGAGGAAGGGAAATCCCAAAAGTGCTTATCCATCCTGAATGGTGCACCTTTTTGTGTTTTTATATATTTTTCCACAAGGATTTTGCTACAAATATTTCCTTTTTATCAATGGTTCATTTTAATAAAGGATTTGAGTTTTTTTGGATGTCCATGGTGGTCCGTTCGTGATTTATTTACTGCATTGTCTTTTCTTTCACTGAACACCTTCAGCTGCTAACAAGTTTGTTTTGGACTGTTTTACAATCTGTGAATCTGTTGCTACTTTAAGCTACTTACCCCCATCACCCTATGGAGTGAGCCTGCAGCCATCTATGGTATACGAGTCAGATACAGCCTCTGGAGCTGTTCCAGCATGTGATTCAGGTATGGGAGAAAAAAATCTTTAGGTGCAAGACAGGTTTGGTGAGAGACATTTGGCAGACATAATACTCTCTCCCAGATATTCTGTCCTCCACTGCAGTTCATGGTAGAAGAAACAGAAACTTCACCACATGGCATACAATCAGGTTAGTATCATGTATAGGACTGCTGTGGTTTCCTTAAATAAGAGTGTTTTACAGTCATCTAATCTCAGAGATTATGCTCATATTCAAAATGACTATGGGGTTACTTTCTCTAGAGATCAGTCTAGCAGTACACATTTTGACCGAGACTCATCTTTGAAGGGTGAACAGGTTCAAAATCCCAAGCAAGTGTTCACCTTTCCACAGATGCTAGCTAGGTTTAGAGATGTATTTACCTGGAAGCAATGTGGAGCTACAACAGAGACTGACAGAGTTTACGATCTTATTGAGCATGAGATTCCAAATAATTTGGCTGTTCCTCCTCTGTTACCAACTTTAGACAATGTCTATAAAACTATTTGTAAAACCTCTGTGGCTAGTAAACCAGTTCCTAAAAAGGCTTTGAAGAAATACAAGGTGAAATCTGATCTTGCAGCTCTCCTTGCTTCTTTGTCAGCTGACCCAGCTGTAGTTTCTCCAGCTGCCAGCTCTAACAACACAGCCCAGACTTACGTAAGTCAAATAAAACTGGCAAGTGGTTAGAATCTCAGGAAAAAAAATTGTCTGAAACCTATTAGTGCTTACTGTTTTAAATTACCAGGGCTTTGCATGGAAATTTATTTTGCAGTGTGGTTACAAGACAAATTTGCTGTATATTTTCCTGTTGAACAGAACTGCTATATGAATAAGAATGTTTCTGATGTGACTCAGGTTTCAAATATGGTTTAAAGAGTGTCTTGAAAAATGCAGACACTGTTTCAATAATGCAGCTGCTTCTACTGTATTGAGAAGGTATGCTAAGTTACATAACCAGAATTTTTCTGAGGACTTGAAAAATGAAATTTTGAATGCTCCATTATGTTCTGAATTTGTGTTTGGTCCTGCTGCTACCTAGATTCTGAAACAATGGGATGACAGAGGCAAATTGATGCATGGCATATCTAGAATGTTTCATATTCCCAGGTACTCCCTTAACAAGGTACCCAACGTCAAACGGCAGAACAAACAAAAATCCCAGCGATGCATGGCGTATCTAGAATGTTTCATATTCCCAGGTTCTCCCTTAACAAGGTGTCCAACTTCAAACGGCAGAACAAACAAAAATCCCAGCCTAACGAGTCTGGGTGCCAAGAGGAGATGGCAAGAGGATAAAGCTTCCAAACCAAATAAAAGGGGTTCCTTTCCCAGAAAAGATCATCCCCCTGCTAAAGAATGACTATGCTAAGACTCAGGGCACCCCATCCATTCCTCATATCCCTCATCCCTTTTCCCCTTCCTGCATGCTTTAGCTCACAAACAGTCTCAGACAATTGGGTGCTGAGAATAATTTAGTGAGGATACCCTTGGCAGTGGACAGAAACTCCTCCCTTCAGGAAAATCCCCACCACCACCAGATCAGACACATCTGTACTCACCGGTACTCCTTCACAAGTTGCAAGCAGGGGTTACAGATCCTGCAGCACATAAAGGAAAAGGATTTTTTGCCAGAATCTTTTTAGTACACAAAAATGACCTATCACGGAGACTAGTGTTAGATTTGTCATACGTAAATCCCTTTCTGAAAGTACGCAGATTCAAAATGTTCACCCTGCAGATGGTCCTATCCCTTCTTCCAAACCACTGTTTCATGGTGACTTTATATCTGCAAGATGCTTATCATCACATTCCAAATGCTCCCACCTACAAACATCCTGTCTCACACCCTCACAAAGAATTGTCTTCCTACAGCAGTGATGGTGAATCTATGACACGCGTGCCAAAGGTGAAACACTACGACATTTTGGGTGACACACCAGCATTCACCAACACCCGAGTTACCAAAGAAACTGCTTTTGCATTTGTTGCTTGTGTAAAGTGCATTGAATTACTTTGTGCCAGGAGCCAGTTCAACAACACTGCTGCAGAGGTAAGGAAGTTATTAACCTCAAAGACTATTTTGGTATACTTTCTCGATAGAGTCTGCAACGGGCTGTGCTGACATTGTTTTCTCTTCGTGGTTACACTTCTGCAAAGGGCAAGTACTCTGCATTTCTAGGAGTTTGCTGTTTTACATTCCTCTCAAGTGTCCCTCTTAATCCCTCCTAAAACTGACAACTTTTTAAACTTAACAATGACAATAATTAGATTTATAGACTAATTTTACTTCAGAAAATGTATATTAATTCACATTTATTTTTTTTTTGTCATTGTCTCAAATTAATAGTACTAGTAGTTTTAAACTGTTCATGTCTCTTATTTCTAGATTTGTCCCTGATTCTGTTGAGATTTATCTCTGATGTATTGAGAGCCATGCTGTTTTATTTATTTTTATTTATTTAATTAATTTATTTATTATTTTTTGTTTGGGGGGGGTGACACGCAAGCAGAGTCAAGTTAGACATTTTCCTAATTTTTGACATGCTGAACCCAAAAGGTTCACCATCACTGTCCTAGAGTGTATGATGGACACACAAAAAAGTTTGACCTTTCTACCAGAAGACATTGTCCTGACTGTTCAGAACATTTTCAACGATTTCCCTCTTCAAGAAGCTGCCTCAGCAAGAGAGGTTCTCAAAATTCTAGGCCTCATGGCATAAATGATCCTCATGTCACTTCACGCTAGACTCCACATGAGAAAAATTCAATAGTACTTAAAATTATGTTGGATCCAGTACCTGCTTCACTTGGAGTTCCAGGTACCAGTGCTTGATTTTGTGAAATGAGAGTTACAGTGGTGGAGGAATCAGCTGTCTCTCTATCCACATTTACCCTTCTTGCTCCAGACCCCATTTCAATCAGTCCAGATAGATTTGCCATATTTTGCATGGGGAACAGGAGAGTTCAAGTGCAAGGCAGGCGAGGCTACAAAGCACATAAATGTCAAAGAAATGTTAGCACTGATTCAGACCTTACTTGTTACTCACCGCTTATGGTCTCTGGGTCCCCTTTTATTGGTCACAGACAATACCACAGTCATATGGTATCTGAACAAGCAAGGGTTTCAAGGTCATACCCTCTTTGCCAGTTGGCAATGTTGGTTGGCAGTGATGGCCTGGGAGTTAGCCTTACAGCATTCTCTGACACTTCAGACCTCATACATCTCATCAGTACAAAACCTAGTTGCAGACAGTCTAAGCAGATCCTGGATGGCTCCTGCACAAGTGGAAGCTTAAGCCAAAGGTCTGCCTGGATTTGGTCCAGAAGTGGGAAACACTTCAAATCATTCTGTTCTCCTCATTTCAAAACAGATAGTTGGGAAAATTCTGTTTGAGATATCCTTGCTGCCATGCTTGGAGGACAGAAGTATTCTCATTCCCTTGGGCTGGAATCTTTCTTTATGCATTTCCACCCTTTCCACCAACACCCAAGGTAATTCTGAAGATTCAGTAAAAATTACCAAAGATCATTGTGGTGACCTCCTTCTGGCCCATGCAAAGTCGGTTCTCCCTTCTAATGAAATTCACCAAGGGCAGTTACCACAATTTCCTCACAGTCTAGATCTGCTCACACAGTGTCAGAGGAAACTATTGCACTCCTGCTTAGAACAAATGCTACTGACAGGCTGCATGATTCTATCTTGATGCCTTTTAGGTACTTTTCTTGATGCCTTTTAGGTACTTGTTTCTTGAGGATGTGCAGAATCTTATGCTCATAAGTGGAAGAGATTTTCTAAGTGCTGCCTAACCAATATCAGAGGGCCCGTCTTCCCCTCTGGTTTTGGAACATTTGTGTGAGATACTAAATAATGGCTTATCTTATGCATCTATAAAGGTGCATCTTGCAGCCACCTCAACTTGTCTGCCTATGGATCCCCACATTTTGTCTTTTTTTGCATCTTGGAGCCATCTCAACTTGTCTGCCTATGGATCCCCATACTTCATCTTATTTTTAGAATCAAAAAGTTTAATAAAGGTGTGTTGCACTTGAGACCCCTGAAAAAGCAAATTCCCTTTCCTTGGGATCTCAACTTTGTTTTTATTTATTTATTTTTTTTAAAGTTGATCGTATCTCCTTTGAACCAGCCTTTCATGCTAATAAGTTCATCACTTCCAGAACTATTTTGCTTATTGCTCTGAGATCTACAAGGGGAGTATCTGAGCTGCAAGCTTTCATGGTGGATCAACCCTAACTGATTTTCCACAAGGATGGGGTTGTTTTATGCACTAATCCTTCTTTCATGCCAAAAGTTGTTTCTGAATTTACCCTGAATCAAGCCAGCAATCTCCCAGTTTTCTTTCCAGAACCTAAAAACATGAGACAGAAGATTCTGCATACATTGGATGTGCGCAGGCAGATCAAGTACTACTTGGACAGAAGTAATCTGTTCAGAAAAACTGAACAGCTGTTTACTTCCTTTTCTGGGGTTAAGAAGGGTCAACCTGCCTCTAAGCAAATGATTGCTCATTGGTTGCTCTCTGCTATTGTTTTTTGTTACTCCTACTATGGTAAGTATAAACCAGGCAAGGTTAAGGAACATTCCACTACAGCCCTATCCTCATTGGTGGCATATTGGAAAGGAGTGGACTCTACAAGCATCCAAGAGGCAGCAACCTGGTCCTCTGTTCATACCTCTACAAACCACAACAAACTGGATTCTTTCTTGAGTTCCACAGCAGGCTTTGCGAGGACCTTTTTCCAAGGGTTCCTGGATCTTTATCATTCCTCCTACCAGGTACAGTAGGTGTTGGGAATCTACCCATATGTCACTGAGGCAGTGTGAATGATGAACATAGTACAATTGTGTAAGCCTTATTTACCTGAAACAGTAAATATTTAAATTTAGCACTGCCCTAGAGGCAGCACCCACACATCATCCTGCTTATTTTGAAGGAAGTTCAATGGTATCCAAACTTGTTGTGCTGTTGATTAACGTTGATTATTTGTGCTTATGTTTTGTGACTGTGAATTGTTTAATTTCAGGCAAATCTTTCTTCTGGTCCTTCTTAGTTTGTCCTACTTAGCACTAAAAGCCTGAATAGGTGAGTATCTGTGACAGGGGTTAGGCTTCCCCAAATGGAACAGCTTAACCAATCCCCTACATACATTTTCCACTGATTGACACAGGAGGGAACTCACTAAGGCAAATCCTGTATGACAAGATTCCCAGTAGAAAGTACACACACCAAGTGGAAGAATGCTAGTTTATTTTACATAAAATAAAGCTTTCGGGAAACACCCTTCATCAGTATTCAGGACTCATTTTACACAGCTCTTAATATACCATAGTAAAACATACCACATAACACAGCCCACCAATACTAGAAGACAAACAATTAAATAATTAATATCATATCTACTTTTAAAGTAGTAGCATATGCATACAAATCTAAAAATACATGCAAATACAAAAAGCATAAAAAAGTGTTCTTTTCTCATAAAATTTAGTACATAATATACTTGCTTATTTATTCTCCTTCTGCTTGGCAACTAATATTGGTTTTAATGTTACCATATTATTAAGCCCAGGATATTTGTCTGCTTCGAGTCTAATAATCCACCTGTACTCTGATATGTCTAATTTATTGTTTATATCCCCTCCTCTTAAATTCCTATAAACCATCTCTAACACCTTAAATTTAAAATCATGTGTTGAACCCCTACCCAAGATGCACTTAGCTAAAGCGTTCATAGCTACACATCTTCTAATATCAGACTTGTGTTCAATAAAATGGTCCTTTAAATGTCTTGAACATTTACCTACATAGAAACATTCACATTGCATACATGTCGCTAAATATACTATTTTTTTACACAGATGATTTTTATTTTAAATTGCAATAAACAATAAATGAAAACTTATCACGGTTTACAATCAAGTTAGATAATTATTAACTATATACAAATTTACATTTAGCCTGACATTTTAAAACTTGCATGTTAACAAATTACACGGATATAGTTTAATTAAAGTTAAGTATCAATCAAAGTTAGAACTTTTTTCCAAGGGTTTTTAGTTAATGGTCTAGGAAACAGTCTTAATTCATTGTTTTTTATTTCCATTAAGGCTGTCCTCTTCAATAGACATATGAAATCTTCTCTTCTAGGAGCTCTGGTAGAATTCCATCTCTTTGTTATGCAATTCCTAGCTATAGCTAGTATAGTCCAAAGTAAATGAAGGTCAGTCTTATTTGAAGAATAAGCATTATCAGTTATATTCAGTAATAACAAAGCCTTGGTCATGACAAAATTATCTGTATAAATCGCATGCAAGAAATTGTTAATACTTTCCCAAAAGGGTTTAATTTTTATACAATCATAGAAAATGTGAGACCAATCAGCTTTGTTATACTGTTGACATCTCCAGTATAACCCATCATTAGGAGGATTGATTTTTGAAACTTTATCAGGGGTTAAAAAGGATCTATGAAGGAATTTCCAGGTAAATATTTTCTAATAATGAGAACAAGAAGATAATTTTACAAAGAGAAGCAAATTAGATTTATTTTCTGAGGTTAACTGAATCATATATCCTTTAGTAATATATTGCCAATATGCTGGTTTAGGTTGTATTTTGTAATTTTTTATTAGATTATATAAATATGAAGTACCATTTTCCAATTTCTTATTATTATATAAAATTTTAAACAGTCTGGATATAAAATTTGGTGTATTTGAAAAAATAACAATTATTTATTATTCTACATAGATCCTTGGAGTACGTCAATATATTCTAAAGCATTAACCATTCATGAGAATTCACTTTGTAAGTTGACATCATATATTGTAAATCCCATACTTGCTGATTTTTTAGACAGTGTAACCAACAGATTAGACGTTTCTGTTCCCAAGAGAGGAATATATCTCTATGACTTCTATCTGGAAAGTTTTTAGTAATGCTGAAGGGAATTAATGCTGCAAACCAAAGCTTTAAATCCATATTCATGTTTATAAATTTCCTAAAATAGTCAAATAAATGATTTATTAAATTTGTCCGAGTTAGTTTAGTTATATTGTACTGATAATTTAAGGCCAGTGAGTACCATAATATATTGTCCTTGTCTAGAAATGTAGAAGTTTAAGTAAATTATTTTCATTTATTATTATAGTTGTATATAACAATTTCCAATTAGACATATAATTTGGATTGATCCATTCAACCACAGTTTTAAGTAAAGTTGCTCTTATCTGGGAAATTTATTCCTCCCTGGTCCCATTGTCTGATATGATGGATATATGCAATTTTGTTTCTTTTAGGAAACCACAGAAATCTTAGCAAAATTGATGTTATTTTCTTAAGGTGAGTTTTCTCAGGAATTAACAAAGTGGCTTGTACAACATACAAAATTTTAGGGAGAAGAATCATTTAATTAACTGTAATCTATCTTCAAAAACTATAAATAACGTATTATATTTACCCACTAGAGAGTCTATTGTAGCTATGATCCTGCTATAATTAATATTCAATATATCTTGAATATTTTCACACACGTCTATCCCTAAGTATTTTATTGTTGAGACATGTTCTCCTATGATATGATTCTTATCTATTTGAAAATCCTTTTTTATTTAATAATAAGTATTTAGACTTTTGTTTATTAAATCAGAGTCCTGAGATCTTATGACATTTCTTTATCAGATTATCTAATTCAACTGTTTCTTTTGAATTCAATAGTGTAAGAAATATATTGTCAGCAAAGAGCATGATCTTGAGTTATATTGAACAAATATATTTATTCCTTTTATCTTTGGATTGTTTCATATCAATATTGCCAATAGTTCTATAGCTAATGCAAATAAAATGGGTGACATAGGTCATCCTTGTTTAGTACCTCTCATAACTTGTATAGCTTCTGAGGTAAAGGGTCCTAATTTAACATAAGTTAAATTGTTTTCATAAACCTTTTTAATAAATGCAATGAAGGAGATGGGAAATGTATAAGCTTCTAAGATTTTAATTAAATAATCCCAGTTCACGGAATCGAATACTTTCTCAATATCTAGTCCAATTATTAAGGTTTCTATATTTTCTTTGTTTAAATAATCAATTAATGTCAATATTCTTTTAATGTTATGATGTGGATGTCTATTTTGAATAAACCCAGTTTGGTCATAGTTGATAATTTCATTCATATGATTTTTTTATTTTTTTAACCAATATAGACATAAATATTTTACAATCATTATTTAATAATGAAATTGGCCTATATGAGCTGCATTGACTATCATCCTTGTTTTCTTTTAAAATGGGTATGATTAAGGAGTATCTCCATGAAGGAGGAATTAATGCATGAGTTTGAATTTCAATAAATGTTTTATGTAGTATTGAAGTTATATTTTTGGGGAATAGTTTGTAAATTTCTGTGATTAAGCCATCCATTCTGGGAGATTTACTAGTTTTACTTTCTTTGATTGTATCTATGACTTCTTTGTGTGTAATGGATTTTTGTAATTCATTTTGTAAACTTTAATGGATTGGTTTAATATTTGAAAACACATTTTCTAAAAGGGGATATTCTGGCAAAGTATTGTTATTTTTAAAATGATTTTTGAAATGATACTTGAAAGCATCTAGAATATCTCCTATTTCTGAAGCTTCTTACCTTTTTCTTCATGTAGTATATTAACAATAGTGTTTAGATTGCATTTTAACTTTAACAGATAAGTTATGTAAGTGTTTTGGAGAGGTGGCATAAGAATTTATTTTTACGCTCTCCATGGCTAAATTAGTTTTGTGATTTAAGATTTCGATATATCTTTTATTTAAGTCTTCTATTGTCTTCTTATTCTCTAATAAATTAGATTTTTTAAATTTAAATCATGCGAGATTCCTGTGTAGTTCTTGAAGTTCTGATTCCCACTCCTTGATTTTATTTTTATACCAAGCAATCATTTCCCATAGATATAAGCTTTTAATGAATCCCATACCATTACTATATTCACTTCCAAGTTGTAATTTACATCTACAAAGAAATTGAGTTCATTCACTGACCATTGCTTAAATTCTTTAATTTTTGTAATATATGAAGGAATTCTAGTTAAAAAAGCAAGTGATTTAAAATGTATTTGCACTTTTAGAACTAGAGAATTATGATCTGAGAGGAGGCAAGGAATTATTGTAAAGGAAGTAATTTTTGTTTGAAAATCCTGGGAAATATATACCTTATCAATTCTGGTTTGGGTACCATATCTATAATCTTGATGGGAGAATACCAAGGAATTACTATCTATAACATTAAAGGTATCTTTTAATTTTAAGGATTCGGTCCATTTTTTTAGTAATTTTGCAGTAGCTGTTAGACGTGGAGATTTTTTATTAGTAGTTTCAGACATATCTGTAATACAATTAAAGTCCCCCATTATTAAATTACCTTTAAATATGCTTGTAATTTGATCTAAATGCTTTTTGACTGTCTCCATCCCAATACCCGGAAACCAATATAGGTTTACTAGTGTCCACAACCTGTTACTAAACTTCAAAATGACTACAGCTATAAGGCCTTCATTGTCTATATATTTATGTATTATTTCAGGATTTAATAAATTGTTTCTCCATAGAATTATTACTCCCCTCTTCTTTGTTTTAAAATTGGAATATGCTAAGGTCTTGAACTCACTTGGGTTCCATGTGAAATTATCATTGCTCTTGAAATGTGTTTCTTGTAAAAACGTTATTTGTGATCTATTTAAGTTTAGATATCTTAGTAAGTTAGATATTTTATTTGGATTATTTAGACCATTAATGTTTAACGATAATATAGAAAGGTCCATATCAAATTATTTTGAGGAGATATTTAAAGGTGTCATTGATTTTACCTGAAATCATCCCCTCCTTAAAAAATAAAGTATTATTGATTAGTACATAATCAATTATCTCAGTGAAGCATGTTATCACTAAGGTACTCAATAAGTATACGTCAGGCTCGGTAAAAATAATGAACAATTTAAAAACTAAAATAAATACTAAAGTTAAAGTAGTTAGCTCATTAATCCCTACCCACCATGGAATGAAATACATTCCTAGTCCAACAGATTGAAACATCTGGTGAACTATCACTCTAACTTCCTTTTCCCATTCCTTTGAGCTCCATATATACTGTAAATAATCAAGAAGTCTAATAAACAACTATTATTGTGATTTAAAAACATTTGGTTGTAGAAGGCATTGTTTAATATGAATTAACTACTATAGCATTACCATCTAAGCATAGAAAACAAATGCAGTTGAATTATACTAATTATTAACTTATTCAGCTCATTGTATCAACATAACTTTCCATATTGGATACGAATTCACTTGTTTAAACACACAGGCAATTTAATCCTTGATCACAAGGCTTGCAAGCAATAACATAAATTAAAAAAGAATATTACATCTTATAATATATAAACATATGCTTTCAAGAACTGTCCATCATATTTAAAAGAGACTGTATAATTACCTTATAATCTAAATATAGGCTTAATCTTATTATATTTCAGCTATTAGTTATAATAATGCTTTAGAAAAGCAGTCAGAAAATGCATATGTTTAAATTATCTAAGTGGTGTAAAGCATAGTAGTTTCTATGAATGTGTTGATCAGGTACTTATATCATTTTAGTTGCTTTGTTTACTTTAATAATGATTTTGTTAAAATATGGTTCAAACAACAATCAGATTTAATTGTATATTCTCTTGTACGGGGTATAACTAGATAAGGGAAATCTAGCTTGTTTCCTAAAGTGTGTTGTGAATGTGCTTCTGTAGGGTACAAATATACCAACAGCCAATCAAAACCTTATCTACTTATTGTTATGACATTAAACTACTCTGCAATTGTAAAGATAGGAAAAAACTTTTTTCCCTAGCTCGTGCATACTGCAGTCTAAACAGACTTTTATAAAACTTCACGAGCGCTTATTTCCACTCAAACAACTGCCATGAAAACAGAAGAGAGAGAGAAAAAAAAAAACGGCTCAAAACACTGACACTCTCCCTCACAAGGAGCACACCACCCCTGACCCAAAGACACCAGGGTCAGCTCATATCGTGTCCATTGCACCTTTAACCCCACTCTCTGCATACTATCTGACTTCATACAACACCAATTCACTCGACGGACAGTGCTTCTCCAATCTGACCTGACACAACTGTACATCAGTTCCACATGATCTGCAACTACAACCAACATAAAATGCACCATTCATTATCAATTCAGAAGACAAATCAGTACATCACCAGAATTACAACAGTTCATGGCCTCTATTCAACAGAGAAATCCCACCAATTATCCACAACAAGTAGAGATCACCAGATACTTCAACAAATCCTGCCCAGAAAATCACTTCACTGTCAGCCGACTTCCCAAAATAGGAACAATCGTCAAGCCATTCCAAGTAACAACTACTTCAGTAATGCAGCCATCTAAGAAACCCAAACCTTACTTCCAGTAACAATTTTTCCTCTAGCTGCAACAACAGTCCTAGTCCTTGTAGCAAGCACACAACGACAGACCGGACAAGATTTCCAATAGGGCCATAACCCTGGTGTACAACCTGAAGCAAAAAAAATGTATTTCACCATAATACCAACAGTGATGATTACGGCAATACTCTCCAGAAGCATACACATTGTTTAAGGCCATTGCGAAGACCCCAGCTAATTATCAATGACTGCAACGTATATATTATGCAATAGGCTGTGGGCAGTATAACAAAGGTCAAAATAAATAGGTATGTAATAATTGTCATTTAAGCCAGGGAAGGAAGTTGATGTGTTAATACTGTAATGAATATAAATTAATGTGTAGTCCGTGTGTATTTGCAGTTCTTTAGATCACCTCTTCCATACATTACTCTAATGCATCATCCAAAGGCAGGACATTCATTTTCACTTAATTCAAATAATTCTATACTGTTCCCGATCACAGTATGTTAGTTACTAATTGATCTAACATTTTAACATGGAATGAAATTTAGGTAGCATATTTAAAATGTAAAAACAAAAATAGAAAAAAAAATAACTGTTTTATATGCACCTAGACTGACAACCACACACCAGTTTGGAACAATCAAAGCCAATCAGATAAAGCATATATATATTTACTCTACCATTACTAAATGATAAGCAGGTAAACTCCAGATTTATATTATAGACAATTTACTACATGTAATAACTGCAACTTGAAATGAGTCTCTTTCTTAACATCCTCATTCACATCAGCAATGAGGAAATACCTTCTTGTTACTTTAATTGTAACTGACAGATCTCAATAGTGTTTCCCCATTTAAAAATGGGAACGTTTCATAGCTACGTGGAACATTTCATTAATATAGTCTAAAAAGCCTATAACTGCTACTGTATGAGACTTAGACTGAAAATAATAATAATAAGGATTTTAATAAAAGAAAAATTAATTAATTAATTAATAGACAAGACACTAGTAGTCTGAAAAACATAGTTATAAAACATAATAATTTAACTTTGATATTACTAGATTAAATAAATAGCTATATTAAGTGGTATAAATTTTTAACATTTATGTATTAAAACAAAGAGAAGAGAAACTTAACAGGATGATAAGACATGTATAAATAGTTATAGGACACATACTTTTTCTTGTGTGTGTATATATATATATATATATATATATATATATATATAATATGTTGTGAATAAATGCATGAGATTAAAGGTATTAATACATAGTGAGACCGTTTAGAGGCTTTTAATAGTTAGGTTGCAGTTGACACTTTGAGAGATTTCATAGAAGTTGGTACTTTGGATTCAGTTTTCTGTTTCTTTTTTTTTTTACATCAGTCCAGCCATTTCTGTCAGTGGTTCTCTTCAGGGATGGGGATGCCCATTCCATATCTTCAGAAATGGTTATAATGTTATTGTTTTGAATGAAATGCAAGGCTTCTTCCAGAGTGTTGAAGGTTCTCATCTCACTTAGGTGCATTATTTTAATTTTTGCAGGAAAGGCTATTTGAGCTTTAATATTATTCTGTTTTAGAGTTTTTATTAGAGGCCATACTTTTTTCTCTGTTCCAGCACTTTAGTGGAGTAGTCATTGTCAAATCTTATTGTGTTCTGGTTATATTTTATAGGACTTTTCCTCAAAGCTGTTTTTAACACCAGTTCTTTGTCCATAAAAGATAAGAATTTTACTATAATTGATCTTGATGGTATGATGGATGTTGATTAAGTTGTTGCTGAAGTTCTATTCCCACGAGCATGATGGGCCCTTTCTATTCCAAAGGAAAAACCTTCTTTAAGATTTAGAACCTCTGGTATCCAGGAGTTTAGGAAAGATATAGTGTCCCCTCCTTCTGTTTTCTCAGGTAAACCAAAAATCCTGATGTTTGACCTTCTCTCTCTATTTTCAACATCATCTAGTTTGTTAGATAACCAAGTATTTTGCTTCAAGAGAAACTCTGTTTGTGTTTCCTCCTCTTTGAGCCTTTGATCAATGTCAGTCAAAGAAATTTCAATGTTTGTTAACTTTGACTGGTGTTGCTGAAGTATTTCTTTGAAGACTTCTGTTTGCTTCTGTGAGTTTTCTTCTAGGTTCTGTAGATTAATCTTAAATCATCCATTTTTGTTGATAACTCTTGTAATGTGGTACTCACCAGTTGTAGTTCCTTTTTTAGTGTCAAGTCATCATGAGAATTCTTTAGGTTGCTCATCTCTTCAGATGCTGTGTATACACTTCTAAGTAATTTGACAGGAAATTTCTTTTAGAAATCCACCAAAATTTGTATTTAGTTGCTTTAGACTATTAACTAAATATTTGTAGTAGTTTTGTTAGTAATAGATAATTTAATTTCCTGAATTTAGTACTTATCTATGGAGCTCCAAAAAATGTTGCTTTTCAGTTAGCCATTCAGGCTCCGCCCTGCTAATTATACTATAGTAGCAGTATTACATGATGCTTGACACTTGATTTCGTATCTCTTATTTGTTAGAGGATGCTGAAAATCTGTTTTAACACAGATATTTTTACAGCAACTACAGTCATAACATTGAAATGTACCATACTTATTTATTATTCATACCACTAAATTGACATTAAAATCTTTATAACTGTCTCTTTAAATTTATACTGTTTCTCTAAGCAAATCTCAGTTTATTGCCTAACATGGTAAGCGACTCACGCATAGCTGTCAGTGTCCACCAGTTTTTTCGTATAATATCCTTGACCTGCCTTGTCATTATAGTATAAGTGGTAACATACCTAAGCAAATTTGATATGTCATTCCTTATTACTGACTGTTGTGTTAGCTCCCTGAAAAAAGGGGGAGAAACTATGTAGTCTATTATCAAGTACATGCCTCATCTCTTTCAAAATTATATCCTCCTTATAACCTCTACTTATAAATTGTTCAGCTAATTCCTCCATTTGCTTTCTACATTTAACTTCATCTGTGTTGAGCCTACTCACCCTTAAAAATTGCCCTTTAACAATACCACCAAAGACATGCTTAGCATGCATGCTCTTAGCATGTGTATATTTGTTAACCTGAATTTCTTTTCTATAAACACGTCTTAAGCATATTGCAGTCTTTATATAATTGAACATCAAGATATGAAATACTAGTATGAGAAAAACTCATTTTAAACCTAAGAAACATGGTATTATTATTGAGATACTCAACAAATTCAAATAATTGCTGTTCGCTCCCTTTCCAAACCATAAAGCAATCATCTGCAAAACACTGATAAAAAAGAACATTTTGTTTAAAAGGATTGGCAGAACCATTTACATATTCACATCCCCACTCATTTAATGCAATATTTGCATATGTGTTAGCCATGGGAGTACCCATGGCTACACCCGCTATCTGCAAAATGGCTGACCATTGAAGAGAAAAACATTTTTAGTTAAGACAATCTCAATCATACTACATATGTTTTCTACTTCTCTACCAGTCATATCTGTATTTTTAAAAAAATCACATACTGCATTGATGCCATATTCATTTGGAATTATAGTAAAGAGCGAGTTAATGTCAAGTGTTACAATTATAAAATCATTATCAATACTATTTTTATACCACGTATACAACTTCTTCAAAAAATCCTCCGTATCCTGTACACAATCAGGACAAAGTTAAATGTTTGCCTAAAGTAGTCTGAACATAAATAGATAGGGGCACGGTCACCCATCTTCTGCCTGAGACAATGGGTTTCATTGTTGGTTTGGTAGTGCTTTTATACAGCTTGGGGATACCATAAATTACAGGTATTAATGGACAAGAGACAGTAAAGTAATTAAAAAGATCAAGTGATATATCACCTTGTAATTGTAGATCGAATATATACATATTAACATCAGCGATGTGCTTCTTAACTTCAAAAACATGTATAGTTTTAAAAGTTAATCCATCTGATAGGAGGTCATTCATTAAATTAATATACTCTGATTTGTTAAAAATTACTACCACTCCCCCCTTGTCCGCTTGTTTGATGACTATATCATTATTATTATGCAGTTCCACAAGCACTTTATGCTCCTCATATGCTAAATTAAATTATTTTCTCCTACTACTAATAAAGTTGTCTTAAGTCATCCTCACAAGCTATCATGAACACATTTAAAATCAGGCAGTTCATAGGTATGAAAACACTTGACTTTCTATGCATCTCAATCTGCCCATTTTCCATGTCTTTAAATATGAGTTTTAAACTAACATTTCTAATAAAAATTCTTAAATCAGTTAATGCGTCTACCACAGTGTCCTTCATCATGGGTATGAATTGTAAACCTTTGTTAAGTAAGCTCACAGTAGCCACAGATTAAGTCCGAAAGATTCAAGACAGACCCTATATGCTTACAGTTTACTTCTTGCGGCCTTCTTAGTTGTATGGTAATGGGCTGTCGTTCTTCCTCTTCATTCTGTTCATGCCCATCCGTTGTTGTGAACGCCCTCAAGATTGTGGCTGTTTCCGCACTTCTACTTTTTCTGGTAACTTCACTATGAGAAGTCTTGACATCCTGGAAAAAAACTCACCATTACGTGAATTAGAGGGTGTGCTCGTAGACTGATGATTAGTTAATTCATCTGACGTATGAACTTGTACATCCTCATTGGTTTGATGAGGTACAGGGGACGTCGACATTGCAGAATTCATAGTAGATGTCTGTCCTTCGATTTCATTGTGCAAATTACTTGTTGTAGGTTTTCTATTGGTTAAAAATTGCCTGTCTGCAGTGAAAGTATCTAATTCTACATTCTGCCCCATCCCATACAACTATTAGATTTACTACGTGAAGCATTAAAATATTTTAGCCAAGAAAAGATATGGCCCAGATTAAAGTCATTGATGTCTCTACGCAATTTACATTCCTTTGTAGTATCTAGTTTCTTCTCCAAAACATTCAGTTTATCAAGCATCTGCTGGTATTGGACAGAGTAACAGCCAAAAGCTGCAGAACTAGTGATCTCATTCTCAAGATTAATGATTTCATCAGACAGTCCTGCCTCTATATCCACAAAGAATTGGTTCATCAAAGTCATATAATCTGTGCTTAGTTTTAGATTCAGCTGTTGCCATTTCTTTAAAAGCTCTGGGTACACATTCGCACATGCAGGCATTTTCAATATACATAGTCCTCTCGCTACTACATTAAGTTCCAAATAGGCTGAAAAACTAAACCACTGCCATTGCAGCTTCTTATATGTTTCAGCTTTCCTTTCAAGATTCACAATTAAATTCTCTAAGTTACTATCAGCCTGAGGAACAACTTCAATATTCATTTCATGAGAAGTCAATACCTGAGCCAAGAGAGGATTGCCTGGCCTCAATAATAAATCACGAACAGCGGTTTTACACACTGTGGTTTTATAGCCATTTTCATTAATGGAAATGTTGGACACCAGCTGTGTCATGTTAAAGGTTGTACAAAAATACAGACAAATGCCCACAGTAAATCTGAATCCAAACGATATACAAATAAACAAATTCACTGCAGTTAGAGCCAAAAGATATTAGCTGGCAAGATGCAGAAATTATACACACCAAGTGGAATTCTCTAAGTTACTCTCAGCCTGAGGAACAATTTCAATATTCATTTCATGAGAAGTCAATACCTGAGCCAACAGAGGATTACCTGGCCTCAATAATAAATCATGAACAGCAGTTTTAAACACTGTGGTTTTATAGCCATTTTCATTAATGGAAATGTTGGACACCAACTGTATCATGTTAAAGGTTGTACAAAAATACAGACAAACTCCCACAGTAAATCTGAATCCAAACGATATACAGGTAAACAAAACAAATTCACTGCAGTTAGATCCACAAAATATTAGCTGGTAAAATGCAGAAAGTACACACACCAAGTGGAAGAACACTAGTTTATTTTACATAAGATAAAGCTTTCGGGAAACACCCTTCATCAGTATTCAGGACTCATTTTACACACCTCTTAATATACCATAGTAAAACACAGCACATGACACAGCCCACCAATAGTAGAAGACAAACAATTAACAAATAATTAATATCATATCTACTTTTAAAGTAGTAGCATATGCATATAAATCTAAAAACACATGCAACTACAAAAAGCATAAAAAAGTGTTCTTTTCTCATAAAATTTAGTACATAAAAATGTTGCTTATTTATACTCCTTCTGCTTGGCAACCAATATTGGTTTTAATGTTACCATATTATTAAGGTGTTAGAGGTGGTTTACGAGAATTTATGAGGAGGGGATATAAACAATAAATTAGACATATCAGAGTACAGGTGGATTATTAGACTAGAAGCAGACAAATATCCTGGGCTTAATAATATGGTATAGCATGGTGTGAGTGCATTTGTTAAATGGCAATTTGTTCAGTAGTGTGTTTGAATGTTTACTGTGAAAGAAAAAGGGATATGTATGTGTGTATCTAAGTTTGTGGGTTAGGATTAGTCCACAAATTACGTAAAGGGATTGTGCGCAGGCGCACGCATGGGCACGTGTGGATGTGTGTGTGTACTGCTACTGGTAGGGAAAGGGATTTTCATAAGTTCATGTGTAGGGATGGGGCAATAAGCAGGCATAGGGTTAGGGTTGGTAATCATAAAAAAGATAATCTGGAAGATGCGAAGCCTAATTATACTAATACTCAGCAAATGATGCAGGGTTTACCAAGTTAAATTTCTCTTGAGATTCCCGCTAAATCTTACATCACAAATGATTGGATGGAAGGTCATAGTAAACAATGAGATCAAACAGTCTGGGGTACAGGGTTTGTACATTTTCCACTGACGGACATTAGTAGTCTCTCCTCTGAAAAAAAATATGCATTCATTTTAATACATCTTGTCTCTGTATCACCAGTATTATATTTTAGACCGTATGAAACCTGAACTCCCAAAGTTCAGAGTCTAAAACAAAAGTTATCCTTTTGTGGAGATAATATTTCACCACTACTAAAGAAATAATTTATTCTATCAAAACTTGTCATTTAGGATGTATTTTAGAAGCATTGTAAAATAAACAGCCCATTCTGTCTTTTAAACAGAAACGTTTTAAAAATACTGACATAGACTAGACCAAATTCTCAATGCAGACATCTAACTCTATATTTCACTTTTCAAAACATCATTTCTGAAGTCTGTGAAATCATATAAATCTGATCCATGTATCTCTTTACATGAAATCCAACTTACCAAAATTTAAAGACTCCTATCTTTCTATGTCTATCCACAAAGAGTGACTTGGTAGCAGAAGAGATTCTCCGTGGGTATACTTTGTACCTTCAGTCTGTACTCTCCCTGATACTTACTGTATAAAGTTAGACTCTTCCACAGTTCCTCAATTCCACTTGTATGTTCCTATAGTTTTGTTAATACTGATAGCTAGAGTGGTGTTGTCACCATGTAAAAGAACTTTACTGGAGACCTGGCTTCCAACAACCAAATACACTGGCCATCATCCAAATAAAACTTTTAACCCTCAGTGATATAGCTATTACATATGTAATCTATCAGTGACGTTAGACCTGGTTCAAGGTATGGTGGAGAAGCAGCCATTATGATCAAAAATGTTTCTACAGTTCTAACTAAAGCATACAACTCCATCAACCCCAGTAATGACAGCACCCCTAACCAGGTGAGAACCACCATTACTATTGGAAAATACACTCACCTTTCCTTAGGTGCTGTATAAATCCCACCTCCTTCAACCATAATAATTCAACAGACTGTGCATAGCATGTATCTAACTAGCACTCCAAAATATTTCATAGGCGACTTCAACATTCATGCTTCAGCAAACTTACAGCTAACTAGGACATTATAATCTTAGAATCTAGAACAAATAGTCATTACTCCTACTAGGCCCAGCAACAAATCTGATATTCTCACAATTCTAGACCTACTGATCACAGATATCAACCACCGCTGTTTAAAGTTACACATACTACCATATGCAGATAGTGATTATTGACCCACTTCTTCCACTTGTTCATTCAAATCTGCCAAAGCCCCTCCACAAACAGTAACTGGACGACCTTTTCTGAATAATAAGCTCATTCAATACAGTACCCTTCTCTGTGTTATTGACTGGTCCACACTACACTCAAACAGACCCAAATATAACACTCTCAAACTTTATAGCCACACTATAAAAAAATCAAGACTTACTACTCTAATAAGATGCAGACATGGGGCAATGCCATGTCCCAAGCTCACAGAAGGCATAACAACTGATCAAATTAAGGGTCAAATCATGGAAGTTTGGAAACAGGATCCACAAAACATCCATCTCTATGACACTTTACTCCAGCTAAAGAAATTCACTAAAATAGCTACATATATTCCTAAAGCTTCATATCTTAAACAAGGAAAAGCCTCACTAGCCTCTTCTCCAAAGTTTTTTGGAAGGAATTAAAGCAACTCATAAGACAATACAACATCATACCCTCTGCTAACTGTAATAATAACACTGCAGATGAATATTGGATATTCCTTATCAAGTCTACAATGAAAATAGCAGACAGCTTCCCACATCTGGCTCCTTTGAATCAGATCCCACTAAATAATACCCTACTGTATACCCAGTAGCCTCATATGCTACAGCTTTCCATTTCACAGCTATTTCTTCAAAAGAAGCCAAGAGTCTGTTAAAGAAGTTAAACTGAACATACTCTATCCTGCTGTCCTGAATCTAGTAGCAGAAAAGATAGCTATGCCCCTCGCCAATGTTTATAATCTATCATTTACCATGGGATTAATCCCTACTGCATTCAAACATACTAGTGTGACACCTATCTCAAAATGCCTCTCTTCTAATGTCCTTAAGAATTACAGACAAATCTGCAGTGTCTGGCCCATCATTAAGAATTTAAAAAAGTACTGCATAAACAGCTACTCAAATACATAAACAGCTATGGACTATTATGTGACCAATAGCATGGCTTTCATAATTCATTTTGCATAATATTAGCACATTATATAGCTACTGACTGTATTTTCAGCAGTAT
The DNA here is from genome assembly GCF_019279795.1 of Protopterus annectens. Taxonomy (NCBI): domain Eukaryota; kingdom Metazoa; phylum Chordata; order Ceratodontiformes; family Protopteridae; genus Protopterus; species Protopterus annectens. Next base: position 1,177,528,733 of record NC_056741.1, on the reverse strand, counting down.
AAATAATGGACTCCTAAAAGCCGTAGTCTTCATCGATATGGAAAGGCTGTTTGAAACAGTTATTCACAATGTGCTACTCAATCTTCAAAAACTCATCTTTATGGTTTCACAATTACCTGAAGGACAGAACTCTTCAAATATATGCCAGTTAAGCATTTTCTACGGACAGTATACATTGTAAATCATAGGTCTCAATCTCTTATCTGTAGACTGAAGTACACAGTCAAAATAATAAGGGATAAAGGCTCAAAATCAGAGCTAGACTTTGTTGCTCTTCTTATGTGCATTAAGAAGACATTGAGGCTTGGGTGTTCATTTAAGTAGATTTATTGTATATAAACATATCAGGATGGATGGCAGGAACATTAAACTTAAACTATCTAACTGACTGATTACATACTTGCATGCTCACACTCTGGCTGCTCACTCAAAATGGCACTGTTGCTTGCACGTGCTCAGTACTTATATGCACATGCTGACTCACTGGAAAGCTTCTTAAAGGTAAATCACACACTCTGATCTACATCCTCCCTCCTTACTGACCTATCTCATATAAAGAATGACATTCAAATAGGCATGCAGTTATACAGACACTAATAAAGAAAAACAACAGTCATGGCCAGGTTGCCATGTATCTGGAAGCAGGTTTCAAGATGCAACTTAGGACTGGGTTTAGCAACAGGGACTGTCACTGAGGAATGTTCTGCTTGTGGACTCTTGGGGATTTTCTCAGGATGGGGGCTGTTGACAGAATGTTCACTAGAACAGAAACATTGAATAAGTCACTCTAAGAACTAGAGTCTTTGTCACAAACAAGATGCTGTAACACTGGTTCAGACACTGGTAACAAATGCTTCTGATATGGTTTGAATTCTACTCCTTGTGATTCCACAATGCATGTTCTCGCCCTTGACATAAACTTTTCACAAATCTGATGCAATTGAAACCTTTTGACATCTGCATCCTCACTATCTCCTCTTTTTGTAAAGAATGAAGTGATTTGTTGATTTTGTCATAGTAAGACTTCTGAGACAAATGCTTTTTCAACAGTTGGGCTTTTACTGCTTTGTTGTTCTTAGCACATGGAACCAATAAATTACTGCTGATTGGTAATGTGGCTCTGGTTTGCCTCAACATCAGACTCTGGGCAGGTGAACCAAGATGTTTATCATGAGGAATGTTTCTGAGATTTAACAAGTTGAGAAAAACATCAGTATTTTTCCATCTGGATTTCTCTAACAGCTGTTTTGCACTTTGAACTGCATGTTCAGCCAAGCCGTTTGACTGAGGGTATTCAGGACTACCCGTAATATGAACAAAGTCCCACTCTTCTACAAATCTCTTGAACTGCTGACTTGTAAACTGTGCACCATTGTCAGAAATAATGCTGTGCAGGTTACAGTGGACAGCAAAATGTCGCTTCAACTTAGTAATGACACTAATGGAAGTTAGTTTGGGAAGCAGGTCTATCTCAAACCAATCTGAATAAGAGTCTACTAACACAAAGAAATGTTGACCATTCCACTCAAAGATATCTGTGGCTACTGTGAATCAATGTAGATCAGGAATCTGGCTTAATTGAAGTGGTTCTTTCTGTTGATATGGCTTTGTACTATTACATACTAAACAAGATGAAAGTACTTTCTCAATATTTCTTACATAGAAGGCCAAAATACTAGACCTCTTGCCCTTCTTTTGGTAGAATTAGTTCCTGGGTGGCCACAATGCAAGTTCTTAATATACTCTTGTTGCAAGAATTTCGGAACAATAACTTTAGGACCTTTCATGATTATACCATTGTCTGACAAAATCTCATCTCTATATGGAAAATAAGGTTGCACTTCTACTGGTAAACAAGATTATACTGAAGGCCGTCCTCTACTGAAGTGGTTGAGCTTCTGGAGAATTGGATCTAAAGCTGTGTGAGTTCTGAGCTCATCAAGATGTGTGGAAGAAACATTTATCACTTCCATGACCTCAAAATCAAGTTGCTCAGTTATGCTGTTCTGTTTTTTTTTTCTGGACAACATGGATAAAGTATCAACAAGACAAAGAAGTTTGCCTTTTGTGTAAACAAGACTGAAATTGTACTTTTGCAATTTGAGCATCATGCATTGCAGTCTAGCTAGAGCTGTATGCATAGGCTTTCTCAAAGTAGTAAGGTTGGTGAACAGTTTCAATTTGCATAGGTTGACCATAAATATAATCATTGAACTTCGAACATGCAAACACAATTGCTAAGAGCTCTTTATCAATCTAGACATACTGCATCTCAGTCTAGGTAAGAGTTCTCGATGCATAGACTACTGGTCTACCCTCTTGAAGAATGACTGCACCTAGACCAAATTTAGAAGCATCACAGGAAAGAGTAACTGGGTCTATATTACCATATCGAATGGTAAGAATGTCGGATGCTCATATGAGCAAAAATGCATGAGAACAAACTTGTGTTTTGGGGTCGCAGTACAGTGAGGATTGGAATATTTGCTCTTTCCTCACTATAGTGTGACCTCAGAGTTGGAATATGTATATTTAGCTGGGGGTGTGGGTGGTGCAGCCCCCAACAATAGCGTTAGTTCTCGTATGTTTTCTCTCATATGCATCTAAGACAGAAGGCGTTTAGCATTAGAGCAGCAACCTCTTTGACTGTGTGCATTGGATGATGAGGCCTTTTTAATGCTTTGTTCAGATCTCTTGGACAAATACATATTCTTATATCATCTGAGCTTTTCTTATGAGTTACTACCATGGATGATACCCAATTAGTAGGTTCTTCTACTAGACAAATTACTCCTAGCTGCACCATTTTGTTGAGCTTGGCTTTGACTCTGCTCTGCATAGCTACTGGGACTTTCCATGCTGGGCTGACCTCTGGGTCTAACTTCATAGAGTACACAACTCGTAGTTTGTCTAGATTGTCTGAAAAAATATCAGCATACTCAGAAAAATAGTTTGGGTGAAATTTGAGCTGTTGTCATCCAGGCTTACATGGTGGACTTATTTATTAAATGAAAGCAGTCCTATTTTCAAACTGTTGCTGAGGCTAAATAATGACTGCACATGTCTTTTCACTACGAAAAATTGCATGTCATAGTTGTTCCCAGCAAAATAACATGAAAGCACTACTAAGCCTTCAGTTTGAATCTCCTCACCACCACAAGCAAACAGTTTTGCACACTTTGTCAAATCAAGTTGTTCTGTAGCTTTTACTCTAGCAAATGTTTCTGCTAACATAACATTGCACTTTGTGCCAGTATCTACTTTGAGCTCTACAAGGCTCCCATTAATCCAAACAATACAAAAGATTTCATTCTTTGCCCACAAATCTAATGCATTAACTGTTTCACCATGCACAGACACACCATTAACATAAAAATTAGGTGCAGCTTTCTAATTTATCAATTTGCCTCTTGGAATGTCCTCCTTTAATAAAAGAATGTGCCTTATTTGATTTACAAAACGTTTGAAATGATTCCACTTATTGCAAGAATGACACTGCTGATCAAAATCTAAGCACTTTTCTCTTTTGGGTTAATGATTTTCACCACAATTACAACAACTGACTAAGAAACTAGGTGGGGGCACCTATTTTGACTTTGCTGACTCACCCTCATTCTTCACTGGGTTTCCCAAGGACTATTAAAGGACCTGCAGTAGCTGCCGTGTGCTTGGTCCTGTTTCTTTTAACCACGTGCTGCATACTATCAACATCAGCTTTGTCACTATACCTTCCATAGCTATTCTCATTTGCAAGCATACTTGTGTGCCTTTCTGTAAGCTGGTATATCTGACAAATCTCAATGGCCTTATTAAACGTTAAATCACTGTCTCAAAGCAAAATCTTTCTCACTGTGTCATCTTTAGTAACACACAAAAGCCTGTCTTTTATCCATTAATTCACCAAATCTGCATGATTCAGCCTTACTTCTTAAGTCAGTTATATATGCTGCAAAAGTTTCACCAGGCTTCTGATCTCTTGTGTAATAAGTGCCTTTCCAGTGTAATATTCATTTGGAGGTTAGACATTTCTCTAAATTTATTTTCTAATCACTCTGGGTTTTCCCTTGTTTCAGCTGGTACCACTATATGGCAGTATTCCCCCTCCCCTGCAAACACAGCAGATGCATACACGAATTAAAGCTCTTTTTCAATGGCCTGTGAACCAGCTAAATTAAGCACAATAAATGCTTTTGTACATGCATCTTTGTCAGAAAAAGCAGCCTGTATGAAAGTATTGTATTCCTGCTCAAACACTCTCCAATTTTCTGCAACATTGTTATCAAACACTAGTGGTGCAAGTTTGTGAAATCCTTCTGCCATGCCCACAAGTTATAGTAAAACACAATGCAAAATGGCCCTTGTAATTATGTCTGAACATTCACACACACCAGGTAATTGTAATAATATTCAGATGCACAATAAACTCTTCAAAAGACTGTACACTGCAAAATATGCCTTGAAATACTGTACTTTGTGAAATAATATTTAAAACAACTTTACTTTGCAAAATAACTGCACAGTAATACTATACACACTTGCAAACACTTTGCACACTTTGGATATTTTGAATAGCTCTAGTTAATAAGAAAAGTAGCATATAGCAAAAAATATGGTTGTTTTCTTTGTTTTATACATTTTATGGAATTCAAATATTGTTTCAAACATTTTTGTAATTATTTCAAATACTTTTATCAATATGTTGCAGTTTCTGACATTTCGTTTAATAAGAACTTTGTTTTGAACATTCTGAGTGCTTCATTTTATATCTGTAACAAAATAAATCATTTAAGAAAGTTTTATTACCTGGAATTTGTTTCTGACCTATTTTGTGAGTCGTTTGAGCAGTAGGGATGATCCACTCCTGTATATTCATCCAATTTTAACCGGTTGCCTCATGACTGTAACTCTGGATCCCATTCTGACACCATGTTGCTCTTCTTATGTGCATTAAGAAGACGTTGACGTTTGGCTGTTTGTTTAAGTAGTTTATGGTATACAAACACATCAGGATGGATGTCAGGAACATTAAACAAACTATCTAACTGACTGACTACATACTTGCATGCTCACACTCTGGCTGCTCACTCAAAATGGCACTGTTGCTTGCACATGCTCAGTACTTATATGCATGTGCTGACTCACTGGAAAGCTTCTTAAAAGTATATCACACACACTGATCTACAGATTTTAAACATTGTTCTTATACATTTAGAAAGTTACCAGAATAACATTTTGTTTTGGCATGCACTTTATGAAGAATATGAAGCCTGGCACTTATGCTTCTCATTATTAACTGCAATGTTTGACAATATGTCAAAATATAACACTATTTATGGGGAACAGACCAAAACAATGAGACAAAAATCAGGGGCAATCTGGAGAAACAGAAAACAGTTGAGAGCTATGCAAAGATTTACATGTAAGCGTGTGGAAATTTCTGCAGGACTGAATATAAATCAAGTGAGAAAGAACAGAGAGAGAAACAGATATTATCACCTGGAAACAGGTTCATAATACATTTAATACTCTTGCACAATGTGGTTAAACATTGTGTTTCCTTTAAAATTATGCAGCAGCCTAGCTTCATTTAAATAATAACTGGCACCAGTGGATTTACTCATGCACACTTGCACCTGTTAAGGTTAGGTCCGGACAACAAACACTGCATGACCAAACTGTCTGGATACATTTTAGTAAAACTCCCTCAAAATCCATGTTATGCCATGAATTATTATTGGGTGGGAGGTTGGCATAATGGTTAAGCTGTTTACCTTACAGACACAAGGTGCAGCTTTTGATTCTCACATGGGGCAATTGGGTAGGCTTAAAATGGCCCAGAAAGGCACTTAGCCGAGTACTAATCTATGAACCTATGTTAGGCAGTTGTTTTATGTGTGAATTAATGCTATACAGAATTTGTGTCTGGTGAATATTTAAATGAACTGCTAGGAATTGTATAATAGTTAGTATACACCCCAGTGACAGATCATAAAATAAAAAAAATATGTGAACATCTGAATTAATCTAATATTCAAACACACAGGCATTCTCTCTCTTCTCTATCTCTCCCTTCTCTCTCTCTCTCTCTCACAAATACATGCAGGCCTACACTATTATTTCAGAGACTACCACTGAATAAAAAACACCTTATACTTGCTTGATGTAAGGCAATGCCGGTATAAAACTCCATGAATTCTACTGTTTGAACTGTTGTGGGATCATGCTATTCGTGTGGCTATTGGTTACAACAGGCGCCCACCTTTGTTCCAAACAGTTCACTTGTGGCATTATCCTTCCACAATATGCACACTGTGTTACTTACTGCAGTATCCTACTACAATTTAGCACAAGCCCAGTGTTAATTGTCAACTTCATAATGAACGGCAGTGCATCCCGGTATAAATATTTATACGTGCACTCAGTTTCGCAAACTACCTGAGTTACTGCCAGTAGAATAAAGTCCTTTACGTGAACTATATACAACCCTATGACATGCTTGGCTACAAGATTATGCAGCCTTCCAAACTCCGTCCCACACCCAAAGTACGCCACTGTAAATTAGACAAAAAGTATTTTTGTTGGTACTCACTACCTGACTTGGATGCATCCATTGTGGAATAATTTTGCAAACTCCAGTATTTTAAACACGTATTTTATTGCTCTTTAAATGATTTATCAGCTGTACAAACTCTCACAACTTCAGTGTCAGTCGCTAGAATCTTCTTGCAAGAAAATAGAACTTTTAGTTATGTACTCACCATAACTTCAGATGTTTGGGATCCATCTCGCCTACATTCTGACTGATGGGTTCGGAGCCGATCCCTCGGCTCCGACTCGGCACGCTTATGCTATAGAACGAGGCCTCTTATTGGCTGAGCTTTCTTTATCCCAGGATGCACCACCACTAATCCCCCAGATCTTGTTTGTCCGCATTCATGCACACATGCACAGCTTGTTTATATAACATTGCTAGATGTTTCAAGATGAAACAACAGGATTCGGACCTTCTGATATCCTCTGATCTCCAAGGAAGGGGGAAGGAGGGTGGGTTATTAGGAATGTGAGATGGATCCCAAACATCTGAAGTTATGGTGAGTACATAACTAAAAGATGTTATGTGATCCGATCTCGCCTACATTCTGACTGATGGGACAAAGTCCCTAGCACCTAAATCCCGGGTGGCTCATTGGAAAACACTCCTGAGCACTGTGGAACCAAATGAAGCTCGTCCTCTAGATGCCACATCTAATTTGTAGTGAGAAATGAAAGTATGCGGGGAAGACCATGTAGCCGCAGCACAAATGTCACCAATAGCAAGCTTAGAATGAAATGCTACCGAAGTAGCCATAGCCCTTGTAGAATGAGCCTTGACAGCGGTGGAAAGCTCCTCGTTAGAAAAAATATAAGCTTGAGTAATACAGTCCCTGATCCATTTGGCAATAGTGACCTTTGTGACTCATGCTGCCCAATTTGTTTTCTGCAAAGGACACAAACAACTGATCTGTATTCCTTGACTGTTTGGTCCTATCCAAATAAAAACGTGAACTGCCTATGGACATCTAGTATGTGGAAAATAAATTCCGCTTCATTGGAGTATTTTGGGAAAACACTGGGAGCTCTAATGACTGTTGTAAGCATAAAGTAGAGCAGACTTTAGGAACAAAAGAAGGATTTCGTCTGAGGGAAACTCTGTCTGGATGAAAACCAAGTACGGAGGTTTTACTGACAAAGCTTGAAGTTCTGAAACCCTTCTGGCTGAAGTAATTGCCACTAGGAAAGCTGTCTTCCATGATAGAAACTTTAAATCACAGGTAGCTGCTGGTTCAAAGGGAAGAAGACAAGGCACGTAATACTATATCGAGATCCCATGGAGGTGCAGGATGAGAAACTGGAGGTCTTAATAGAGCAGCACCTTTCAAGAAGGTCTTACACAACCTGTTGCTCATTAAAGGTGGGTCTATGGATTCATGAAAGTTAGAAATTGCTGCCAATTGTACTTTGATGGTAGAAACAGAAGAGCCTTGGTTGAAAAGAGGTTAGGAACTTGAGTACTTCTGCTACGGAGTTGAAATGGGGTCCAGGCCCCGGACTTGGGCCCATATAGAAAATCTTTCCCATTTGCTAGAATAAAGTTTCTTCGGAGTCCACTTGTGGGCTGAAGACAATATGCGCACTACCTCTGGGTCTAGTGCATGTCTCCTGACTATGGTTGGAAGAGGAGGAGCCAGGCCGTCAATCTTAATGTGTGTAGGGACTGGTGTAGTAGTCCCGACTGATGAGTCAGTAGGTCTGGGATCTGGTCCAGGAACCATGGACCTTCCAGAGCATGTTTCCGAAGATAGGGAAACCAGACTTGACGAGGCCAGTAAGGAGCAATTAAGATCATCTTGCTCCCTAAGAGAGAAGCCTTCTGAATTACCTTGGGTAGTAGAGGAACTGGAGGGAAGGCATAAAGCAGGCCGGTGGGCCAAGGATGGATTAACGCGTCCATAGGGCTCTTCCCCGAGCCGATAGGGAGAAAAATCCTTGCACTTCGCATTCAGAGGAGTCGCGAAGAGGTCGCAACAAGGAACTTCCCATTCGCTGAAAATCTGTCTTGTAATAGTTATGTTCAGAGACCACTCATGAGGAGAGAGAATGGTCCTGCTCAACCTGTCGGCTACGACATTGGATTTGCCCGGTATGTGAGTTGCCACTAGGAAGCGATTGGTTGAGATTGCCCATTCCCAGATCCTCATCGCTTCTCTGCAAAGAGGATAGGATCTGGTCCCTCACTGCTTGTTCAGGTACCAGACAACTGACATGTTGTCCGTGTGAACAGCAATTACGCCCTGAGGGAGGTAACAGTGAAGGGCTTGAAGGGACAGGAGTACTGCTCTCATCTCTAGGATGTTGATGTGAGAGAGGTCTCTTCCGGATGCCATTTGCCCTGGACTGGCCTGCCCAGGGAATGCCCCCCCGACCGCCTGGGAGGCGTCCGTGGACAACGTGGCTGCCGGAGGAGGAAGAGCAAAGGGTCGTCCCTGATCCAAATTGGAAGACACTAGCCACCAGCGAAGGTCTCGTCCGCAAGATTCTGTGATCCATATTAGATGATTGAGAGGGAGTTACTGAAAGGACCATTGAGTTGAGAGAAGCCACTGGAGGATTCTCATGTGTAACCTTGCCAAGGGAACTAGCAGAACTGTGGCAGACATCAATCCCAACAGTTGCAAGACCATTCTGGCTGGGGCTTTGGACTTGGGGAGTAGGGCTCGAACCTGATTTTGTATGATCTGAATTCTGTCTGCAGGTAGACAGACCCGCATCTGGTTTGAATCTATCTCTGCCCCTATGAATTTTATCCTTTGAGATGGCCGTAACACAGACTTTGGCCAATTGAAGGTGATTCCTAGGGAATTGCCCAGTGATGTTGTGGCCTGCAGGGTCTGTAGAAGTAGATGCTTTGAGGTGGCAGTTAGAAGCCAGTCGTCTAGGTACGGAAACACCTGGAATCCTAGACTCCTCAAGTGAGCAGTCACTACTGCCAAGCATTTGGTGAACACCCTGGGGGCTGCGGTGAGACCAAAGGGCAGTGCACGAAACTGAAAATGACTGCTTCCTAGGCTGAAGCGCAAGTGTCTCCTGGACGTTTGATGTATTTTGATATGGTAATACGCGTCCTTGAGGTCTATGGAGCACATCAAAACACCTTTCTCCAACAACGGAGAATGGTTTGTAAAGTGACCATTCGAACTTGGACTTCTTGACTGAACGGTTTAGGTTGCTTAGGTCCAAAATGGGCCTCAAGTCCCCGGTCTTTTGGCACTAAAAGAATCTTGAGTAAGTCCCTAATCCGATCTGGTCTGCGGGACCGTTGGATGGCTCCTTTTGCAGCAGTTTTGAAATTTCTATGGCTGCGGTATCCCGTTGACTGGGTGTCGGGTCCGGGATTCTTTTGGACTGAGGGGGGGGGGACAACAGAATGGGATGGAGTAACCTCCGGCGATAATTCGAAGCACCCATCGGTCCTGAGTGATCCTTTCCCAGGCCTTTAGGTGCTTCGAACTACCCCGACTGGCTCCGGAGCAGCACAGCCGGGCAATCCCTCAGGGACTATGAAAAGTTGAGGAGCCACGAAAGGACTCGCGGTCTCCAGTGTTGCGGAGGCCTCTGCCGTCTCTGGGCCGGCGTCTTCCTGATGAATTTCCCCCTCCTCTGCCTCTGGAGGGGGAACCTTCCTGCTGAGAGGGGTAAGACTTCTGTGATCTCCGGAACCACATCTTCCCTCCTCTTTTAGCCTTGGAATAAGGCCGAAAGGGAGTGGAAAAGCGTGCCCCTACGGCAGTCAGAGTCTTACCCTCCTGTTCACAGTGGGTAAGTGTGTCTTTCACCTTGGGCCCAAACAGGGAGGACCCATCAAATGGGGCGTCGGCGAATGAAGACTTGAAGGCCTCCGAAAATGACACAGGCGAAGCCAGGCTTGTCTCCGTAGCGCAATGCCTGTACCCGCCGCTCTACTCGCCCCCTCGGCCGCATACGAGATGAGCCTCATGGATGAGTTCGAGATGGATGACATCGTAGCCAGCTGAGATCCAACCGTCTGGGCCAGCTCCTCAGGCAGGTTACCTAAGAGGGTATCGGATAGCCCCTTAATCAGATCCCTCTGGAATCTCGTAAAGTGCGTTAGGTAGTTCAGAGACCTCAAAGTAAAGGCCGCTGAACTAAGGGTGCGCTTGCCGTACCGATCCATGCTCCTAGACTCCTTATTAGGAGGATGGACGGACGTAGAAGCCTCTGCTACATCCTGCTGTGTAGCAGATGCCACCACCATAGCATCCACAGCCACACCTTTCGTGAGGAACTCTCTATCTGGGGGTGCTGAAAGAAATTTGTTTGGACGAGCGGGCACCGGTTCCACAGAGTCCGGGTGTTCCCACGCCCGACAGATCAAATCCAAGAGCTCGTCGAAGGGCGGAGACACCCAGGAGGCGGAGGGCTGAGCCCCGAAGGCCTTCAGGAACACCGACTCATCAGCAGAGGGAGGTTTGGACTGCCAGCCTCGTTGTTTTAGGGCTTCAAGGATGTCTGCAAATGAGACATCATCCGAGGACGACTTGGGGGACCCCTCTGCCTCATCGAGATCGGTGTCAGATGTCAAAGACTCGTCAGGGGAGTCAACATGCTTCCTCTTGCACATTTTCTTCCTGGGAGGTTCATCCAAAGAGGCTTCAGAAGGACCTCCAGGAGGGGGAGAAACCCCAGCGGGGGTAACCTGAGGCCCAGGGGCTCCGCTGTCTGCTGACAGGGGAACTGCCAATGACCCAGTCTCCAAGAGTAGGGAAGGAGCCGGGGAAACTGTGGAGGTGGCCAAAGAAGATTTGGTTAGAGCACTCCTCATAGCCCTGAAGGTGGGACCACCAGAATCCTGGGAAGGTCCCCCCTCCGTGGCCACGACAGTGGACGGTACTCCCGCCGCCGACGCACTAAGACGAAGACTTGGGACTGAAGGCATCAATCCCGAAGCCTCCCCCCCAGGGCCGAAGGAAGAAGTCCGTGCACTGAACTCCGACCCAGGAGCCGGAGTCAGAGCAAGGGTCGGGTCTGACCCTAACACCTCCACTGGTTCCACCAACACCTGCTCCAATGGTGCCGAAGCTGTTGGAGGAGGAAGAACTGTAAGGGAGTGGACCATCGGCTCCGAAGCCAAATGGGCTGGAGCCTAAACCATCTTTTGGAACACCGGAGACTGGAAGAGTCGAAGGAGTACCCTGTTGATGTCCGAATCAGACATCCTGGAAGATCTCGAGGATACCGATCGGGCCTGAACCGATTTCTCCATCGGCTCTGAAGGGCCTGGGGACCGGCTCCGAAAGGATTCCACTATTATCGGCTCTGAGGAAGCCTTCACCGAAATTTCTCTCGGCGCCGATAAAGACTTCAGCTCCGAGGGGGAAGTGTCTGAGCCGATGACCCTTATCGGCTCCAATATCAGTGGAGCCGATGAGGATGACCCGCCTCTCGATGCTCCAGACCTCGGCTCCGAAACCAGAGAGGTCGAGGTAGGAGGCATCGAGGCAGACCGTTCCGACCTCGGCTCCGAAGTCCATGGAGCCGATGGAGAAGTCTGCTTGCCTTTTTTAGCCATCGGTTCCGACTGACTGGTCGGAGCCGACGCTTTCCTCTTCTTAGAAGGAGAAGGAGAGGAAGATAAAGCCTCCTCGAAAGAAGGCTTAATTAATCCTTTAAGAATTAATTTGTTTTTCCTCTCCTGGAGGACTCGGGAGGAAAACGCATGGCACACACTGCAGGATTCTTGGAGATGTTTGGCGCCAAGACAATAGACACACGAGGAGTGGTCGTCCGTTATGGACATTTTAAACCCACACCTCGTGCACTTCTTAAAACCGGATGGTCTATGTTCTTTAGACATATTGTAAAAACAGTAAACTTGAAAGTTGTTAAGTTGTTAGAAAAAAACAGGTACAACAAGTATGCTGTATCTCAGAAATTATAAACTGAAAACTGAAAACTTTTTTTTTTTACAGCAAAGAAAAGGAAAGAAACAAGGAGGGTCAAGACCCTCTGACTCAAAACGGGTACTTGACCCACACACAACCACTAAAGTAGTTAGAATAGGGGAAGGCCCCTCTGACTGAAAGGAACCTTCTCTGACAGGAAAATTAAAGCAAAATTGAATAAAACGCCAAGAGACACACTCATACACAAAAATTAGCCGTTAAAACAGCTTTTGGGTTGAAAAAGAGAAATTTTCTGACAGGAAAAGATACTATAAATATAGTACTTAGCCCAGCCAATGTTGAGACCACGTCCAAGATCTGTAAGCGGCAAATGAGATCTGGGGGATTAGTGGTGGTGCATCCTGGGATAAAGAAAGCTCAGCCAATAAGAGGCCTCGCTCTATAGCATAAGCGTGCCGAGTCGGAGCCGAGGGATCAGCTCCGAACCCATCAGTCAGAATGTAGGCGAGATCGGATCACATAACATCCTACATTACATAAAGCGTAAATGTGATAACTGAGATACACCTGACTTACCCAACACCTTTAACGTGAGATTGGACTCGGCATCTTCTGCTGATGGTGTAAATGTAATGCGCACCCAGTAAGTACCGCTGTCTGCCAACGTAGCATTCGCTATCCTCAACAAGTGACTTGGTAGCAGAAGAGATTCCCTGCGGGTGTATTGGGGACCTACAGTCTGTGCTCCATTTAGTACTCGCAGGATCATGTTAGTCACGTCTACGGCTCCTCGATACCACGTACAAAGCGCCACACTTTTGTTAATACTGATGTCCAGAGTAACATCGTCTCTAAGTGCCGCCGTTACGGGACCATTGATAACGGTGATAGTCGCAGCAAGTGACAGCGGGAAACACAGGAGAAATGCTGTAAGGAAAAGGATGTTTAAATATGTGAAAAAGAAAATGTCATTTTCAGTTCTGACACCTCCCCTCCCCATTTGAATCCTAAGCCCTTGGTCCAGAATTCTAGACATACTAAACTACTATGAGGCAGTTGTCCAAAAATCAGAAAAGTTTTTAAAATAGTACTCCCATTCACCTTACCTGGACGTATCTATTTTGCATTAACACGCGTTTTCTGAACTCAATGAAGCGTGAAAACTGCAATCTCCAGTAATGTACCATAAAAATAAAAAATAAATAAAAAATTGTACGTGGGACGAGGCAAAATATGAGGTGCGTACCTCTCAACTGTCCAGATTTTCACAGAATGTCCGTATTTTTGCCTCATATTTTTAATTAGTTTCTAAAAATATATTTTTATGGCAAATCACAGAAGGCTGAAGTTAATAAATAATAACAGATATATGAGTTTCATACTTCAGATCCTTTAGCAGATACACGTTAAAGCAAAACCTGTTATCCTAGCAACTTTACAGTTTATAAGAGCAATACTTAAAATCTGTCCCTGATGTGTGGTAATTAGTCTCTCCGTTATTCTTGTATTTGTCCAGAATTCGTGCGCTGAGGCCAAGAGGTATTGTGTTCATTGGGTTTACCAGGTTAAAATATTAAATTAATATTTCATTATGTATGTTATTCTCTTGCAGTTAACCATCTGCTTCTACATTATGTTTAAAATACCATTGTTAACAATTACCAATTTTTTCCAAGATGAGTCTCCTCACCAATGTTCTCATACATACATACCTATATCCAAAAGGTGGACATTAGTGTAGGTTCGTTACCCTGCTATTAAGACTGCAGGATAGTCTGCACCGTCGGTCAATGCAAATCATTTTTTTCGCATTATTATCAGTATTAAAACCCACTGCTGAAAAAAATGAAATCGCACCTGCTTCACATCAAATTAACGCGTTTCACACACAATACATAATTTCTGCAACACATAATACAAGAATGTTACAATGCATATTCTGCAAAATAGTAAACGATGTGTGTTTTGGACATATATTTGTAGTATTCAGTTGCCCAAATTATGACACTCCTGGCAGATGAGCAAGTGTCATCTCTATTCATGTATTGATCGTGTGAGTGTACCCCTTACAACTGAGCGAATCCTGAGGGAATGCTATGCCCACAAAGTGAGTTCTGGTAATGTATACTGGCAATACAATATAATACTCCAGTGAAAAAAATATATTACAGAAAAGCACCTCGGATGTTGGTGTGAAGTTTGCAAACCATTCCAAAGTATAAATTGTGAAATGGATTTAACATAACCCCTTTAAATGCACTGCAACCTAAATTGCCCAACATATTGCACATAAAACATAAAGGAGACAATACCTGAGAAGAAAACACATCCGTTTTTAAAAAGTAATCCTTGGGAGGTCCTCTTGATACCACTATTGCAGGAACTAGTCATTCTTAAAGAGTCGCTCCTACTGCATACAGTCCTATCGTGATTATTAACTTCAGAACCTTGTCTTAATGGCAAAATAATCGAAAGGATACTTGTTTTATGAACCTTGAAAGAAATTCACCTTTAAGCCATACTTTATTTTACCATTCTTCCTGCCTTATAGTAACACTCAACCTTCTCTGTCGTTCACAGTCTATACACACGCACACAGCTCGTATGCACATAAAAAATGTTGGGTTCGTCCTCACAAGTAGATAAAACCCGCCCCAAAACTGGCACAGGAAGTGTCTGCTTCAATGAATCGCTAGCGCCAGGTACTCGATTCGGTTACAGTATAGCAATGCACAGCGCGATGTTTATATACATTATTTAGTTACAAACATGATCACTAGCACATACTGCAAAACGGAAGCAGCTTACTATATCCTACACTCAATTAACAAATATTGATACATCAAAAAATCATTTAAGGAAAAGAATCATTAGAGCAGTACATACCTTTGGCAAGGATCAAACTTTTTGAGAATGAAAATATAACTATTTCTATGTCAGTAACCAATTAAACTGTGTGTGTGTGTGTGTGTGTGTGTGTGTGTGTGTGTGTGTGTAGTTTTCTACATTTTAGGCACGTAAAAATCTACTGCCAATCATTAGCGGACCGGAGTTCCGCTGTGGCGACCCCTAACTGGGAAAAGCCGAAAGACGCAACAACAGCAACATTGAATGTTTTTTTTGTAGACAGAATATTGTGAAGAGTAATTTGTGTGAATGATGGAGCAATCAAAGTTTTTTTTCTGACTTCCAGCTAACTGTTGCTGTTAATAAAGCCAAATATGGATTATACACATTAATATTTCCACTGGCACTTGGCCCAAATGATTTAGCAGAGGGAAGAGTTTTAACCTGCTGAGTAGTAGAGGTGAGACTTAAGCGACCATGGCCATCTATTCCATACATTTTAGGTGGCAGTGGCTGGATTCAAACCATATCCATGCCACCAATCGCCACATATGTTTATATAAGCAGTTATCAAGCAACAAAAATACAGAACTGCAAAACTTTAAAAATTGTTCCGAATACACGCAAAACCCTTATATCGCTTAAAAAATTAAGTGTGTTATGCATGGGGTTATGTCCCTCTGCACTGATACTTAAATATACCAACTCCACAGGTGCACAAACATGACAAACAGGCATACCTCACAATCTCTTAGAGCAAGAAATCTGGACAAAGCCATAAATAAAAGTGGGACAATGCCCCCAAAATACGGACAAATTTTAAATATCGATCTTACAAACATAGAAAGTTGATAGAATAACAGGTTTTACATTAGCATGAATTTTCTGAAGGGTATATATATGAAACTCAAATGTCTCTCATTATCTTCTAACTTCAGTTTTCAATGACCTGTCACTAATTTGCCAGAAAACCACAATTTTATGAAAAATGGACCAAAAATATGAAGCAAAAATCTGGACATTCTGCAAAAATCTGTACCGTTTAGAGGTATGTCAAACAGAGAAATATTCTGCAAACATAAAAATACTACAGGCACACAAAATCCACTAAAGATCAGTAAAATATACATGTACACACACACACTCTCACACACACACACACACACACACACACACACACACACACACACACACATTCAAAAATGGTAGTGCACAAACTTATACATAAAAATGTTAGCCATATCTCATTTGATATAAAGTGCAGACAACATTTCCAAAGTCTGACATGTACTTACCTTCAAAAAACTTTGATAATCATTCTGTTTCACATTACTAGCTGCATCTATACACACACATATTTATAAATGCATATAGTAAGTCATTACAAGTTTATTCAATAATACCACACAGGAAAAGAACACAACATAACTGCACTCTCAGCTTCCAATGTAAGCAAAAGCAGTATCATTATTTACTTTTAATCACTGGCTTCAGTCCATAAAGTCCTTCCAGGATACAGGTGGTCTTTTGTTAAAAAAAAAAATAAATAAATAAATAAAAAATCCAAGACTGCAGGACTCTACCAAGCATAGTTTCCAGCTCTTTAAACAGGTACTCCAAAAGATTCAATTCACAGGTTAGGCCAAATTGAGCTCTCACAAGCCACATTACTGCCCAGATCTTCCTTCACGTGATCCTACAGATGAAAAACTTACTTTCTGGTTTGCTGCTTCCAGACAGCTTCATTACAAGCAACACTAACTGCAAATAAGATCTTGATGACCGTACATTCACCGCTGCAGTATTCCTTGCAAATGGGATTCCTTGCCATGAAGCCCACTGTCCGGCCAGTTTACCAAAGTCTGCCGTTGTTTTAATGTATGCTGAATGTCACCTGCACACTGCTTGCTTGGGGTAAGGCATAAAGGTAACATTCAGGCGTACCATCCTCAGAACTTTTTTGCCACTAGTCTGAATGCTGTTTTAATCATTGGCCTGTTACCTCCATCTGTTATTTCTCTCGTTTTTCTGTTTGTTGGCTTTCCTGTGCTTACTCCTGTTTGCTGGAGTCCTCACAGTTGCAGATAAGTACTGAGTTGGGTTTTTGGTTATTTTTCTGTTTGTTTTCTGCTGTTTGGGGTTAATGTCATCCAGGAAGGCTAAATGCCAGTATGGGAGACTGATTCCCCATAAAGACCACCACGATAAGTGTCTTTTTTGCTTATGTGCTGCTCATGATCATGATTCTTGTTCAATTTGTCAGGCGTTTGTCCCCAGAACTTTTCATAGTACACTTTCTTCCTTTTCCTTGTATCTTGAGCACCAGCCTCTTAAGCTTCTTGCTGCAGATACGATAGATGGAACCTCCTGCCCCAAGGGTCAGCTGTCAGGGAAGATGGTGCATAAGGTAAGAATCTTCAGCTGTTCAGCCTTATCTGGGAGTCTCTCCTGAGGTTGTTATGAACCTGGAGGCTCACGTGGTTGTTATGTCAGATTCTTCTACAGCATCTGGGTTGGAAACCGGTGAGGATCTGGTGGGCAGCATGTCTGATGAGGCTTTGCAGGTCTCTGTTTCGAGCATTTAGAGGGAACCACTGTTGACTGTTTCCAAGGGGTTGATAGGGGTTCCACAGTTTTTCTTTAGGGAAGAGGTTCTGACTGCAGTTGTGGAATGCCATCCTGAGTCTGAGGCTTCACAGGTTTCTAGGATGGATGTCACCTTAAAAAAAAAACATAAAATTAATCATGCTTCTTCTGCTTCTGGAGATTCCTAAAGTGAGTGGCAGGCCTTTACTCAGGAGTTATTTAATGCTTTACTGTTGTTGAGGCATCCTCATGGGGTTTCAGTTCCTGCTCCTCCTTGGTCCTCCACTTGCCCTAAAAAGGCCCAGAGGATTGCATTTTTCTGTAGTTGTTTCTGAGGATGACTCCCTCACTTATTCTACCCAGATTCCTTCTCCTTTAGACTACGGGTCTGAGGAGGAGGATTCTCATACTCTACATAATCCTTCTGAGGTACTTTCCTTTGGGGACACAATCTCTAGGATGGTGGAATTTTTTAAGTGGGATTGTGCCCAGGTTTCAGATGTCCATAAGAGGTACTACAAGATACTGCAGATGGAATCTCCTAGACCTGTGGCCATTCCTCCTGTCTTGCCTGCTTTATTAGATGTTTTTTTCCACTGTCTCTAAAGCCCCAGATTCTCTGCCCCCTGCTCCCAGGAAGTCTGATAGGTTTTATAGAGTGTGCGAGGACTGTTCCTTTTTGTTTAGATATCCTACTGCTGACCCCTCTGTGTTATCTGTAGCCTCTGATAAGCCATCTCAATTGCTTCATTCATCCAAGTTACTATCTTCTGACAAGGACAGTGGAACCATGGATAGGCTGGGTAAAAAGGTTTAAACTTTGGCTACCCTAGCTTTTAGGGCTATTAAATATCAGACCCATATCTCTAGTTATGTCTTGGCTCCTCTTTCTCTGGCTTGTCAGATTCTTTCTGATCTTCCAGACTCTGATGATAAATCTTCTGCTCTTTCCTTGCTTGGGGCTTCCTCTCAGGTAGTTCATCATTCTAGAAAATGTAGTTATGATGCAACAGATGTCTCTTCTAGGGCTGCTGCTTTTAGTTCTGTTCTGAGGAGAGGTTCATCGCTTCAGCATCAACCTTTGCCCAATGATATTAAGGCTAAGTTGATGGATGCTCCTCTGGATAATGTTCTTTTGTTTGGAGAAGCAGTTGCTGGTTTATTTAAGTTGCTTCAGGACAAAGGGAAGCCTTTACAGGAGCTTGAGCATGTCTTTGTTTCTTCTGTGCCTAAATTTCAATGAAACTACCCTTCTAAGCCAGCCTTTGTTCGTAGGCAGTCTCACCCTCCTTCTAAAGGTAAAAAGGGTAGTAAGCAGACTCCTCCTGCTAAGGACACTCAGACTGCAGGGATTCATAAGCCTTCCTTTCCTGACAAACCAGGTGCTGTCTGACTATCCACCCATTCCCAGCCATATTCCTCTTTCTCTTTGCCTTTCTCTTTCTTTTCCCATTTGGCTCAGAATCACCCAAGATTCATGGGTTCTGTCAGTCATTCAGCAAGGGTACTTCATGGTCTGGATTTCCCACTCTCCTTTCATGGGCATTCCTCAGCCTCCTCAGGAGCAACTTCCTTTTTTCCCAGAGGCTCTTTGAGACCTCTTGTCTCAGGGTATTTTTCGCCTGTGTCCCAAAGGGGCAGAGGGTTTTATTCAAGAATGTTTCTAGTGCCCAGAAAAGAAGGTACTTGGAGACCTATTGTAGATGTCTTCCATCTAAACACCTTTCTGAAGGTGCCTTCCTTTCTGATGTTGTCCCTTCAGTCCCTTTTTCCTCTCTTGCTCCCTCAGGCCTTTCTGGTGCCTCTGGACCTCAAGGATGCTTATCTCCATATTCTGATCCATCCTCTCTTCAGGAAATTTTTGCATTTCTCTGTTGCTTCCTGGCATTTTCTGTTCTGTGCTTTGCCCTTTGGCCTTTCTACTGCCCCATGGGTGTTCACCAAATGCCTCGCTCCTGTAATTGCCTTTTGCAGGCTTCAAGGGATCCAAATATTTCCTTATTTGGATGACCCGCTGATTCAAGCATCTTCTCCAGAGGTCTTTTTGCGCAATTTTCATTTTACCATTTCTCTTCTTCAGAGCCTGGGGTTCACAATAAACTTCAAAATGTCTTCCCTGACTACATCTCAGGATTTTGTCTTTCCTCCAAAGGAACTACCTCTCATTTATTTCTTTCATGCTCTTCTTACCCTAGCCTCCATTACAGCCAAGGAGTTTCTGAGAATTCTGGGGTTCATGGCTTCCACTATTCTGATGTGCCTTCTGGCCAAGGTACACATGAGGAAGTTCCAGTGATTTCTGAAGTTGGTGTGGCTTCAGCATGCGCATCCTGTAGCCTTTCCTGTTCTTCTTCTTCTGTGTCTCAAGAAAGAACTTAAGTGGTGGATTCATCAGTTGTCTCTGAATCTAGGGCTCCCTTTTCAGCCTACTTGTGCCTCTCAGGATCTGTTCACATATGCCTCAGATGTGTGATGGGGAGCAATGGGGGCCTCTCAAGGTATTCACGGGCAATACCACAGTCATGTGGTATATCAATAAACAGGGGGTACGAGATCTTACCGTCTTTACCAGCTTGCACTTCTGGTATGGGATCTGGCTATCCAATATTGAGTATCTCTTCAAGCGGTTTACATTCCTGCAAATTGGACTGTTGTGGCAGACAACCTGAGCAGGTCCTTCACTCAATCCCATGAAGAGATGCTTTACAGGGATGTGTTTCTGGACATTGTTCACCAGTGGGGTACTCCTCAAGTAGACCTCTTTGCCGCCCCTTTGAACAGTCAACTTCCTCTGTTTTGTGACAGCGTCCCAGGTCCTCTGGTATGGAAGGTGGATGCCCTTGCCTTTTCTTGGAAGGGGATGTTTCTTCATGCATTCCCTCCTCCTTCCTTTCCTTCTAGATGTCCTGTTCAAGATTCAACAGGATGCTCCTAAAATCTTGTTGGTGACTCCCTTTTGGCCATGACAGCACTGGCTCCCTCTACTTCTACATCGAGCCAGGGGCAATAATTACAAATTATCACACAGGGTGGACCTCCTCACACTAAACAAGGAGTCTCTCATCCATCCTCACCTGTCCATGCTTCAACCGACACCGTGGGTGATAGGGTTTTGATTCCTCATAGACACCTTTTTTCTGAGGACATGCAAGAGGCCAGGAAACCTACTACTAGAAAATCCTACTTATCTAAATGGAAGAGGTTTTATATTTGGTGTCTTTCTCGTGACCTGGACCCACTTTATGTGGATGATCCTTTGGTTCTCTCTTATTTGTGTGAGTTGCTCAATGCTGGTTTGGCCTATTCTTTTATTAAGGCCCACTTATCAGGTCTTTCTGCTTGTCTGCCTTTAACTCCCCTGTTAACTTCTAGATTTGAGGCTCAGCAGTTTCTTAAAGGAGTCCTTAATATATGGTATATTATAATGGTAGACTTTAGTAAACTGGCTAGACAGTGGGCTTCATGGCAGGGAATGCCTTCTGTAAGGAATACTGCAGTGGTGAAGGCAAGGACATCTACCATTATAGTAAAATTTTACACAACTGTACTTTATCTAGCTAAGGGTTGTGAGAATTTTCCCATGCTCTACACTGCAGTACATTTAAAGGAACATTGTACATTTTTCAAAATCATCATGTACTTTTAAAAACCTACTACAGATTTTACAGTCAACCTGCTACTACATCTGTATATATTGGTCTACTTCTGATTGTCGAAAACACACTTTTTCGACAACCAGAAGATCAAACCCATTTAAGCAAAAGTACACTAAATCAAAAGTGCACTTTTGCTAAAGCCGGTTCTCCGAAGCGCATTACAGTAGGGATAAGGAAATATATCCTTTTCCCCATTTTAGTGCGAACTCAGAGGTAGTATATTTAAGTAGGGGGTGTAGGGGGTGCAGGGGTGCTTGCCCCTGCAAAATACTGTTTAAAGTAGTTTCTTGTTTGTTTTTTTCTGGTTTAGAGAACTGACTTTTGCAAAAGTGCACTTTCGATGTAGTGCACTTTCGCTTTAATGGGTCTCATTGTTTCTTGTTCGAGATAGTGAAATTTCAATCAAGAAACTTAGACCTGTATATATATATATATATATATATATATATATATATATATATATAAATATATATATATATACATATATATATATATATATATATATATATATATACATATACACAGAGAGAGAGAGAGAGGTGCAACTTGTCGATCAGCAGTCTGTCTAAAGCAAAAAAAAAATTTGTTTTTGTTTTTTTTTGTGGAGGGGAAAGCCCCTCGCACCAAAACACCCACTGCTAAACACACACAGACAGACACACACCCACCCTCTCTCTCTCTCTCTATATATATATATATATATATATATATACCAACTCCAAGTTCGCACTACAGTGAGGAAAGGGCTCACTATACTGCAATCTCACACAGATAAAAGCCAGTATGTTTGATCAACTGTGCAGGTTTTTTTCCATTCCACAACTGGAAATTTCAGCCAATTATCTGTAACACATATAATCAGTTTCATGGTGAAAATGTCTTTTAATAATACTATCTTCTTTAGGCAGCCTAGTTGTGTTAGCAGCATTTGGAATGTATGCCATGAGGCAAGCTAGCATTTCACTTGCAGACATGCTGCAAATATTAAAATGGGTATGAGTCCCCCAAGGACAGGATATACGTACATATTTGGTGAAAAACCTGCTTAGGTTTCACAGTATCACATTCCCTTTTCCAACCCTCCATCTCCTATAAGTTATATAAAGGGGTATAAACATTGCAGCGTTGCCACTACTTATTTGCCTTAACTCATAATCCTACATTATGAGACATGTCTTTTCTTTAGTGATGAGTGCCCTTTCAGTCTCCTGTATCTAGTCCAACAAAAGCCTTCTGCTAGATGCAGTTATCTGGTGAATGGAGTCTCTAGTATGCAACACTATAGGGAAGCTCAGGCACCCAGTGGCATCCTCCATGTAGTTAGATAATGACAGCGGTCACAGTCTGTCAATAATCATTTCCTTGAAGACATGCCCCATGCTCCCTCACCAACACTGACCAATCAAAGCACTGTAAGAGGTCTAAATTAAACACAGCAATAACAGATGCAACTTCTTGTCTATGCTTTTTAACACTTAAAAACAATGTTTACACCACTCAATAACATATGATCAGTGAATGGATTAAGAGAATGTTATCAGTCAGTTAAAATTCATTGTACTGCTTATAGATGTTGACCTAATTAATTGTTAAATAAAAACAAGTTAAGACAACACAGGAGGCTCAGATGCAAAAAACTTTACTAGTGTACACAGGAGGCAAAATACCATACAGTACAAGTATAGAGTTTTGTCTGGCATGATACAGGAAATGTTCTACATTTTATACACCATACATTCAAGCTGTGCCCACCTCACTGACGTGGTTAGTCACAGGGCACCTACATCACTATAGTCTACAATATTCTATTCATAAGAAAAAGCTGATGTTATACTTTTTAAAAGTTTTCCCATGAGAATAATACAGCCTTGCAAAGCACCTGGTCAGTTATAATGTCTTTCTGTAAATGTTATTCTTTCAAGGTTTCAGTCCTGCTCGAATACAATAGTCAGTTCAGTCTTGTAATATACTTCTTTGTTCTTTTCGCAACATTACTTTTAGCAGCTGTGCTTTATCTCTGATAATATTCGCAAGGCCAACCATCTCAGAGGAAGGAAGAAAGATTTTCAATGCTTTATACATTCATTTTCCTGACCCAGCAGATAATCATTAGTGAAAAACATAAGCTTGCTGAGCTGGCTACTGCCAGGGTCAGAGTTCAAACACACTGCAGCTCCAAAGCTTCAAGCAATTACATGTAAGATCATTCTTACTGCCATATTGTAAAATAGAATAAAATGCATTACATACTATTTGCTTTTAAACTAGCACTTAATATATGTTCAAATACACATTTTTCTAACATTAATGATAAAAGCAAGAATAAATGCAGGGTTAAACAGCTGAGATAAGCAATTTTATCTCTTCCAAACTATTTGTCTGGTCTCCATTATCAATAATTCACTCAAGTGGCATATGTCTGACACAGCAAGCAAGCAAGTGTATTAAAATAACTATAATTATACATTAAAACTCATGGTAGTTCGGTTTCAATAAAGGCTGTCTTCCTAATATAAAAAACGTTTCACCAACACCACGTCCAGAAACTCCAAAGTAACATCAAAATACTCCTTTATTGACTGACAAAAACAAGTGGATTGAGCGCTTTCATCTCCATACTGGAGACCTCATCAGAATCAAATAATGGCACTCACAACATTCCTTATATACATCACTGAATAAAACAATCAAACGATTAACCAATAAAACAATTATACATTATATAATAATATAATAATAGGCATACTAAGCCTAATAAATGGCTGGCCATCATAAGTTGAACTAGAATAGAACTTCCATCTATACTTTATAGAAAATATGTAAAAAAGAAGGAATTGTACTACATCATAGTTGTATAAATTATTGTAGTTAAAAACACACACGTTGCGTGTGAGAATCCATACAAAAGCTGTGTAAAAAGATGCATATTAAAGAATACATGTAAGTATAAAAAATGAATGTATGTTTCCAGGACATATAGTGAATATGTAAAATTTAAATGTGTGAAATATAATATAATATATATAGTTATAATATCTAATAATACATATAACATTCAATAAAATTTGTTTAAAATGTATATAAATATAGATATAAATATAAATATAAGTATAAATACCCTCAGGGTTATGAGAACTTGCATTTGAGACAACCATGTGTTGTAAGTAGGACAAAAGGAAAAAGTGAAAAAAATGAATGGTAATAAAAACAAAGAGGAAAAAAAAATATATATATATATATATATATATATATATATATATATATATATATATATATATATATGGAAAAAATGTGTATAAGGTAAAAGCTGGGGTATGTATATGTAACAAAATCAGCAACTAAATATGATCACACAAAGTTAATATTATCAGACACAAAAAAAATTTAAATGTATAAATTAAAATGTATGTTTTTTAGGGTCATTAGATAATAATTTAAGGGCTGGTACAATAGATATGTGATCATTCAAGCCCTTACCACTACAGGCATCAAGCCTGAGCTGCCATATCATCTCCCTATATGCTAATTTAGTCTCCCAGTCACCCCCCATCTAACTGATCTACAACCTCAAGCACCCAAAATTTAAAGTTGGCCTCATCACATGTTAAAGAATGTCTATATAATGCATTATTTTCGTTTTTATGATTTATATCCCTCATATGCTCATATATCCTTTTTCTCAGGTGACGTTCCGTTTTGCCAATGTAAAAACCCCAACAAGATTTACAATATACAAGGTATACTAACCCCTTGGTATAACAACTACTATATTTCCTAGACTTCAATGTAATATTTAAACTAGGTATTGTGACTATTTTTTCTCCTGCTATAAATGGGCATTGTGGACATCTGCCACATCTAAAAGTACCTTCTTTATTGGAAACTATTTCTCCTTGATTTGTGTATTTCTTGTTTTCTAATATGTTTTTTAAATTGTAACTTCTCCTATAACTATAGGTCAATTTATTTTGAAAAATTGTAGTTCTAGTAGACAATGTTTTAAACAAATCCCATGTCTCATTTATACATTTCTGTAACCACCCTATATTCCGATAGTATATAAGAGTCAAATAGGGTAAAATTTTTTTATTCTCCAATACTTTTCCAGTTCTCTCCATTATTTCATTGTTCAAGTGGTTTAATAGGGGTATATATTTGTCACCCCATCCATTTATTACATATTCTTTAATGGGCTGTGTAATTTCCACAGGGTAACCTCTTTGGTGAAACATATTTTGTAATTTGTCAATTTCAATAAGAAACTCATCCCTATCTGATGTCATTTGGGCCACCCTAATCATCTGCCCCTTTATTATGTTTCTCTTTAGGTGATCGGGATGGTCACTATTGTAATGCAAATATGCATTCGAGAAATGATCTTTTCTATAAATAGTCGATTTATAGGTACTAGAACTATAATCCTTTCGCAACATTACATCAAGATAGTAGATTTCATGTAAATCTATATGATGTGTAAACCTTAAAAAGGTAGTACTTTTGTTGATAAATGAAATAAATTCACCTATAACTTCATCAGGGCCTTCCCTTAAAATAAGTATGTCATCAAGAAAACGATAATAACTCTTGATGTAAATGAAAAATTCAGTTCTAAAAACATATTCCCCGGGATTCATGAACCTTGCGCCAGGCGCACGCATAGCGTAGGCGTTACAACGCCAGATATGGCCACCGAGCGATTCAGGTACGATCCAATTCCACGTGCACTACTGGCGTGCGCCGGAGTTGTGCCGCCTCCGGCGTAGGTATGTTAAACACCCCATGTGCGGTGTTGCACCATGCAAATGAAGCCATATAGCGATCCACGAAGTGGCGCAGGCGTAGCATAAGGGCACGGCAATGTAAACCAAAAAAAAAAAACGGTTTACATCTACCCAAACATGACATAGGAGTAACGGAAGGCTGTCAACGTCAGGTATCACACTGTTGCCACATGCCAATGGCGAAAGACACAGAAAATGTCAAAAGAAAATATGCCCAAAATGTAAATAATGACATAAATGGTATGTCCACAGAAACACACAGCAGAACCCCAGGACATGTCCGCGGAAGGTGCTAAACAATGAAATAATATGACAATGTCATAAAAGAGCAGTGTAATACACATCAGCTTCACAGCCACAATACACCATGGTATACATGGAAAGCCACATCCACGGTGCAAGGGTTGCCAAGGAGTCGCGTCAGTGTTCGGCGCGGTAACTATGAATTAGTAGTCAATGCCATGCAAACGAGGCAGATAATGCTGAATCGCAAAACCCCCGCCGGCGTAAGGCTGTACCAAACGGCGCTGCGGTAATACACCGAGGAGTGGCTCAGAGAGAATACATGTCACCTGCAGAGGGGTGTGCCACTGTAGGAGGAAGCACATTGGAGCCCAGCAAACATGGGTGGTACATTGCACATCACAGCAGCAGGACTGGCGTGTGGGGAAATAGCTGAGCTGAGAGCACACAATGCGTGCAGAGATGCATGTGCACGAGGATGACTAGGTTCCCCCAACCCAGTCATGTGACGCCTGCCCCATCAACAACAACGGATGCAGGAAGGTGATGCTGAGAATATGAGGAAATGTGGAAGCAGTGTAATTGGAGTAGTAATGAGCAATCAACACTAATCAACCCACGAAGGCCAATTGGCGGCAGCTGACAACTCTGCATGCAGAAACCTGCAAATCTGGATAGGGGAGGCATATGAATGCAAAGAAAGCAGGGGAGGTAGCAGATTGCAAAGAGTGAAGAATTGACACAGCAGAGCCAAGTAGACAGGCAGCATAACGGCGGCGGCAGACAAAATGCATGATATGCCACGTTCCGGAAACTACACATGACAGGGCTCTGCAGGATGCAAGCCAGGAAATAATAGGCGCAACGTGCAGAAACAGTAACGTAAGGTTGAAAGCTAATCCAATGCAGGCAAGAGTAATGCAACACCAAAGGCAACAGCGTTGCAGTGCCAACGGTAAAACACGGAAGATAATCCCCAGATACGGCCACACAGACACACCCTATGATATCACTGGGTGTACAGCACAACAGTATAAAGTGTGAATGCACACAACACACAGACGTGTTTTCCCAAACGCCGCACTATTAGGTGTAAACACACGGGGAACTTTTAAAATGTACATGTTGGGTGCCGCCGTGGCCGTGATCCATCAGCATGTGTTAGAGACAGATGGAGTTGTGGAGGAGGGTGCCGACAACTACCGTAGGCCTCAGAGGAGAAGGAGAGTGTTCAGACCAAGGGTAACCTACCAGGGGCTACAAGGCCTGGAGATAGTAGAGCGTTACAGGGTGGATAGGGACACTTTACAGCAAATAGTGGAGCTGTGCCGGCCACGCCTGAGAACAAGAAACAACAGAGGGGAGCCCATCCCAGTGGACACAAAGGTATGTGTAAGCCTGCGAATACTGGCCACAGGTACCTTTCAAAGGCCAACTGGGGATATAATGGGCATCTCACAGGCATCAGCATCCAGGGTACTACACCAGTTTCTGGATGCCATGTTACGACATGCGAATGAGCATATATACTTCCCCAGATCTCAGGAGGAGTTGGCTAGCAATATGCGTCTCTTCCACCGTGTGGCACAATACCCGGAGGTACTGGGTGCGATAGACTGTACGCACATACAAATCAAGTCACCACCTGGGGAGCAGGGTAGACACTACATAAACCGCAAGGGATTCCCCTCCATCAATTGCCAGGTCGTGTGCAATGCGCAGGGCATTATCATGGATGTGTGTGCTGGCCGCCCTGGAAGCTACCACGACTCCCATATCTGGCATGCCTCACAGCTGTATCAGGTATTCGCCAGGGGGGACATCACACAAGGCCACCTTGTGGGGATGCTGGCTATGCACTGGAGCCGTGGATGATGACTCCCATCAGAAATGCACACACACACATGCAAGAATGTCATAATGAGGCACACGCACAAACCAGAATAATCATAGAGCGTGTGTTTGGGATGCTGAAATCACGGTTCCGGTGCTTGGATACATCCGGTGGAGCCCTGCAGTACTCTCCAGGCACATGTGCCCACATATTCATAGTATGTGCCATGCTACATAATATGATCCTGCGGAAGCAGCTGCTGCAGGGACATAATGGTGAAGGGCCACAAAGCCCACCACAACTGCCAAGGCCAGTACAGGCACAGAGGGTTCAGGACCATGAACACACTGTGCCATCCCCAGTAGGCAGACGGAGGTGTACCCAATATGCCTATGCCCTGGCAAAGAGGGAACATATAGCACATACTCTGACAGCGTAGGCCCCATGGACTGACACCTCCCTACCTGCACACACAGTGAAATGGACGGCACACAAACATGGCCACCCGTAAAGTGTATTGTATGGGTGGTCCCATGTGTGACTCCAACATAGGCAGCACCCAAACACTGCACACCCAACAGCCAGCGGAGCATGGAACGCCAACACCTGAACCATACGCAGGTCCTACAGCAGACGGCGTTGCTGTATGCTGCCACGTTCGCCGCAAGGTGTATACATATAGACATGTACATATGTGCATATACAGATATGGAGATAGATATAATTACACACATAGAAATATATGTACACATATACATATAAAGTACAACAGGTAAGACCGGGAATCAGAGGGATTCAAGGTGACAGAGAAGTAACATGCGATATCTGTACATAGTAAACATAGTGAATGACAACCTGAGTATCCGGGAGGTTTAACAGAACAGGAAACCGCCACCCATGGAAAGGTCAACATACCGAAAAGCATAATCGCGAGTTGGGATGATCGCCAGGCCACAGTACAGTAACAGTACATGTGCGGGTAATACTATGATGATAGGAGGGGGAGGTAGACACTGCCGCCGGTGATGCGGGCCACGCAGGTACTGTGTGCAACCGTCCCTGTGACTGCCGCAGTATGTGTATGTGTGCGGTGAGGGTGTTGTGTGTTTCGCTGTGCGAGTGTAATGTGTGTGCCACTGTAAAACGTGTATGTTGGTGCCATGTGACAGGTGGAGTGGAACAACATGTGTAGGCATACAGTATAGGAACCACAGGCGTATGTACAGCAGTACTCCCAAAGTAGTACTGGGAGCCCCTCCTGGCTAGGCGTGGCGGCGATATAACGATGCAAAGTGAAAATGTCCCAGAATGTACCACAGGAATATAGCCAACATGAAATGCAAAGGACGTATGTACAAATCATGACCGTATGTATGACACCGATATGTTAATTGCAAAACGATACGTCGGCAAAGTTACACAGCAATAGGTATGTACCGCGGAAATACGCATGTGCTACCCCGGTACTGATCGTGGCCACGTATCGGCCCGTAAACACCGCTGTGTGATCTACAAGTGTCAAACAAGCAATCGCCACCTGCATAGGTGGCAACCACTAGCAAACAGGCCGTCCCAAGTACAGGACCACAATGACTGTAAATATCCGGGACAAAATGACAAGGGATAGTCGTCACGTATGAACAACCGCAGATATACTACCGATGTGACGGAGGAATACATGCAGGAAGCACACACGCAGGCGATACCGACACCACACAACAACAACACAACCTACACTCCCAGAACAACAGACAGGTAACTGCCAACTCCCCAGGCAGGGATGGAGCACACACACAAGCATACCGTGTATGTAGAGATGCAAGGCCCACAACCCGTATCCGTCACCTACAACCTCCGATATTCCCCATCGCACATATCAAAGGGATACAAGCCGTAATAGCAGCACAAACATACAGGCAGTCAATGACAGCTGCATAACCGCAACATCTTGCATGGGAAACACTATCCACAGCGGATGCATACATGCATCCGTTGTTTAAAGGAATACAACAGCTATGTTACACATCCGAATGCAAAACGCCATCAACAGACACCGCCAGGACAGGGACACCCACACGTCGAACATAATACCATACCCAACACACACAATCCACGGCTAACACCACTGTGAAATGTACCTGACGCCACACATAGTGGCTGCAGTTACACATAACATAACACAATACAGACCATCTCCACGAAGGTAGGGCAAATAACCAACGCCCAGGCGAGGAATGCAACAATGCCCTAGTTACGACATGTAATGTACGAATGGAGTAGATGCACAGGTGATATGCGCACAAGTACACACTGAGGAACAGCTATTGGTGTGATGAACCCACTTGTCGCAGGTGACGACGGATATAAGGATGACTCCTAGGATATTCAAACCGTATGCTCATACCGAACTACAACTCAAAAACGGATAGAGTGAGACAACGCAATAGCGAGACATGCAATGAAAAACGGAAGAAAACACAGAAAAGGTATGTAGAACCCACGATATGTACTGGTGTGTAACGCATGATGTGTATGACGAAGCTGCACTGTATGTGAACGGTGTTTGTAAGTAAGGATACTTGTCCATAATGCAGAGAGTGGTGAAAGGTGGTTATGTAGTGCTATCCCACTGAGCATACCAATGACTGTGGACACTGTGTGCAGAGCAGTGGGACATCATGTATACAGCCGGGATAACACAAGGGCTGCCACAGGGGGGCATAACACAGAACAATGCCACACCACACGCCGATGCTGGCAGTGGATGTCCAACAAGGAAGTGCCACAGCAGGGGATAGGACATGTATGTATACTGTCACAGCACACATGTGTATGGGCATATACCGTCGATGTCATACGTAATGTGCGCATGACGTGCACGTATGCCTTGCAGTAGGGGATACTATGTCAACTATGTGTAATGTAAAGCTGTCATGGTGGATATGACAGACATCATACACAGTATCACAGGCATATCATGCATAATGGAGTTATGGCCTATTGGTATGTACAATAACAGGATACGTATGGCCTGTACATATAGGACAGAGTAGTAGCATAATAGCCATCCGAAATGGAAGGAACACCAAGTAACCATGGCCAAATGATCTGTAGCAGGTGCAATGTGGGCAACAATGAAGTCCGGCAGGTCCATGTGTAAACACATGTGCAGTATACACAGTAGTGTCACCTCCCCATGGTAGTGTCCAGTGAACAGCAGAGGTGGGTGACAACTGCATGTCTACACAGTACTGCTGCTGTGGTGGTACCATGACTACATGTCACTCAAACAGCAAGGGAGCTATCACATGAACAGCGCCACTGTGTGTCCCTGTGGGATGTGCACAGGACCTATGTTCCACAGCATGGTGTGTGTTGTGTCTGCGGAAGTAACACAGAAGCCCAGGCCATGCAATGTGGCATGTGTGCACATATGCATGAGTGCTCCATTCACACCGCCCACTGCAATTGCCATGTATGAGTACTACATGCATCAGTAATGCAGAGGACATGGTCCATGTCAGAGTAGAAGACACCCCTGTGTATGTGGTATGCAGATGTGTACAGATGTGTTACCCATCTGTCAGCTGCATATGTAAACTCTCTGAGCCTGGTACACATCATGGCATGATAATGCCGTGCCATGTAAAGTCGTAGCCATTGTGGAAGGTACACCAAGAATGTGTTATTGTAACCCTGCCCATGTGTAGATGTGTGTATGTCACAGGTGCAATGGCTACCTATGTACCAGCATCACACACAGTACAGATATGTGTGGCCCTGCAGATGTGTACCCATGCCACAGTGGAATACGGCAACCACAGCACCATGTGGGGCATGTGTGTGTACAGCAACCATGTACAATGTGATATGCATGTACAGGGACAGTATCCATGTGATACTCAGTGGATGAATGTTGCTATGCAAAGGTGATGTGCATGCACCATGTGTGATGCATCCTGATGCCATGACACCCACATGATGTATCTGCCACACCGACACCCGTACTGTTGTTATCAGTATGAGCTGGTGGAGCTACAATGGTGCCAGGTATGTAGATGTGGGATATCTAGGCATGGACAGTACTCTGTGACAGCATGTTGTGTATGTAAGCAAATAGTGAACATGAGGGGCCCCATGACTGAGGACTGTGTAATGCCACATGTACCTGACATGTAGTAGGTAGCATGATATGCTTGCACCACTGTGTGTCCTGTCCAGGAGCCATATAGCCTAACATCCTGAGACACAGGGTATGATGTGACGGTGGATGTATACATTGCCAATACCAGAATGTGGAATGGTGCTGAAGGGCAATGTGAGGACAATGTCTGATCTGTTGCCCTCTGTACCACACCAACCACCCATGCAATGGTATGACAGGTGGCCAACATGTGTATGTGGCGTGCTGTGGCACACAGAAGCCCAACAAGGGTGCCAGTAAAGGCATGGAGGTCATCAATGAGTGCATGAAGCACGTTTGTGAGGATGTGCCCCAGTGCCATACAGAATGGTCCAGTCATGGGTGTACGAATGCAGTCCCACACGTGCAATGCAGTGCCACCCATGTGTAGTGCGATAGATGCGGCAGTGTGACAGTCAAGGTACACAATGTCCGACAACAGGCTAGCAGTGAATTCAGTGGGCTGGTGTGGAGACACATACCAAACAGGTTGGCGGGACATAACAGCTAGGGAGATCAGAAGGTGACATTGGGACAGTGTCTTAGGACATAACGTGTGCATGGCAGTACCATGTATGTGTCCACATAGACACTATGATGTCCATGTATGGATTGCAACCCTGTAGTGAGTGAGAGTGTGTATTGTTGGTAGGTACACCATTGCCTGGCATGTTGCCAACATTATCTCAGTCAGCAATGCCTGGGTGACTGTTGTACGTGACATCGAATGTGGATGTAGCCAAACAACACAGACATACCACCACACTGCCTGAGGACCCACACTGCAATGTGCGGCAGTCATGTGTAGGTAGCTAGCCTTGGAGCATGTGATGGACCACGAGGACCCACCATGGCTGTCAAGTGATGCACCCCACACATGTGAATATACCCACTGTGCAACAGCCTGCACATGTGCCCATACAGCAGATGTGCATGGAACATGACCACCACCGTGGCGTCTGTGAAAAGGCCAGTACCGCCATGTCTCTGTGTGGAATAGCATGGTCCCTACCATTGCGTACATGCTACGGAAGTGCACTGTGATATGTGTCAGCATAGTCATGTACACTGTCCATCTGCCGGGGTGCCATGCCATTAACAACCCCCATCAGCAGACGTCAGTAGTACCGGCTGTAGAGCACATGTACCATGTATGCTGCGATGGGTGTGTGTCCAGGGTGTGGCTAGCAGGGCCGTGAAGCATATATGTTCATCTACCAGAGGGGGGATATCCCCAGGTTTAACACACCAGACACATGGAGGTATCGTGCATGCTGAGGGTAGTGTAGGTATGGTATGTGTTGTGTAATGTGTCACCCAGCTAGGTGGAGTGCATGGCCAAGCATGTGTGGGTACATGGGAGTCCATTCTAGGGAAGTGTGGGTTGCTGTCAGCACATGGCAGTAGCAGCTGTCCGAGGCCCAATGTACAGTATGACAACACAGCCAGCATGTAACCTGTGGTGTACAGTGTAATCTCTGTTGCATGTTACAATGTGTCTAGTGGTCACAAACATGGGTATCTGAACATGGAGCACCTACGATGCATTGTGTTCGGCAAATATCCAGTATGTGTGCAAAACATTGTGTGATGTGGGATTCCCTCACCTGTGTGTGTTGCAGTCCAGGTATGTGCCTGGGAGGTATGATCCGTGTACAATCTGTACTTGCAGGTGTGCTGTGCAGAGCATGGAGGCAGGTCCCAGGCACTGCAGATAAATGTGAGGCGTGCACTAGTGTGTGTGCCTTGCTTGTGTGCAGCACAGTGGAAGGTGCAAGCATTGTCCCACATTACCGCATGCCGTGCCTGCCTGTTACAGCCCTGCTGGAGACAGTCATGTGACACCGCCGCAGAGGCAGTATAGCATGTGAAGATGTACATGTGTGCTCCACACCCCAGGCAGATGTCCGCAGGTCATGTGTGCCACAGTAGTGTGGTCGACCAGGACTGTCATAGTGGTCAGATACCACATGCCTGTATAAGTACAGTATGAGCATAGTCAACAGTTGCAGTGACAGAGTGGGCCAATGTACAGTGTCCCTGTGTTCAGACCACTGCCTACTGTACACTTGGCTAGACACACACCCGGAGGGTGAATATACCGGTGAGCCATCACATGTCCCAGTACACGTAGCCTGTATAATGCCATCACAGGGTGGTCACAATAACTTGTGGTAAGACAGACATGTTGTACCAGGTGATGTGTCATGTGTGCATATGTTGAGTTGCACAGCCGTTCACACGTCCGCAACATATCAGTGCATGATGTATAGTGTAACATGATGTGTGGAACTGCACTGTGATCCACAACAGGGTCATCTGAGACAGGTGTGTTGTGAATGGTGTAACCCATGGTTCCACGGGATATACACTGGTGCTGTTGGCTGCCATGCTGGGGGCCACCAGTGGTGCCTGCAGTGGTTATACAGACATACTGCACACATTGTTCTGGCAGGAATGTCCATTGTTGTGGATGATGTGTTGCTACGTGTAGGTAGGTGTGTGTTGTGAATGTTACCCATCCAGATGTGACCATCAGGTGCAGTCATGGTTGTCGACAGCATCACACACATCCACAGCAGTCAGAACCCTGTCCCCAGAATGGGTGTCAGCCACCCTCGTACTGTGTGACGTATGTGCAGATGGCGGAACACCTCCTACTGGCTGGATAACAGTGTAATCTAGGATGGCTATGTGATGCCTGGAATATGCCGTTGTAATGTACAATGCTGGTATCCCAATGAAGTACATGGAATCACACACAGTACGCCATGGCTGGCATGTAAACCATGTACAACAATGACTGTGTGACAGACACAAACAATGCGGAGCCATGTTGAACATGCACCCATGAGAACACCAAATGAGGTATGTTGCACATATCGATGTACAACTGTCATCTATGGCCATAGCATGGATGCAGACGCATATCCCCCACAGGCAGTACCACGCCATGTAGGTAGGGGGGCATTGCACGTGTACATGTGACAGTTGCTGTACCGCCACATGTCCTGCATATCCGTCATGTAGGGGTAGCAGTGGTGCGTGACTGTTGGACATGCCTGTACATATGACCATGTCCCACAGGATATGTGTTACGTGTGTACAACACGTGTTGTGCCGTCATCAAGCTGTGAAGTGTATGGCTGCCAGTGTACCTGTGTGACATGTTCTGCAATGGGTGCAAAGGTACGCAGTACTGCATTGCATGCCCACATGCCCCACACAGGTGCATAGCCTGAACATACAATACAAAGAGGGTGTTGGATGATAGCAACCCACAAGAGGAGATGGGTACGGGTGGCAACCCACTACCACCTGTTCGGGTAAGGTGTGCATGTCCATGACACATTAGCACCGAGAAGCTAGCAGTACAGCAGTACAGGGTGGCATGCATATATGTTCACTAATATCCCTGTGTGTCCCACCACTGGCCCGTGGACAGACAGACACCAACACAATGTGCAGATTTGACATGTGCACAGCACATCACCGCTGGCTACTGTAGAACAGGCTTACTGTGTAGACATGTGCACAGTATGTCTGCACCAGCCACACTCAAACACGTTATGTGTCGAACCACACCAGTATCTTAGCCCATGCCACAGACAGATGTTCACGCATCTGTGTATGTACGTCTGGGAATGTCCCCGGCCTAGCAGTATAGCTGTGTCAGTGTTGCGAACAACATACTGAATGGGCTGTGTGTGTGAGGTGTGTCATACGTGTATGGTCCGATCGACGATACCATCAGTGCCCCTGCTATGTGAACATCCCTGTCCCCATACATGGATACCTATGCTGTGCCCAACACCACGCTCCCGTGGGAGGGATGGCGCTGTGCGGTGCACCAGCTGACATGGGGGTGGCAGCAGGCACTGGATGTAGACATATGTGGTACCCATGTCAGGCCAGGCAACCATCCATGTGCACGGGATAGCAGTGTGTGGGCACATACAGCACTGTGTTGAACAATATCGCAGCACATAGCACCTGTCAGGGGTAATGTGTATGCATGGATGTGCGATACCTGCATGCACCATACACACCCCCACCAAGCAGCGTGCAGCCTACCTTGCAGAAGGCCAGTGTCCACACCATGATGATAGACATGTGTAATGTCCATATACACATAGCAATGACATATGGAATGGACAGCCACCCTGCCAATATCAGTACCCCCCAGGTGGGTCACATCCCAGTGCCATGTATGTGACATACCCTGCCATACCATGCAGCCCTGCCCAGCAAGGCTGCACGTGCTATCACAGTCCTACATGGTGCGATGGACAAATGGCACTTTCACTATCAACCGTCCACAGCAGTAATGTGGCACTGATGCACCCTGTGGTGTCACAGGTGCTGTGTGTTGGTGTGGACGTGCGTGCGCACATGCTATGCATGACCTTTCCTGCTAATGTCACATGGTTACACATTGTCCCATGTGTATCACATGTGCAATACAGGTGAGCCGTGGCAGGTTGGCCAACACCCGTACAGTGCTGTGTAGATGTACATGGCACAACACATGCATGTACAGGTGTCCATGTGTATGTGTGCAGTGCCACCGCTGACATTCATAATGGCCGCGTACGTGATGCCTAGTGACATATACACAGCATCCAGGTGAACAGTAGAACTGTTGTCACATGGGGACACGTGCCAACTGATATGAACACAGGTGCAGGCAGGTACACATGTCCACAGCAGGCTACCATCAACATGGTGTGTGTACAGTGTGATGAGTTGACACACAGATATGATATGAAACCCACTGCTTAATGGTGTGACGGCAACACGTCAGCTGTGTCACTGCCATGATGCATCGCAGAGATTACTGTGCAGATGTTGTACATGTCATAGCAATGTATGTCCAGCAGTATGCCAGTACAGTAGTGTAAATGTGACCTGTCACCATCATTATGTCTTACAGATAATGCCACGTTCCCGGCTGCCAGCCTTCAGCCGCCAGGAGGATGACGTGATTATACCGTTGCTCCACGACAACTACGATATACTATTCAGCCATGTGCCACAACAAGCACAGCAGCGGGACGACGTGTGGCAGGATATGCGCAGGAGGGTGAACAATGTGGGTGGCAACAACCGCACCTACCAGCAGATCCGCCGACACTGCACAGACCTAATTCAGCACGCGAAACAGCGTGCCGCAATCGCCAGACAACAAGGTGGGACAGGTGGTGGGCCACCAACCCAGCCCCCACTCACACACACGGAGGAGCTCCTGGCCAGTCTGGGGACACCCAGGGAACAACATGCAGAAACACTCGCTGCCATCGTGGAGGTGGGTGTCTCCCAACCAACGAGCCTGGAGCTGCCTGGTAAGTCAGTCTTGCATGTGTGTATGATAACTGATGTAGGTGTGGGTGTCATAGTACACCACATAATGTACCAACACATGCCAGGTATATGGCCACACAAGCTGCATACTACAGTATGCTACGTTGTGTTTGCAGACATGTGCATAACACATGCTACCACACAGGTACATGATGTGACATGCACAGTGCTTACTGTGGCTACAGTAATGGATAATGTGTATACTGTTGTGTCGCCCCTATACAGGTACCTCTGGCGTGTCGCACAGACATGGGTCCGTCGCAGGTGAGACTGTTGCTAGTAATAGGCATGTTACAGTGTATAGATATTCCCCATGTGTCCAGGTATGACATGCACACCTGGGTCTGCTCCAGTCACGGTATACAGGTTGCACCACCCGACACACACGCCACCCATGTACAGTAGATACAACCGTTAGTATACACCGGCATGACACCACATAACCCATCGGTGTGATATGTGCAGTCAGCTATGCATACAATGGTGGAGGTGTTCTACAATGGCTGCATGTGTAGTATGCATCGGAATGCCTTTGCGGTATGCACACAGTACCACATAGTGAGCTGTGATCTGGCCAGCACACAGGTGTTACCACTGTGACCTATGCCCCTGCATTGTGTGCACGTTGTGACATGGCACATGACATGTCCCATGCACGTGGTGGTCTGTCTGCAACATTGTCACACCATGACATGACCTACGCACGACATAGCAGACATCCACAATGTCTGCATAGCCTTCGGGAATGTGACACCTCAGACTAGTATGGGTGTATGTCACATGGGCCACCACAGGGATGTGTACACGATGCCCATCACACACAATTGTCCATGACCCAGTCAAACATGGCCATGGGTGATACCCACAGGCATGTTGCCACACAGTACATCTGCAGTGGGTAGTCACCGTTGCACCCTGTCCACACATAGTGCGATCATAGCTGTAGTGGACCCCCTGTACATCTGATGTGGTACACCAGACAAACGAAATGCCTGTCTGCAGCCACTGGAGGTGCCACCAATGTCTACCATATACGTGCTGTGGAACAGCATGACTGTGTTGCAGACATGGCAATGCAATGCGTCCAGGTTACGCATCGCACAGAAACATACCTGTGTCTTGCTGCCATGCAGTGGCACAGTGCCCGTACTCCCCACTGTACAGCTATGTACACAGCTCACACCAACCACACCTGCACAGACATCCTTGTTACACATGCATTCTATCTGTAGCCTGTACACATAACACTGCACTGTGACGTCCGGTTTGATGTGGTGCATGTGGTGGGACACCATTGTCACATGTCCACATGTTATCGCACATGTTTGCGGTGTACATGACGAAGTGACGCCAGCCATGTGTACTGTTAACCCGCCTGTGGCCACACGGTGTATCACGGTGATGCATGCAAACTACCATGAATGTGTGTACTGCAAGCCTACTGAAATGACACCTGCTTGATGTAGTGTGCACCCCAGGGCAGTATGCATACTACCACTATTAATGTCTGGGCTGCATTCACTGAGCTGTGGTGTGGGAATGCTGCATGCCACCTGCAATATCACATGCATGATGTGTCTGCATGTGTGTGTGTCTGCGTGTGTGTGTCAGCGTGTGTGTCTCTGCATGTGTGTGTGTGTGTGTGTGTCTGTGTGTGTGTCTGCGTGTGTGTAATGTATCTTACAGTATGTCTTTGTATTCACAGGTGCTGTAGGTGCGTTCCCCTCCTGCGGTCCATCTGATGCTAGTGTCCCCACAGATACTAGCGGTGATGACCATGTGCATGAGGCACAGGCAGGGTCGTCACGGGCAGAAGCTGTGCCATTGGTTAACATCCCACCTATGTCCCCTTCATCTCCGCACACGGTTCAGATGCCGACACATACCACATCACCGTTGCCCATAGAGGAAGGACAGTCAGCGTCTGTTGGCACTGAGCAGGAATGTGTGGTGGCTACAGAAGGTGCGGGTACACACCATGTTGCCAGTGTAATGACTGGTGATGTGCCACACAGGCATGTGGCTGGTGCTGCTCGTAGGAGGAGCTCTGGTAGACATGCACCTGCCGTACAGGGTGCAGCAGCTGGTATCACCAGACGCATGTTTCAGACTGTAATGGCGGCACAGGCACGTGCCGAATGGCAGAACCAAGAAGGGCAGAGGCTGCAGAGGGCTGCAATCCGTTCCTTAAATGAGAACATCCAGTCATTGGCGAATGCTCAACAGCAGCTTGCCGATGTTCTGGATAGGAGATTAGGTGAGATGGTTGGAATCCTCGACCGAGGCATGTCAATCCGCGAGCGTGAGCTGTCTGTGCTGGAACACCTGGTAGGGGTGAGGCGTAGGACACGTGGCCGTAGGCCAGCAACACCACCTAGTGCAGGTCAACATGTGCGTGCCACCTCTCATGCCCACTCACACAGTGCTGGTAGCAGCAGCAGTGCAGCTGGTGCTACACCAACCACACCAGGACACAGCAGGCCACGTGGACGTGGCCCCGGTCCCAGCATGGACACGGTTCCAGCGGACATGTGTCATCGGAGAGTGGCCACTCCATACCTCCACCCGGTAGTGCCCGTGCGACCCCAGGCAGGCACGGGTCACGTGGCCGCAGGCGGACACAGTGAGCCATACAACCTGCACTGTACAGTCTGGGGCTGCCAAGTATACGCCGTGTAGGCATCACAGATGGCTGAACTGTGTACACACATACCCACACACAGCAGACACAACTGTAGGGCTCCACCACATCCACATGCATTCTGCACAGTCATGCCCAGTAAATGCACCGGCCCTTACACACACACATGATGTCATCCATTGGTACAGCCTATGCCCCTGGCACACATATCACCCTGTGCA
Organism: Protopterus annectens; assembly: GCF_019279795.1. Classification (NCBI taxonomy): domain Eukaryota; kingdom Metazoa; phylum Chordata; order Ceratodontiformes; family Protopteridae; genus Protopterus; species Protopterus annectens. The sequence goes on along the minus strand of NC_056741.1, from coordinate 1,177,487,919 downwards.
TATGATGAAGCCTCTGCCACAGCACCGTGATCCACACCATCGGTGCACGGTTATGCAAACATATTCTGATGCACAGGGTGGACAAGATAGTGAGAGGTGTATGTGATACCTGTGTCCGCATAGTGCGCGATGTGTATGTTGCAGTGGTTGTGTATGACAGGTGACAGGTGCGTATGTGACGTGGGTTGTGTACTGACATCATGCAGCAGACATACCATGTAGTGCAGGTGCAGCATACATTGATCTGTGTACACGGTATGCGTGGCGGTTACATGTGTAGCACCATGTTGGTTCTGTTAACCTGTATGCCAAATATGGTGTACTTGCATGTGCCTACTGGGAGCACTGTTATCAGTCCCCCACGTGTAGCTGTGGGTTACCCACAGGCACATCTGGCAATATCAGCATACCACAGGTACCCGCAACCTGCATGGACCCCTACATAGGTACATAGGCGCATAGGTACATACCAGGCTATGTGCCCTACGGCATGTGTAAGCCTAGCCAGAGTGTGTGGCTGTCACCACCCCTTAGGATGAGGATACTACATCCATCGGTCCGCTGTCCCTCTGTCCAGCAGTGACACAGAGATGATGCCTGGCGCATACCTACGATCACACATCCACACGTCAGGATTACTCTTGGACAAAGTCAGTCAGGGGCTCTGCTTCACATGGGCTGGGAATCCTTTCCATGTTGTAGGGGCTCTCTGGGCGCTGACCCTGTCCCTAGCACTTCCTATTTATGTCCGTGTTGAGGTTTCTGTCAGTTGCTTCTGTGCCCGTGTTTGCTTGGAGCCTAGGAGGTGGAACATGTCCATGTCACCCAGGTCGGACATGGCCGTGTATGTCAGGCACAGATCACCACAGAGCAGACGGGCTGAGAAGGTATACAGCCGGAGTCCCCTTGGTCGGGCAGCATGTGACACATGTCTCAGCACCTTTATCCCTGTGTTGTGGAACGTTTGTGGTCCTTCCGAGTGCTGCAGGTGTCAGGTTAGGTACATCCCAGATGTGGCGTTACGCAATCATTGGTCTGATGTGTGAAGAGTACAGGGGTACAATGAACTCCCCTGATGTGGATGTGAATCCCTTCATGACCAGGTGGCCACAGTGGAATGTCTTCCCAACCACATTGGCAATGTGAGTGTCGACAGAGGTTACCGACAGGTTTGGTACCCATGTCCCTGATCACGTCCACCATGTTTAATGGATTACCACCTATATGGTAAGTCGGGGTGAACATGTCTTTCCCACTGGGTAGGTCTACACCTTCCCTGGCATGTAGCATCAGGCCATGGCTCTGGCACCAGTTATCCATTTCTATGAGACCCCAGGTGGATGTCCGTGTCTGATGGGGTGTTGAGTATGGTGGGCGGTGTGCAGTCATCTGCATACCTTGTCTGCCACAATCCCCCTATGTTTGCATGCACATTGGAAGGTTGAATGCCGAACAGGAGGGGGCCCAGGACTGAGCCCTGTGGGCCACCACTCGAGACCAGCTTGGAGTCTGACATGGCACCAGGAACACAAACCCTGTGTGGTGTGACCTCCATCCAGTTGGCAAACCATCGTGTGACATATGTCTCCACATATGCGCTGGTGAGCCTTTCCATGATGCCCACGTGGAGTGTTGTTTGAGCGCTCCCGCCAGGTCATGGTAGTCTGTGCAAACCGGCGTACCCCATCAATGGCCTTAGTGACCCTCCAGACAGGTCGAGCAGGTTTGGGAGGCAGGATCTGCCCTTGACTAAGTCGATGTGGGTATGTTCCGGTATTGGCTGTACACCACTGTCTTTATTTATGGGCTCCAGTATGGACCTCCCCACAGCTTTGCAGACAAGGCTTGTCAAGCTGATAGGGCAGGGATGTCTACAGTCCATAAGAGCACTACCCTGGTGTAGTGGGACCACAGTTGCCGTATGCCATCCAGCGGGGACGTAGCCCGTAGTAAGCCTAAGATGAAACAGCGGCCTTATGTGCGGGGTGAGGGCCTCAATGAGGTTGTGTAGCACACAGCCAGGGACACCATCTGGTCCCATTGGTGCTGTGTTCACCGCTTAACAGATATCAGCTCTCTCCTGGGCATACGGGATGTTTGGGAGGCTAGACTCTGGTGGGATGGATACGTCCCCTCTTGGGGGAGGGTAGATGTATGCATGGAACATGTCCGCTGGTTTGTTGACAATGTCTGTGGGTTCAGTGATCATTGTACCATTCTGGAGTAATTCCGGGCATGACTGTGTGCTCCCACCCATGTCCCTACCACAGCTAAGGAAGGCCCTATGGTTGTCTTATGTGTCCTTTGCAGTACCACTCCCACAGGCCTTGGATGATTGTATGAGTGATCGTATGTTAACGCCGGTATTAATCAGTGATGCCTTCCTGGTACTGATATTGCTCTGTCATGTATTAGCTCCAACTCTTGTTGTACGGTTTGTCAATGGCTGGGGTCCACCAGACCATGTGCCTGCCGGTGGACAAGGTCCTGATGTTATCAGGATCGCTTGGTGCAGACATTCCTGGGGGTGCTCATAGAAGGCATTTGTAAGGGTTTCAGCAGTGTGGCCTGTGTTTACCACTGGCATGGAGGCCTTGTAGGGTACCACACCGGTCGTATGACGTGTGTGGTTCACTGTGGAGAGGTCGTCACTGTGGTCTCCCATGCCGGTGTTGGGTGCAGGATGCAGATCTCCAGTGGGTTCACTATATGGTCTGACATCACCATTGAGGGATGTACATCCTGTGTGGAGCATATCGTCCCCATGTGTGATGATCAGAACTGGTATACGTCCCCCTGTTGTGGGTATGGTGCATGGTTGTTCCACAGCATTCAGGTGTATGAACACCTGGGACCTTTGGCGTAGGGTGTTGTGTCCTGGGTAATGTTCCCGGTCTATGTATGGGTGGTTGATGTCACCCAATATGACGGTGTTGTGAGAGCATTCACACTCACCAGTGTCTTCAGGAAGGCTGTGCAGGTATCCTGGGTTTGGGAGGGTGGTCTGTAGCATGCAACAAACTGTAGGGCAGTCCTACCCATGGTTAATTGCACCTGGATATTCCCCGCTGCTACGTGCATCTCTGCCAACATGGAGGTGCGTGTATCCTTCATGGAAATGGAGACTCCCCTCCTTCTGTGTTAGGTCCGGGTTATGGTCCTGAGCAGCGTGATATGGGGTATGACCCGATAGTGCTGGGGTGCTCTCAGCAGCCCTGATCAATGTTTCAGTCACAGCACTGACATCGATGTCCTCCATACTGAGGAGGGCATTTGAGGGTGTGCAGCTTGGCCGTAGACCACTGGCAGTGAGCAGTATTATCCTGTGTGTTCTCCAGGTTTGTAGTGTAGGGTGGTAGGTTTATCATTCCAGCCATGCCTGCAGTGAGCACTGTGGGGGTGGCAGGTGCCTTCACCAAACCCTTGAAGACCAGGGGCGACAGCTGCGAGCCATACCATGCGAAGGGGCATGGCGTGCCAAGCATGTCATCCCAGGTATGAGGAATCTGGATCCCCTCAGACTGACACCAGGCACATTATCAAGGGTGACCACTTTGAGCCAGTATAGTGGCATCATACTTGATGAGGGTGGGATACTGCCCAGGATCAGGGACATGCCGGCCTGGGCTACACAATCTGAGTGGCCCTCTATGTCTCCTTTAATGTATCCCAGGGTGGTACGTCTCCAGTCGTTGACACCAGCATGGGCAATGACCACGTCATACCTGTACATGCTGCGGAGTGACCTGAGTGCGTGTGTTATGTGGCGTATTCCAGCGCCCGGCAGGCAGCCTACTGTGATCATTCCCATGTTCAGTCTGGTGGGTGGGACGTTGGTGTGTCTGACAGTGGCGTCACCCATTACAGGTGTGTCTGGCAGAGTGTGTGTTGCCTTTGGGGCTCTGACAGTTTAGCACACTGACGTTGAGAACTATGTGTTGCATGTCCTATGTCTTGTGGAGGCAGTAGCTTGTGTGTCTGCTTCAGAGGGCTCGTTAGGTTCGTGACATGTCTTAACAGTGCCTCCAGGTATGTCTTAGTGTGTTCATGTGTTTGATTAGCATTTGCGATAGTCACATGTGACACTGGGTATGTGGTGTGCATGGTGTCCTTCCCCTCCCGCGTGGTCTTGCCGGTCATGGTTTGAGAGAGCACAGCCCCCTGTCTGGCTATATAGTTGCGTCTGTCACATGTATTATGTTCATTGGGGGAGGTGCGGCTTGTCCGTGTCCATGAGGCACCTGTAACAGTGGCCAGGACGCCCAGATTCACCATCTGAACAGGAGAGGTCGCTAGCAATTGACCCTTCGACATGCCAGAGAATGTGAATGCATTTGCTGTGTAACCGGGTCAGAAGGCACCTATAGGGAAGTGGGTACACAAGGGGATTCTAGGCCAGTGTAGTACTCCATTTAGTATACATGTACTTTATCTATGTAGGAATACTATGGGAGCAGGTGCAGAGCTTTTGTGATATAGAGAACAGACAGTCGGGATTGCAAGAAGAGAGGTCATACACATAAACCTGCGGAGCACGGAGCAGGATACAGTGTAATGTTGCTTACACGGTACATGACGCACATGTCCACACATATACTGCACCTGACGCCTGTGGTCGGTGCCACAGGCTATGGTGGACAGAGACATCACATACATGGCATGACACAGTACAGGTATGGTGACATTCTGCAGGTGTCGTACGCAGTGTGCTGGCTACTGACCGCAGGTGTCACCTGTCAGCTGTGGTGCACAGTGTTCGACAGTCGGATGCTGTACCGGTACAGGAATATTCCCGCATTCGCGGGGCGTACACCTCTATGGCACACACACCATTGTGTGCAGATGGGGACACCTGTCTGTGTGGTCAGCACCCTCACAAGACAATGCACCGATGCGCCATGTCACAGGGGTTGGTCTTGCACAGGTGGCCAGTAAGGCTCACAGGTATGGCAATGACATGGCTGTACAATGCAGCACCAGTATGGGATGGTCACCCTGTGTGGTCAGTGTCCAGTCACAACACTATATCTGCATACACCCTCTCAACAGGCAGCAGACATACACACATGTTGACACACTGACATGGTGGTGGCCACACATGTCTACACGGAGGGATGGCGTGTTGCATGTACTACACCATCCACATCGATGCACCCCACACTGAGGTAGGTACAGATCTCTACCATGGTGTACAGTGATGTGTGGCACGTGGCACATAGTCCCCCTGATCTGTGGCATACATGGGCACACATTCCTGCACACATGTTGGTGCTAGGAATGCCACACCCGCTACATGGGATTTGTGCAGGCGTGCAGCGGTATGTGGTGCATCCTGCGTACTACCACTGTATCTGGCAGCTGTGCCAATATCTGCACTTGGGAGGTGGTAGGGGTTACAGTGGCAATGTGACATATGGTCGATCACGCATGGCCGATGGGTATGCATCATGGCAGCGCTGTCATGTAAAGGCGACATAGCAGACTGTATGCACATGGCAGGGTAGGATGGTGTGTGACACACCTGTGACCAGCACCTGCACACATGCATGTGGACAGGTGTTTAAACACATGGTGTACACACAGACTGCCATGCGTGTTGTTACTATGCCACCATATGATGGCCCCATGATGGGTATGCATGTGGTAGGGGGTTTCAACTGTGTTACGGACACTGGACACTGCTCCTGCATGGCTGCACCGTGCACAGTACACGTGTCACATGTATCCCCTGTTGCCATGTGTGTATGCATTGCTACATTGTGACATGTGTGTCAACATACATGGAACATGGACTGTGGTATGGTATCACAGCTGTCACAGGCAAACTGTACAAGGGTATGTGTCCCAGTGAACACTGCTACACCCTGTAGGGGTGCATACCACAGACATGTGTCCGCCTTCCCTTCATGTGTGTATTACCGCGTATGCCTGTGTTATGCATGTGGTACATCACAGGCTTCGTATGTGTCCTGCGTGCAGTCCATGCACACAGCCAGGAAATCACATATGTGACATATCCGGACATTGTTACACTGTGGTACAGCTGCAGTCATGTGTCATATCTGTGTCAGGCCCGTGGTATGTGTGGAGCATGCCTGTCCATGTATACCGGTATGGGTGGACTACATCACACCTGTGGGATCATTGATAGTACATGTGTACTCTGCACGACGGACGTAGACCGCCACATAGTCTTCTGGACATATGTCACATGCAGTTGCTGGACCGTGAGGCATACTGCTGCACCGATGACATGGTGCTGGCATAGCAGCTACAGTGTTCACTACAGTGTGTACATGTTCAGCCTGCACCCGTGACGCCTGTGCTGTCATCTGTGCGTTTGCGTGTGACTGCATCTGTGTCCACCCTGTGCGTGGGTACAGGTTTACCTGGCCATGACTTTCGGTGTGTGCACTCCGTCTGCATGCGGACGGTGTAGCACATACTACGTGTGTGAGCATGGTCAGGTCGCTGTTGTGTGGGTGGACACACATGACGGTCCACATTCTGCCTCCCATGCCGTCGCCCCATGTGTATGCATGTCTGCACTGTGCAGATTCTAAGTGTCTGAGCATGCCCAGTAAGCAGCCGTGTAGATGGACACACAGTACAGTGCACACCACGCGCGTCTGCATTGATACCCCGTGTGCATGCCTGTTTCCCCGCAACTGCCGCCTGTGGCATGGCGGTAGCTGTTGTGTGGGTGGACACACGATGGTCCACATTCTGCCTCCCATGCCGTCGCCTCATGTGTATGCATGTCTGCACTGTGCAGATTCTAAGTGTCTGAGCATGCCCAGTAAGCAGCCGTGTGGATGGACACACAGTACAGTGCACACCCCGCATGTCTGCGTTGATATCCCGTGTGCATGTCTGTCTCCCCTTCGCAACCGCTAGGTGTGAGAGGCATGGCCAGTACACCATTCGGGGGTACACACTACAGTCGGCACCGCTGTCTGCTACTAGGCGTGTAGCCATGGCCAATGACATCCTGCTTAGCCATGGTGACCATCCAGGTGACTCATATGTGGTTGTTATGCCACAATGGCTGCCTACATCCTGCACGCCGGATGCCCTCTCATAGGGTATACTGTATGTGGTGCATCCCGTATTCATGTCGTGATGTACTGCTCCGTAGTTAGTTTGTATTCCCGACTGCAGCACTACCGTGTTACTGTACGGCCACCTTGGGATGGTAACATGCTGTGTGACTGCGCACTCTGTCTTCATTCCCTATCGGCTGCCTTGCCTCTGCAGATGATACCACCCACCTAGGTGTATGCCTCCTGACAGTGCTGTGCTCAGTAATCTCGGTAGCGCGTTCTGTAAATGCATCATGCTGTAGTGTGTTCATGTAGGTAGGCGTAGGTTCGACTCCCTGTGTGTGTGTGTGTGTGTTTCCAGCTGCCTCTGCAGATGAATATGCTTTTAGATGCTTCGCAACACATACCTTGGCTATTGTCAGCTATTCCCTTACGGATGATGTCACCCGCCTAGAAGTATGCCTCTGACAGCACTGTGCTCAGTAATCTCGGTAGCGCGTTCTGTAAATGCATCATGCTGTAGTGAGTTCATGTAGGTAGGCGTAGGTTCAACTCCCGGCCCTTCCCGTGTGTGTGTGTGTGTGTTTCCAGCTGCCTCTGCAGATGAATATGCTTTTAGATGCTTCGCAACACATACCTTGGCTATTGTCAGCTATTCCCTTACGGATGATGTCACCCGCCTAGAAGTATGCCTCTGACAGCGCTGTGCTCAGTAATCTCGGTAGCGCGTTCTGTAAATGCATCATGCTGTAGTGAGTTCATGTAGGTAGGCGTAGGTTCGACTCCCGGCCCTTCCCGTGTGTGTGTGTGTGTGTGTGTGTGTTTCCAGCTGCCTCTGCAGATGAATATGCTTTTAGACGCTTCGCAACACATACCTTGGCTATTGTCAGCTATTCCCTTACGGATGATGTCACCCGCCTAGAAGTATGCCTCTGACAGCGCTGTGCTCAGTAATCTCGGTAGCGTTCTGTAAATGCATCATGCTGTAATGAGTTCATGTAGGTAGGCGTAGGTTCGACTCCCGGCCCTTCCTGGTGTGTGTGTGTGTGTGTTTCCAGCTGCCTCTGCAGATGAATATGCTTTTAGACGCTTCGCAACACATACCTTGGCTATTGTCAGCTATTCCCTTACGGATGATGTCACCCGCCTAGAAGTATGCCTCTGACAGCACTGTGCTCAGTAATCTCGGTAGCGCATTCTGTAAATGCATCATGCTGTAGTGAGTTCATGTAGGTAGGCGTAGGTTCGACTCCCGGCCCTTCCCGGTGTGTGTGTGTTTCCAGCTGCCTCTGCAGATGAATATGCTTTTAGATGCTTCGCAACACATACCTTGGCTATTGTCAGCTATTCCCTTACGGATGATGTCACCCGCCTAGAAGTATGCCTCTGACAGCACTGTGCTCAGTAATCTCGGTAGCGTTCTGTAAATGCATCATGCTGTAGTGAGTTCATGTAGGTAGGCGTAGGTTCGACTCCCAGCCCTTCCCGTGTGTGTGTGTGTGTGTGTGTGTTTCCAGCTGCCTCTGCAGATGAATATGCTTTTAGACGCTTCGCAACACATACCTTGGCTATTGTCAGCTATTCCCTTACGGATGATGTCACCCGCCTAGAAGTATGCCTCTGACAGCGCTGTGCTCAGTAATCTCGGTAGCGTTCTGTAAATGCATCATGCTGTAGTGAGTTCATGTAGGTAGGCGTAGGTTCGACTCCCGGCCCTTCCCCGTGTGTGTGTGTGTGTGTGTGTTTCCAGCTGCCTCTGCAGATGAATATGCTTTTAGACGCTTTGCAACACATACCTTGGCTATTGTCAGCTATTCCCTTACGGATGATGTCACCCGCCTAGAAGTATGCCTCTGACAGCGCTGTGCTCAGTAATCTCGGTAGCGCGTTCTGTAAATGCATCATGCTGTAGTGAGTTCATGTAGGTAGGCGTAGGTTCGATACCCGACCCTTCCCCGTGTGTGTGTGTGTGTGTTCACAGCTTCCCTAGTAGAGTGTAGTTATTTTAGGCGGCAACAACATACCTTGGCTATCGGCGGCTATTCCTTTACGGATGTTGTCACCCACCTGGACATGTGCCTCTGACGGTGCTGTGTTCGGTGGTCCACGTAGCGCGTTCCATACCTGTGTCATACTGTTGTGCGGTTGGGTATGTGGGGTGTGGTCAATCACCATGCCTGCCAGATGTGTGTGTGTGTCTATGCTCCCAGCCGCATGGGTTCATAGGGTATGGCTTTAGAGTTTCCGCAGAACACTCATATCCTGCCGCCATCCCTGTGTTTGTGGATGGTGAGACGCAGCTCGTGGACTGCCTGTGTGCCTGCTGTGGTTGGCGACCTCCGTAGCGTGTTCTCCACGTGCACCCTGCTATGGTGTGGTGGGGTGGTGCTGTGTACGTTACACTCACGGCCTTGCCACATGTGTCCGTCTGTATCTCTGTCGTTGTATATCTACATACCTATGTTGTGCCCATAGCGCTGCTCTTGCATGGACAGCTGTCTGTCCCATGTGTCGCATATTTGCACGGCTGACACATAGAACTGTGGTATGATGCATATCCACTCATTGTCCATGCAACGTCCGTATTCCAGAACACCCTAGAGACATCTGCTGGATATCGTGGCAGACAGCTATCCTTGCTGTACTGACACTGTACCCATACACGCCATAAACCTTGTGTATAATTGCCTATTTATGGTGTGTGTATGTCTAACTGTGCTGTATGCATGGTCGTGTGTGTGTCCTGCTATAGCCATCTGTGCAGGTGTCGCCACTATGGGTAATCCTTGTGGACCGCTGTTTCATGTGCACTTCTGCACATACCTGCAGACCGTACTACCCCTCCTATGCAGCGGCCTTAGATCGACCGCTGCCCAAGCCTATAGGGCTCCGTGGCGCCCACCACCACAACACATGGTGCCCCCATCCTGGTGTACCTACATGACATACCTACTAGACAGGTGGCCCTACTGGTGTGGCGCCCTAGGCAGCCGCAGGATTGGCGTATGCCTACGGCCGGCTATGAGCACATCACAAGGCATACATTTACATTCAGTGTTTTACGAAGGCTAGGTTATAATACCAGAGGGGGGACCTCATCAACTATGCTTTAGAATGCGGTTTAGATGGATTAATAGGTGGAGGGTTGACCACACACCAGGGCTGACTGATGAAACACTGATGAAGCCTCTTTTAGGTTCATAGGTTCATAGGTTCATACTAGGCTATCTGCCCAAGGGCATTTATAAGCCTAGCCCATAGTTATGTGGCTTTCGCCACCCCTTTAGTTTGAATAAAACTATGCCTATTATTTTGCTGTGCCTCTGTCAAGCAGTGACACTGAAGTAATCCCTGGGGTATATCTGCGATCTCCCATCCATTGGTCAAGATTACTCTTGAACAAGGCCAGCGAGGTGCTCTGCCTCACATGTACCGGGATTTTGTTCCACAGCATAGGGAGTCTCTGGGTGATGAATCTGTCCCTCCAGCACGTTCTATTAATAACCGTGTCAAGGTTTAAGTCTCCCGCCCTTGTGGTTCTGAGGGATCTAGAGTTTGTGAGGTGAAGCATATTCATCAAATCTGGGTTTGACATGGCCTTATATGTCAGGCACAGGTCACCTCTGAGCAAGCGGTATGAGACTGACTAGAGCTGGAGTTCTTTCAGTCGGGCAGCATAAGACATAGTTTTGAGACCCTTTATCCTTTTGGTGAGGAACTTTTGGGGCCTTTCCAGCTGCTGCAGGTGTCGGGTCAGATACATTCCGAATGGGGCATTGTACTCAATCATAGGTCTAATGAGTGATGAGTACAGAGGGACGATGACCTCCCTTGATCTAGATGTGAATCCCTTCATGATCAGGTGGGCAATGTTGAAGGTTTTCCTAACTACTTTAGCAACATGAGTGTCAAACGAAAGGCTACTGTCAACCTGGGTCCCCAGATCCCTGATGACTTCTTCTGTGCTCAGTGGATTGCCACCTATATGGTAGCTAGGGGTAACCTTGTTTTTCCCGAAGGGTATGACTATGCACTTCTTGGCGTTTAACTTTAGGCCATGGCTCTGGCACCAGTTTTCCATTTCTGTGAGGCCCTTCTGAAGGATATCTGTGTCAGATGTGTTTTCGACTATGGCCCAGTTTGCAGTCATCTGCAAACATTGTCAGCCATAACCCTCCTGTGTTTGCTTGTACTTCAGAAAAGTAGATGCCGAACATGAGTGGACCCAGGACTGAGCCCTGTGGGACACCACTTGTGACAGGCTTTGAGTCTGACATGGCTCCAGCAACTCTGACCCTGTGGGTTCTGTCACTTAGCCAGTTTGCAACCCATCTTGTGATGTATGGGTTTACATTCAAGCTGATGAGTTCTTCGATGATACCTGAGTGGGGTATTGTGTCGAAGGCCTTTGCCAGGTCGAGGTAGGCTGTATGGACTGCCTTTCCCTCATCAATGGCCTTGGTGACTGTCTCGAGAAAGTCAACCAAGTTTAAAAGGCATGATCTGCCTTTGACAAAGCTAAACTGGCTTGGATCCACAGTCTGCAAGTTCCCTATGTCTTTATTTATGAGTTCCATTATGATCCTCTCCATGGCTTTGCAGATAAGGCTTGTCAAGCTAATGGGACGGTAATTTCCAGGGTCGGTGGAGGCACCACCCTTGTGAAGTGGGACCACAGTCGCCATGCGCCACTCCTTGGATGTATCCTGTGGTGAGGCTAAGATTAAACAGCTGTCCTAACTGCGGGTTTAATTCCTCATTGTGTTCGTGGAGCACACAGCCGGGGACACCATCCGGTCCCATGGATGCTGTGTTTTTTGTCCTGGAGAGAGCAGTTCTCACCTGGGCCTTGGAGGTATTTGGGGGGCTACAATCCTCTGGTATGGATACCTCTCCTTTTGGGGGGGAGGGGGGGAGAAGTTTGCACTGAACCTGTCAGCCAGTATGTTGGCAATGTGTGTAGGTTCAGTAATCTTCACATCATTTTGAACTAATTCTGAGCATATCTGGGAGTTTCCTCCTAGGTTTCTAACATAGCTACAGAAGGCCTTATGATTGTCTTTTGAGTCCTTGGCGATTTTTCTCTCAAAATCTGCCTTGGATGATTTTGTGAGAGCTCTTAGGTTTTTACTTATAATGATCAAAGGTGTCTTACCTTTCAAGGAGTTTGCTCTATCTTGTAGTAGCTTCCTCCTTTTGTTGTAGAGCTTGTTTATGGCTGGGGTCCACCAGACTGGACGCTTGCCTTTGGTACAAAGAGTCTTAGTTTTGTTTGGGATTGCCTGATCCATGCAGTCCTGTAGGTGCTAGTAGAAGGCATTTGTAAGTGATTCAGCGGTTTGAGTAATGTTTACCACTGGCTCAGGGGCCTTAAAGGAGACCACACTAGTTTTTAGAGGTGTGACATCGGCTTTTGGGAGGTTTTTCACTGTGTTCTTTTTTATTTCAGGTGGGGGCGGGATGAGGACCTCCAGCGAGATTAGTTTATGATCTGATCTCACCAGTGAGGGGTATACTTAAGGTGTTGAACATTGTGATTCCATGTTCATGATGATGAGATCAAGTATGTTTTCTCCTCTTGTGGGGAAGGTGACTAGTTGTTCCATGGCATTTGAGTTTATGAACTCCAGGAACCTTTGGGCTAGAGTGTTTGGGCTTGAGTAGTGTTCCCAATCTATATTAGGGTAGTTGAAGTCACCTAGTATGATGGTGTTTGGAGATACATTTATCCCCTCCAATGTTTTCAGGAAGGCCATGTGAGGTTCCTGAGTTTGAGAGGGTGGCCTGTAACATGCTACAAATTGCAGAGCAGTCTTGCCTATGGTTAATTGCACCTGGATGGTCTCCGATGCATCGCATTGCCACCAACCTTGAGGTGTGGGTGTCCTTTATGAATATGGAACCCCCCCCCCCTTTCTTGGTGTTGTCCGGATTTTGTGGCCGGGCATGATATGAGGTGAAACCTGATAGTGCTGGGGTGCTCTCAGGAGACTTGAACCAGGTTTCTGTCACAGCACAGACATCGATGTTCTCCATACTGAGAAGGGCCTCGAGTGCGTGCATCTTGAGATTGAGACTTCTGGCATTGAGCAGCATTACCCTTAGTTTATTTCCTTTTGTGTTCTAGGGTGGTAGGTTTAGAATTTGAGCCTTGCCTAAAAAAGGCACTATGGGGGTGGCAAGAGCCTTTGCCAATATCCGGATGCCTAGGGGTGACAGGTGCAAGCCGTCCCTTGGCGCAGCGTGGCTTGTCCAGCATGTCATCCCAGGCAGACAGACATTGGATCCCCTTTGAATGACACCAGAATTTAAGCCATTTATTAAAGCTGATCATCTTATCACTGTATTGTGGCATCATTCTAGGTGAAGGTAGGATACTGCTCAAGGTCAGGGTCATACCTGCCTGGGCTACATAATCAGAGAGCTCCTCAATGTCTCTTTTCATGTAGTCCAAGGAGGTACATCTCAGGTCGTTGACACCAGCGTGGACAATGACTGAGTCGTACGTGTACCTGCTGTTGAGAGACCTGAGTGCTTGCGTTATGTGGCGGATTCTAGCGCCCGACAGGCAGCTTACTGTGACCTTCTCCTTACTCAGTGTGGTGAGCGGGACGTCAGTGTGTCTGACTATGGAGTCACCTATGACAAGTATGTTTGGTGTTGTATTTGGCCTTAAGGGCAGTGACTGCTTTGCACACTGATTTTGTTGTTTATGTGTTGTTTGTGTGGTGTATTGAGTTTGCAGTTGCTTGGGTGTCTGCTTTGGAGGCCTCTGCTGTTTAGGTAAATATTTACTCAGAGCCTCCGAGTATGTCTTAGTGTGTTTATGTGTTTGATTCAGTGGTGTGGTTGAGTTATGTGAGACTGGTATTGTGGTGTGTGTAGTTGCCTTCTCCTCCTGCCTGGTCTTGCCAGTCCTGAGTTGAGAGAGCTCAGCCTCCAGTCTGGCTAAATAGCTGCATCTCTCACAAGTGTTAGTGTTACATGGGAGGAGGAGAGGGTTGTCCGTGTACATGAGGCAATTGTAACATTGTCTCAGAATTCCCAGATTCACCAACTGGCCAGGGTAGGACGCCAGCATCTGACCCTTCGACATGCTAGAAAGAATTATGAGTTGGTATGAGACAGAAAAGTAGTGGGCTTAGCAGGGAAGTGGGCACTCCTCCGGGGTTTTGCTAGTGAGAGATTTGTATAATATAGGGGTGCTTGACCTGCAAAGAGAATGCTTATAAGACAAGGGATATGCTTATAAGACAAGTGCTGAGCTTTTTGAGAAGAAAAAGCTATTTGGAACAAGTGCTGCACTTTTTAGTGAAGGTGTAGACTGTTTAGGTTCCTAACAGAGCAGTTCTAAGGGAAACCTTGATGAACAGACTTTCTGGAGCCAGAAAGAGTTTAACCTTGTTTAACCGGCGCTGCCCGATGCTGCTCTAGTGGCAACTCCGCGCTAAAGCACGTTAAAGCGTGCTTGATAGCAGGGGCTGGAAAGAAGCAGGAATAGACCCAAAACGGACAATAAAACTACAGTTTCAAGTCAGTAACCACCTCTACGGGGGGCAGGGAAGCTGCTCAATGTTATTCACTGCCACTGATCAACACAGAGACCCTCCTTCAGCCCAAGCAAACATGGCCTCACAGAAACCTTCAAACAGTTCAGGAACAGCAAGCCTGTAACTGAACTTTTTTAACTCTCAGAAAAGTGGAAAAACAGCAAGTTGTTTTTTTGAGAAGCAGGTGGCTTAACCCCCGTAACAGGAATGTAGTTTAGGTACAGATATGCAGCTAACACACATTAGTCCACTCTTTCAGTTGTTTACCACTGTATTACATTGATATGATATACATATCTTCTATATATATTGTTAGATCTTTGATTGATGAGTATTAGGCATCATACAATATCATATAATACATGTGTTAATAGGATGTTTTTGGAGATGTTAATATACGTGTGTGTAGTTAACATTGCGTCTGTGCTTTATATGCTGTGGTTAAATGTTCATTGTTTGCTGAGAAATTGACCAATGAAAGTGTAGGGGGGATATTTAAAGCCTGGATGCTTTTATGTTATGTGTAAGTCTGACGGAGCCTACGGGTGAAACTGCTTACATGTCTATGAAGGAACCTTTGTATACCATTTGTGACCTGTCCTGGACAATGTCTACGTTGACTGTTTCATCTACCTATGTGTGTTTTGGATTGTGTGCCATAAGGTGACAGCGGTTCTTTGATGTTGATTAGGTGTATTCCATGGTCAATTGACATTAATCCTATTAATTCACTGAAGGATGTTCTTTATAAGTGGGAACGCCATAGTTTAACCATCCTATGACCTTCCTAGCTGAAGTTGTTATTGTGCCATTGGTATGTGTTCCACAGGTCGCCCATTTGTTCCGCGGTATGGAAGCGAGTGATCCCCATTCTGGTGCTGGCAGATTGAGTGCTGTGTATGCCGGTATTCGCACGGCGGTCTGACTTTGTATGGGGAGTGTCTACTGTAGTCCCTATCTGTATTACCTGTGTTATGCCTTACTGCAGCTGTGTAATTCCACCAGGTTTGCAGTTATGGGTGCCATCTTTGTCGTACGCTTGTCCATCCATGGGAATTGCCTACTGGACACTGGTATAGGGCAGTACACATTTCACACCTGCATTTAGCATTATCCGGTGGATGCTTTGCATTATTAGTGGGGAGTACGGCATGTGCTATACCCACATCCCTCCCACGGGGCAGGACAATGGATTATCTGCCAAACAACACCGTGCCCCATTTCTGCATACCCACGATCCCATGGCTGCAACCCTCGACGGTACCCATTACACATCCTTCATGTGTGCGGGACTGGGATGTGGACGCACTTCTATGGGCTCGACCATCTGGGGATTTCTGCTCATATGTCCTGCATTTCATGGACACTTGTCATCAACCTTAAACACGCTGGTGGTGCATATGTCTAGCTGTGACGTAGTCACGGCTGTTACTCCTTCAGGGTCGCTCGCATCTCATAGATATTGCATAGGGTTGAATTTTTGGGTCCTACAATGTACACCAATGTGCATATGTAAAGTGTAGAACTTGTTGGACTGTGTCCATCTGGCCAGTGGTTTTGACTGCTGCTGTATGTTCCCCAGTCATGGATGTCTGTTTGACTACACATATTATGTAGTGCTACGACATCCAGGTTTTCAAACATGAAACCAAATGGTGTACATCCAAAGATGCAGGTTATCAACTGCTTTAAATAATCCTCAGAGGTCACTATAGGAAATATCCGCCACTGTATTGTCAAAATAACACCACCAGAACATGTAGATCCTATTAATTCATTGCAGGATGTTCTTTATAAGTGGGAACGCCATTGTTTAACCATCCTATGACCTTCCTAGTTGACGTTGTTGGTGTGCCATTAGTATGTGTTCCGCGGGTCGCCCATTTGTTCCGCAGTATGTAAGCGAGTGATCCCCATTTTCTTGCTGGCAGATTGAGTGCTGTGTACGCCGGTATTCGCACGGCGGTCTGACTTTGTATGGGGAGTGTCTACTGTAGTCCCTATCTGTATTTCCTGTGTTATGCCTTACTGCAGCTGTGTAATTCCACCAGGTTTGCAGTTATGGGTGCCATCTTGGTCGTACGCTTGTCCATCCATGGGAATTGCCTACTGGACACTGGTATAGGGCTGTACACATTTCACAGCTGCATTTAGCATTCTCCGGTGGATGATTTGCATTATTAGTGGGGAGTAACGCATGTGCTATACCCACATCCCTCCCACGGGGCAGGACAACGGATTATCTGCCAATCAACACCGAGCCCCATTTCTGCATACCCACGATCCCATGGCTGCAACCCTCGACGGTACCCATTACACATCCTTCATGTGTGCGGGAATGGGATGTGGACGCACTTCTATGGACTCGACAATCTGGGGATTTCTGTTCATATGTCCTGCATTTCATGGACAGTTGTCATCAACCTTGAACACGCTGGTGGTGCATATGTCTAGCTGTGCCGTAGTCATGGCTGTCACTTCTTCTGGGTCTCGATCGCAGCCGGTTGTCATTGCGTACGGCTAAATTTTTGGGTCCTACAATGGACACCAATGTGCATATGTAAAGTGTAGAACATGTTGGACTGTGTCCATCTGGCCAGTGGTTTTGACTGCTGCTGTATGTTCCCCAATCGCGGATGTCTGTTTGACTACCCATATTATGTAGTGCTACGAAAACCAGTTTTTCTACAATTAACCCAAATGGTGTTAATCTAATGCTGCAGGTTAGCAACTGCTTTAACTAATCCTCAGAAGTCCCAATAGGAAATATCCGCCACTGTATTGTCAATATAACACAACCGAAACATGTAGAACCTATTAATTCATTGAAGGATGTTCTTTATAAGTGGGAACGCCATAGTTTAACCATCCTATGACCTTCCTAGTTGACGTTGTTGGTGTGCCATTAGTATGTGTTCCACAGGTCGCCCATTTGTTCCGCAGTATGGCAGCGAGTAATCCCCATTTTGTTGCTGGCAGATTGAGTGCTGTGTACGCCGGTATTCACACGGCGGTCTGACTTTGTATGGGGAGTGTCTACTGTAGTCCCTATCTGTATTTCCTGTGTTATGCCTTACTGCAGCTGTGTAATTCCACCAGGTTTGCAGTTATGGGTGCCATCTTGGTCGTACGCTTGTCCATCCATGGGAATTGCCTACTGGACACTGGTATAGGGCTGTACACATTTCACAGCTGCATTTAGCATTCTCCGGTGGATGATTTGCATTATTAGTGGGGAGTAAGGCATGTGCTATACCCACATCCCTCCCATGGGGCGGGACAACGGATTATCTGCCAATCAACACCGAGCCCCATTTCTGCATACCCAGGATCCCATGGCTGCAACCCTCGACGGTACCCATTACACATCCTTCATGTGTGCGGGACTGGGATGTGGACGCACTTCTATGGACTCGACAATCTGGGGATTTCTGTTCATATGTCCTGCATTTCATGGACACTTGTCATCAACCTTAAACACGCTGGTGGTGCATATGTCTAGCTGTGCCGTAGTCATGGCTGTCAGTTCTTCTAGGTCTATCGATCGCAGCTGGTTGATGTTGCGTACGGATCAATTTTTGGGTCCTACAATGGACACCAATGTGCATATGTAAAGTGTAGAACTTGTTGGACTGTGTCCATCTGGCCAGTGGTTTTGACTGCTGCTGTATGTTCCCCAATCGCGGATGTCTGTTTGACTACCCATATTATGTAGTGCTACAGAAACCAGGTTTTCTACAATGAACCTAAATGGTGTACATCCAATGATGCAGGTTAGCAACTGCTTTAAATAATCCTCAGAAGTCCCAATAGGAAATATCCGCCACTGTATTGTCAAAATAACACCACCAAAACATGTAGATCCTATTAATTCATTGAAGGATGTTCTTTATAAGTGGGAATGCCATAGTTTAACCATCCTATAACCTTCCTAGTTGACGTTGTTGCTGTGCCATTAGTATGTGTTCCACAGGTCGCCCATTTGTTCCGCAGCATGGCAGCGAGTGATCCCCATTTTCTTGCTGGCAGATTGGGTGCTGTGTACGCTGGTATTCGCACGGCGGTCTGGATTTCTATGGGGAGTGTCTACTGTAGTTCCCATCTGTATTTCCTGTGTTATGCCTTACTGCAGCTGTGTAATTCCACCACGTTTGCAGTTATGGGTGCCATCTTGGTCGTACGCTTGTCCATCCATGGGGATTGCCTACTGGACACTGGTATGGGCTGTACACATTCCACACCTGCATTTAGCATTCTCCGGTGGATGCTTTGCATTATTAGTGGGGAGTAAGTCATGTGCTACACCCACATCCATCCCACGGGGCGGGACAACGGATTATCTGCCAAACAACACCGAGCCCCATTTCTGCATACCCAGGATCCCATGGCTGCAACCCTCGACGGTACCCATTACACATCCTTCATGTGTGCAGGACTGGGATGTGGACGCACTTCTATGGACTCGACGATCTGGGGATTTCTGTTCATATGTCCTGCATTTCATGGACACTTGTCATCAACCTTAAACACGCTGGTGGTGCATATGTCTAGCTGTGCCGTACTCATGGCTGTCACGTCTTCTGGTGGAATGGTAACGGCTGGATGGAATTCTGTACGGATCAATTTTTGGGTCCTACAATGGACACCAATGTGCATATGTAAAGTTAGATGTTGCTGGACTGTGTCCTTCTGGCCAGTGGTTTTGACTGCTGCTGTATGTTCCCCAATTGCGGATGTCTGTTTGACTACCCATATTACATGGTGCTACGTAAACCAGGTTTTTCGGAACTGAGAACAAATGGTGTACATCCAAAGATGCAGGTTAGCAACTGCTTTAAATAAACCTCAGAAGTCACAATAGGAAATATCCGTCACTGTATTGTCAACATAACAGCACCAAAACATGTAGATCCTATTTATTCATTGAAGCATGTTTTCTTTATAAGTGGGAACGCCATAGTTTAACTATCCTAGTTGACGTTGTTGGTGTGCCATTAGTATGTGTTCCACAGGTCACCCATTTCTTCCACGGTATGGAAGCGAGTAATCCCCATTTTGTTGCTGGCAGATTGAGTGCTGTGTGCCGTATTCGCACGGCGGTCTGACTTTGTATGGGGAGTGTCTACTGTAGTCCCTATCTGTATTTCCTGTGTTATGCCTTACTGCAGCTGTGTAATTCCACCAGGTTTGCAGTTATGGGTGCCATCTTGGTCGTCCGCTTGTCCATCCATGGGAATTGCCTACTGGACACTGGTATAGGGCTGTACACATTTCACACCTGCATTTAGCATTATCCGGTGGATGCTTTGCATTATTAGTGGGGAGTGAGGCATGTGCTACACCCACATCCCTCCCACAGGGCGGGACAACGGATTATCTGCCAAACAACACCGAGCCCCATTTCTGCATACCCACGATCCCATGGCTGCAACCCTCGACAGTACCCATTACACATCCTTCATGTGTGCGGGACTGGGATGTGGACGCACTTCTATGGACTCGACAATCTGGGGATTTCTGTTCATATGTCCTGCATTTCATGGACACTTGTCATCAACATTAAACACGCTGGTGGTGCATATGTCTAGCTGTGCCGTAGTCACAACTGTCGCTTCTTCTGGTTGAACGATAACGGCTGGATGGTATTCCGTACGGGACAATTTTTGGGTCCTACAATGGACACCAATGTGCATATGTAAAGTGTAGAACTTGTCGGACTGTGTCCATGTGGCCAGTGGTTTTGACTGCTGCTGTATGTTCCCCAATCGCGGATGTCTGTTTGACTACCCATATTATGTAGTGCTACGAAAACCAGGTTTTCAGAACTGAAACCAAATGGTGTACATCCAAAGATGCAGGTTAACAACTGCTTTAAATAATCCCCAGAAGTCCCAGTAGGGAAGTATCGCCACTTTATTGTCAGAATGACACCACCATAACAGGTAGATCACGAGCACTTTCGCCCGGTCTTACCGGGCATTTTCAAGTGTAATTAGCAGAAACATATAACTAAATAAATAATAATACATATTTTAATAATAAAGTTAATCTATGTTATTTGGACAATAGCTTCTGCTATTGACATACGATGCTGTGGGTGGTGCCAGTTACCATACATATGGCTTTCTCAAAAGCCGACTTCACATTTCTAAACACTAGTGTGGTCTCCTTTAAGGCCCCTGAGCCAGTGGTGAACATTACTCAAGCCACTGAATCACTTACATATGCCTTCTACCAGCACCTACAGGACTGCATGGATCAGGCATTCCCTTACCCAACTGTGGGTCTTTGTACCAATGCCTAGCATCCAGTGTGGTGTACCCCAGCCATACACAAGCTCTACAATGAGAGGAGGTAGCTACTACAAGACAGAGCAGACTCCTTGTGAGGTATGACACCCTTGCTCATTATATGTGAAGAACTACAAGCTCTCATGACATCATCCGGGGCAGGTTCCACAGATATATCACCAAGGACTCGACAGACAATCATACGGCCTTCTTTAGCTATGTTGGACACCTGGGAGGTAACTCCCAGATATGCTCTGACTGGGTTCACAATGATGTGAAGTTTACTGAACATACACACATTGCCAACATACTGGCTGACAGGTTCGGTGAAGACATCTCCACCCCCTCCCCCCCACATGGAGAGATGTCTGTACCAGCAGATTGTGGCCCCCGAATGTTCTGTAACGCACAGGTGGGACATGCTCTCTCCAAGGTAGTGAACACAGCATCCATGGGACCAGATGGTGTCCCGGCTGTGTACTCCATGATCTCATTGAGGAATTAGACCCACAGTTAGGACAGCTGTTTAATCTTAGCCTCACCTCAGGTAACGTACCCAAGTTGTGGCGCACGGCGACTGTAGTCCCACTTCACAGGGGCAGTGCCTCCACTGACCCTGGTTATTACCGTCCCATTAGCTTGAGAAGCCTTATCTGCAAAGACATGGGGAAGGATCATACTGGAGCCCATAGATGATGACATAGGGGACCTGCATACTTTGCATCCAACCCAGTTTGGCTTGGTCAGGGGCAGATCATGCGTTTAAAACTTGGTTGACATTTTAGGAACAGTCACCGAGGCCATTGATGAGGGTCAGGCAGTCCATACAGCCTACCTCGACCTGGCAAAGGCCTTCAACACAATACCCCCCTCGGGTATCATTGATAAACCCATCGGCTTGGATGTGAACCCGTACATCGCAGGATGGGTTGCAAACTGGCTAGGTGACACAACCCACGCGGTCATAGTTGCTGGCACCATGTCAGACTCACTGCCAGTCACAGGCGGTGTCCCACAGGGCTCTGTCCTGGGTCCACTCTTTTTCTGGATCTACATTTCCAAAGTACAAGCAAACACAGGGGGTTATGGCTGACCTTGTTTGTAGATGACTGCGAACCGGGTGCCATAGTGGGATGGACATCTGACACAGATATCCTTCAAAGGGGCCTCACAGATATGGATATCTGCTGTCAGGGACATGGCCTACAGCTAAATGCCGGGTAATGCATAGTCATACCCATCGGGAAGAACAAGGTCATCCCTAGCCGCCATATGGGTGGAAGTCCACTGAGCACAGGGGGAATTACCAGGGATCTGGGGACCCAGGTTGTCAGTCACCATTCGTTCGACACACACGTTGCTAACGTGGTTCTGTAGAACTTCTACATTGCCCACCTGATCGTGCAGGGATTCACATCTAGATCAGGGTAGGTCATCGTCTCCTTGTACTCATTACTCATTAGACCTATGATTGAGTACATTGCCCCGTTCGGAAGGTATCTGACCCGACACCTGCAGCAGCTGGGAAGGCCCCATAGGTTCATCGTCAGACGGATGCAGGGTGTCAGGGATTTGTGTTATGCTGCCCCACTGTAAGGACTCCTGCTCCATTCAGTCACATACCACTTGTTCAGTGGTGACCTGTGCCTGACATACGAGGCCATGTCGACCCATATTTGATGACTATGCTTCACCTACTGGATCTACATCCCTCAGAACCACAGGGGCAGGTGACGTGAACCTTGACACGGTCATTAATAGAATGTGTTGGAGGGACAGATACATCACCCAGACACTCACTATGCTGTGGAACAACATCCCAGTACATGTGAGGCAGAGAACCTTGCTGGCCTTGTTCGAGGGGGGATCTTGTCCAATGGATGGGGGATTGCAGATATACCCCAGGGATTACATCATTGTCACTGCTTGACAGAGGTACAGCAATATAATAGGCATTTTATCTCCAGACTGGAGGGTTGGCAAAGGAAACATAACTATGGCCTAGGGTTATGGCTGCCCTTGGGTAGATAGCCTACTCTGTACCTATGGACCTATGAACCTATGTTCATAGTTTGTCCCATTCACACTTGTCTATCCCCTATCCTCATTCATATGTGTATATTTCTGTGGCACATGATTGAACTATGTATTACCTGCAGGTATGCTGTCTACAGTGCACATACGCCACGGTTGATTACAGTGTATCTGTGTACCTACCTCTGTGATACTGAGGACTACCACACATCCTTCACAGCATTACATGCATATGTCCATACTATTATTCTTTGGCCTGGGGGGGTTGTTAGGGCAACCGTTACACCTGTCCCTGTTTGTGCACGTCATGGTGGTCTTTGACCAGCCTCCATTGCTATCGTGGGATGGACGGTAGTGTTGGTGTGTGTTTGGGATGTGTTTTCACTGCCGGTACATCTGTTCGGGGTGGGGTTGGCACATGTTCCTCTTTGCAGGGGGCCCCATCCTGGACATTTGTGTCATGCATCAACACTTGGCACGTGCCATATGTCCTGTGCTATTCCCACAGTCGTGTATGCCTTCCTGCATTACTACTGCGTGTTACTGGCTGTTTGTATCTGGTACACATGGCTATTATGGTGGATAGCTTGGCCTATTCCCATGCTATGACATACCCATCCATCCAGGCATATACATGTTATTCCATCCTTTGCATTGGCCGTGGGTGTTTGGCCGTCCGGCAATGCTATTCTCAACATGTGATGTCCCACCTTCACCTTCTGTGCCTGTGGCACCCTGTTGGGGCATCCTGCTTGGTGGGCAGATGTTCCGCCATATGTGTTGTGTTTGACATGTCTGCATAGCTAATCATCAGTACGGTGGCTGAACATACCGCCTTGTCCAGATGTGTACAGTTATGGGCACCATGGCGTGTGCACGCCTATGGGGTTTCGACAGGTCCATACCACATGCGGGATGTACACATTCTGCCGACACATTCACATGCAGCCATTTGGATATCTGTACCTGAGGTGGGATGTTAACATGTGGGGTACATATTTGCCCGCGTGGCACTGCCTAGGACAATACTTCTTACTACATTTCAGGTATACCCATTGTGTGTAGGTGTGTAGCTGCGCAAGGCTGCTAGCTGGGTTGGGTGCACGGTCGTACATGGGTGCGGGTTACATGCTATGACGGGGCTGTTGTGTATTACATTTGCATGCATGGGTTCTGCTTCTGGATATTACGCTTAGGCATACGCCATCCTATGTGTATGCGACGGGCATGTTGCTGGGTGTAGTACATGTTGCTATGCACATGTTTGCCTGTGTTTAGGGTATCTAGTTTCCTTCTTGTTGTTATATCGACATGGCTACCTGGCTGTGTACTCTCACTACTGCTGGTGACCATGCCCATGTGGCTACTTCTATGTAGGTGCGGCGCGCTGACATGCTGTGGTACACCTTCGCTGGGTATGCCCACTGACGGTGCATTGTGGGACGGACACGATATTACGCGTATCCTTTGTTCCTTGGACGGGTACACTTTGGACTTCGTGGGTTAATGTTTGGTTCTCCGTTTTGTGTGAACGGGTACTATGTTGCATAGTCTGCGTACGTTTCATTATCCACGGATCCTGGCTGGTGCGGTTACTATTGCAGGCGGCCTGTGGAAGTCAGCACTTTAGGTTGCTCATCGCCTGCCGGCTTGGCCACGCCTACGGCCGCATCCTACCTGGGCTCGCTCACGTGCCCTCCGCACGTGTCTGTGGTTGCGGCGCGCACTCATTACTATGCATATGGCGCTGCTATGCCGATTATTCACTGCACTGCCAGCGCAAGCCTTACACCGCCTTGCGCCGAAGCTTCATGAATCCCGGGATTGTACAAATAGACCCAAAACGGAATGACACTGTTTCAAGTCAGTAACCACTCGGGTGGCAGGGAAGCTGCTCAATGTTATTCACTGCCACTGGTCAACAAAAGCCCTTTCAGCCCAAGCAAACATGGCCTCACAGAAACCTTCAAACAGTTCAGGAACAGCAAGCCTGTAACTGAACCTTTTAACTCTCAGAAAAGTGGACAGCATTGTGAGAACAGATGGCAACCCCATAACAGGAATGTAGTTTAGGTGCAGATATGCAGCTGACACACTTTGTCCACTCTTTCAGTTGTTTACCACTGTATTACATTGATATGATATACATATCTTCTATATATAGTTAGATCTTTGATTGATGAGTATTAGGCATCATACAATATCATATACTACATGTGTTAATAGGATTTTTTTGGAGATGTTAAAAACGGGGTTGTAGTTAACATTGCGCTGTGCATATGCTGTGGTTAAATGTTCATTGTTTGCTGAGAAATTGACCAATGAAGTGTAATATTTAAAGCCTGGATGCTTTTTTTATGTGTCGTCGGGCACCCATGGGTGAAACTTACATGTCTATGATGGAACCTTTGTATACCATTTGTAACCTGTCCTGGACAATGTCTCGTTGACTGTTCCATCTACCTATGTGTGTTTTGGATTGTGTGCCATAGGTGACAGGTTTTTGATTTTATTGGGTGTATTCCATGGTCAATTGACATTAATCCTATTAATTCATTGAAGGATGTTCTTTAAAAGTGGGAACGCCATAGTTTAACCATCCTATGACCTTCCTAGTTAAAGTTGTTGTTGCCATTGGTATGTGTTCCACAGGTCGCCCATTTGTTCCGCGGTATGGAAGCAGTGATCCCCATTCTGGTGCTGGCAGATTGAGTGCTGTGTCCCCGGTATTGCCGGTCTAACCTTGTATGGGGGGTGTCTACTGTAGTCCCTATCTGTTTTTCCTGTCTTCTGCCTTACTGCAGCTGTGTAATTCCACCAGGTTTGCAGTTATGGGTGCCATCTTGGTCGCTTGTCCATCCATGGGAATTGCCTACTGGACACTGGTATAGGGCTGTACACATTTCACACCTGCATTTAGCATTACCCGGGTGGATGTTTGCATTATTGGTGGGGAAAGGCATGTGCTATACCCACATCCCTCCACGGGCGGACAACGGATTATCTGCCAAACAACAACGAGCCGCAAATCTGCATAGCCAGGATCGCATGGCTGCAAGCCTCGAGGTACCCATTACACATCCTTCATGTGTGCGGGACTGGGATGTGGCGCACTTCTATGGACTCGACCAAACTGGGGATTTCTGTTCATATGTCCTGCATTTCATGGACATTGTCATCAACCTTAAACACGCTGGTGGTGCATATGTCTAGCTGTGCGTAGTCACGGCTGTTCTTTTAGGGTGCTCAGCATCTTGATATTGCATGGGTTGAATTTTGGGGGCCTACAATGGACACCAATGTGCATATGTAAAGTTAGAACTTGTTACCTTTCACGGCCGTGGTTTGTCTGCTGTAGTTCCCGCTGGTTTCTGTTTTTCTACCATATTAGTATGCTAGAATTTTTGCCAAATGGGAACCAAGATGCAGGGTTTGAACCTTTTATTCCTCGGCCCATGGTTTTCCCCCCTGTATTTCCCAAAAAACACACGCTGTAGATCCTATTAATTATTGAAGATCTTTTAAGTGGAACCCAAAAGGGGTTTTAAACCCCCAAAGATTCCAATTTCGTTTTTCCTTAGAGGTTCCCATGGAAAATTCCCCCCGGGATGGAAATACCCCACTTTTGGCCATTAATTCTTGAGGGTTTTTAAGGGGGCCTTTTTTTAACCCCTTAGCCCTTCCCGTTTCCTGTGTTATTTTGCTGTGATTTCCCCATTTTTTCAGTTATGGGGCATCTTTTGCTTGGCCCCCAAAGGGGGTTGCCCTTTTAACGGTATAGGGCTGTACACTTTGATTTGCATTTCCCTATGTTTCCTTTTAGATAGGCTGTGTAATCCACATTCCCCGGGGGCCCCTTTTGCCCCACCAGGGAAATTTTTTCTACCCCCGGTTAAGGGGTGAACCCTTTTTCGGCCCATTTAAAATTCCCCCGGGGGGATTTTTATTTGGGGATTCTATGGACCACATCATTCTGGGCGCCGGATTTCTGGCCCCTTCACAAACCAAAAAAATGTGTCCCAAACTGGGTGGCCTCACGGCTTACACATCCTTTATGGCTGGTGATTTTGGGGGAAAAATTTTGGCCTACAATGGGGATTTTTTCATATGTTTGCATTTTGGACCTTTTCCATCCCTGTTTTACTGCTGGTGTATGTTCCCATGCGGTGTCGTTGACACCCATTTTGGGCTCGTACCGGTTTTTGACATTAAATTTTGTTTCCCAAATGGGAACCCAATGCTTTAAATTAGAAGTTAAAAGGCATTGCCATGGGTTTTTTCCTTTCCCAAACGGAGTCCTTTTAACCCCTTTAAGGATGCTTTAAAGGGGTTTTAATTTTCCATTTACCTTCTAGTTTCGGTTGTGCCTTTTTAATTCCCAGGGCCCAATGGTATGGCCCCGTAATCCCATTTTCCAATTGATCCCTTTTTATTGAAGGTGGTTTTGTTTTAAGGGGAGCCCATTTAACCCCCATCTTTATTTCCTGTGGTTTGCCTTAGATGTGTTTCCACCCGGTTGCTTTGGGGGGGCCCTCTGGGGTATCCCATTTCTGCTGGCTGTCCTTCAGCATTTGGGAGATTGCTGTACTCCGGATGCCTACCACATCCTAGGGGACAAAGGATTCTGCCAAACCCCCAGCCCATTTTGCATACCCGGTATGGCTGCAATGAGGTACCCCTTACACATCCTTCCCATGGGCGGGAAGGGGTTGCCACCAGGGCCCCAATCTGGGATTTCTGTTTTAAAGGCCTGCATTTTAGGACCCTTCACAACCTTAGCTGGTGGGAAAGTTGGGCCTTCAGGCTGTACATCTGGGTTCTGCATGGTTGCATTTCAGGAAAATTTTTCCCCCAAAACACCTGTGCATATGTAAAAAGTGCCCTGTGGCTGTTCCATCTGGCCAGTGGTTTTACTGCTGCTGTATTTTCCCAATGGGTTCTTTGACACCCAAAATTATGTAAAGTGTAAACCCTTTTGACGTGCCAAATTTGGGGTTTTAATGTGCGGTTCAACGCAATTCCTGAATCCCAATAGGATATCCAGGGTTTTAATTAACAAATGTAATCCATAATTCATTGAAGGTGCTTTATAATAATCCCAAGTTTCCATAAAACCCCAGTTGCTTGTTTCCAAAAATGTGTTTCCCCAAATGAAATTTTTTCCGTATAAAGGGGGAAACCCCATTTTCTCAATTTACCCTTTCTATTGACGGTGGTCTGACTTTTTATGGTTCACGTAGTCCCTTTCGTATTTCCGGTTAAACCCCTTCTGGCTGGAATTAAGGGGCGTTAGGGTCCATCGGTCTACTTTTATGGGAATTTTCTACTGGACCCTGGTATGGGCTGTACACATTTCACACCCGCATTTAGCATTTCCGTGGATGTTTGCATTATTAGTGGGGAGTAAGGCATGTGCTATACCCACATCCCTCCCAGGGCGACAACGGATTATCTGCCAACAACACCGAGCCCATTTCTGCATACCCAGGATCCCATGGCTGCAACCCTCCGGGACCCATTACACATCCTTCATGTGTGCGGACTGGGATGGGGACTTCTATGGACTCGACATCTGGGATTTCTGTTCATATGTCCTGCATTTCATGGACACTTGTCATCAACCTTAAACACGCTGGTGTGCATATGTCTAGCTGTGCCCTATGGCTGTCGTTCTTCGTGGTCCAGCAGCTGGTGATATTGCGCGGATTTAATTTTGGGGGCCTACAATGGACACCAATGTGCATATGTAAAGTGTAGAACTTGTTGACTGTGTCCATCTGGCCAGTGGTTTTGACTGCAGCTGTATGTTCCCCAATCGCGGATGTCTGTTTGACTACCCATATTATGTAGTGCTACGAAACCAGGTGTTTCATAACTGAATACAAATGGTGTACATCCAAAGATGCAGGTTAGCAACTGCTTTAATAATCCTCAGAAGGCCCAATAGGAAATATCCGCCACTATATTGTCAGAATAACACCACCAAAACATGTAGATCCTATTTATTCATTGACAGATGTTCTTTATCGTGGGAACGCCATAGTTTAACCATCCTATGACCTTCCTAGTTGCGTTGTTGGTGTGCCATTATATGTGTTCCACAGGTCGCCCATATGTTCCAGTATGGGCGTGATCCCCATATTCTTGCTGGCAGATTGAGTGCTGTGTAGCCGTATTACGGCATTCTGACTTTGTAGGGGGAGTGTCTACTGTAGTCCCTATCTGTATTTCCTGTGTTATGCCTTACTGCAGCTGTGTAATTCCACCAGGTTTGCAGTTATGGGTGCCATCATGGTCGCTTGTCCATCCATGGGAATTGCCTACTGGACACTGGTATAGGGCTGTACACATTTCACACCTGCATTTAGCATTATCCGGTGGATGCTTTGCATTATTAGTGGGGAGTAAGCATGTGCTTCACCCACATCCCTCCCACGGGCGGGACAACGGATTATCTGCCAAACAACACCGAGGCCCATTTCTGCATACCCAGGATCCCATGGCTTCAACCGTCGACAGTAGGCGTTACACATCCGTCATGTGTGTGGGACTGGGATGTGGCGCTTCTATGGACTGACAATCTGGGGATTTCTGTTCATATGTCCTGCATTTCATGGACACTTGTCATCAACCTTAAACACGCTGGTGGTGCATATGTCTAGCTGTGCCGTAGTCACATGTCGCTTCTTCTGGTGGAACGTGATGGCTGGATGGAATTCTGTACGGATACAATTTTGGGTCCTACAATGGACACCAATGTGCATATGTAAAGTGTAGAGCTTGCTGGACTGTGTCCATCTGGCCAGTGGTTTTGACTGCTGCTGTATGTTCCCCAATCGCGGATGTCTGTTTGACTACCCATATTGTGGTGCTACGAAACCAGGTTTTCAGACTGAGAACCAAATGGTGTACATCCAAGATGCAGGTTAACAACTGCTTTAAATAATCCCCAGAGGTCCCAGTAGGAAGTATCGCCACTTTATTGTCAGAATGACACCACCATAACAGGTAGATCACGAGCACTTTACCGGTCTTACCGGCATTTTCAATGTAATTAGCAGAAACATATAACTAAATAAATAATATTACATATTTTAATAATTAACTTAATCTATGTTATTTCGTCAACAGCTTCTGCTATTGACATCGGATCCTGTGGGTGGTGCCAGTTACCTTACTTATGGCTTTCTCAAAGCCGACTTCACATTTCTAAAACTACTGTGGTCTCCTTTAAGGACCCTGAGCCAGTGGTGAACATTACTCAAGCCACTGCATCACTTACATATGCCTTCTACCAGCATCCACAGGACTGCATGGATCAGGCCATTCCCTTTTACCAACTGGGTTCCATTTGTACCAATGGGCCCAAGCATTTCCAAAAATTTTAAAAAGTCAATGTTTAACTTGCAAGGAGGTGGTAGTTTCCTTTGAGTATATAAATGGTATAAAATATACACCAAAATATATATTTTCATGTACAGTAAGGGAGTGATTTATGCTTTGAGATGTCCCTGCAATCTTTTTTACATTGGGGAGACGAAGAGACTGTTTAGGGTCAGGTTTATGGAACACATAAGGGATATTAAAAATCAGAGAGAAGACAAGGTAATTTCTGCTCATTTTAAGAAAGTACATATAATAATTTTTTTGTTACTTCAAAGTACTGTTTTGGAGCAAATAAACTTAAAATATGAATATGAACAATTATTGAAGGACAAACTTGAATATAAAGAAGCAATTTACATTTTAAAATATAACACATTAGGACCTTTTGGGCTTAATAATGAATTGTGTTGGAAATGTTTACTTTAAATATTAATTAAGTGATTTTAATTGATTGATTTGATAATTATATAAATGCTTTTTATATAAAGTATATAAGGGAAGGATGGTGAATGTTTGTTAGATTATGTAAAGGCGGTGTTACACTGAGGTGCTAGAACCTTATCAATAAACGACTGAATAATGTGTTGGATTATTGGTTCCTGTTTTCTTCCTGAGACTGGGTTGAGTCTTTTTGGAATATTGTTGTATTTGGAATGTAGTAGTGATTAGACTGTTGTTATGCTAATTTATGTAATGTTGCTTAGATTATGCATCTCATATATTGTTATATATCCTGTAATGTTTGTAAATGTGAACTTGTTAATATGGTTTGATGTTGTATGTTGCTTTCCCAAAGTCATCAGGAGTTGTTTATTGATGCAATTCAAATACTACATATAAACTTGTTTGCAAAAATTGTGCCACAAATCTTTTTTTGACATCTGAGAGTTTATTTATTAATTTATTTAACAGCTATACTGGCTACAGCTCAAAAGTTGCTTGATGCAAACCAGTGTCAGACTAACTATGTTAAATGTATTTATTGACTAAATGAGATGCAAGAAGACATCACTGACTCTCATGTCTTTTTTCCATCTTCCTCTTTAGGAATATTTAATGCCCTTTTCATCTTTTACAATATTTACTAGAAGTTGGAACAGTTTTTATTCAAATCAGAATTTTACTGTTTTACAGATTGCTTTCAAAATTTATACTGCAATATTATATGTTGATTATCATGGCAAGAAGAGGCACACATCAAAGCGAAAAGATTTATTTAGTCCCCTTGGCTCTAACTACTAGAAGTTTCATTGAGTTCTGGACCTTGATACTAATGGTGAAAAAACAACTTCTCTGGTGATTCAAATCATGATGTTGCACATATAAAAGAACTCATACCAAGTAGAATCTTCCTTCTGAAGTGGGAAACAGTATTCAGTGCTGCTACTGTGGACTGTAAGGAATCTTTCATATGATTCAAAAGTAATGTGTGTGTGTGTGTGTGTGTGTGTGTGTGTGTGTGTGTGTGTGTGTGTGTGTGTGTGTGTGTGTGTGTGTCCGTGCTTGTGCATGTGCAAGAATGTAATTATAGATGGAATAGGAGGATATGTCCCCCAGCCTCACAATATCCTCTCTTTATATTAAACCTCCAGCATTACAAAACATTGGGAGGTACCGCTGGGAAAAATGTAGCCTGTCACACTCTTAATCCATCTTACAAAGCTTTTCTTCACTTAATTATTTAATTGCATTTAATAAAAAGCCAGGCTTATGCTTGTCTTATATCGTACAGCACTGATCTTGCTTATGTGTGAATCAGTTTAAGTAAGTTTCATGTAGGGTTCTTTTTAGTTTTGGGGGATATTACAAGGTGTTACACCCCAGTCTTCATCGAAGTTCAGATAGTAAAGTTGTGTCTATTCCTCTTCCTTCTTTGGTGCACTATTGTACAGCAGCATTTTGGAGGCAGCTTCAAAGTAAGAAAATAAAACTAAACATTTCATGAGCTGCTTTTATGCAGACATAATAAATACACAAAAGACCCAAGCAGCTGTCACATATGAGTTAATGGCA
Source organism: Protopterus annectens (assembly GCF_019279795.1). Classification (NCBI taxonomy): domain Eukaryota; kingdom Metazoa; phylum Chordata; order Ceratodontiformes; family Protopteridae; genus Protopterus; species Protopterus annectens. The sequence goes on along the minus strand of NC_056741.1, from coordinate 1,177,455,603 downwards.
AAGCTTTACTCTGTATTCCACCTTTAATCTACTTGTGGACACTGAGACTTCTGGTAAGTAGATTTAAACCAAAGTGAAAGGTGACTTAATACTCACATAACATTATATCAGACACACACAGTCTGTCTCTTTCTGTCATGTTTGTGTAAGTGAACATGCATATACACACAAACACATATGCATCCACACAAAGAAATGGAAATGGATCCACTGAGCCCTAAATTGTATTTCCAAGGTATTTACAAAGCTATTACTAATGTAGGCACACTTTTAAGTAGGATATTGTGCACTACACAAATCAGTTCATACATTCTTTAATGTATTAATCCATTCATTCTCTGATTGACCTCATGATCCATTTCAGAGCTGTGAGGGAGCCAGAGCCTATCATGGCACTCAGTGGATGTAAGGCAGGAAACAAAACTCAGATACAATAGCAGTCTGTTGTGGCATATATGCACTCAATGGGCACACACACACACACACACACACACACACACACACACACACACACACACACACACACACACACACACACACACACACACACACACACACACACACGCACTTCACTTAAGCACTCACAGTACATACTCTTACAAGAGATTTGAAGGATCACAAATCACCAACAGCATGTCTTTGGGATGTGGTAGGAAACTAGATCAGTCACTGAAAACCCACACGGATACAAAGAAGATATTGCAGTTGAGCAAACACAATTCATTAGCAGGCCAGGTAAGTGCTTTCTTCACCAAACTTGTCACTAGTAACACTTTATTCTTCTTTATTCTAGACTGACCACAAATGCAGGCTGACCATTCAAGAATGCACGTATCTTCAGATGTCCATCCATACATCATTGTTGCAGTAGCCTTTGGGTGTCTTCCAAGTGTTCCAAGTGTCATGTGCTTGTACAAATCACCACAAAAACAAAGCTGAAGCATGAAAAACTTCAGAGTTTTTGCCACCAAAGAGAGCACACTTTCAGTTGTCCCAGTAGAACTGTAGGTCAGCTATCGATCCTACAAGAATAGACAAATAAGTTCCCTGTTGGGGAAGATCTTCCACTACTTTGTAATTTTATGAATAAAACGTGTTCTATTCAGTCAGAATTTATGTGTTTGGGTAGGAAACTAAATAAAGAAGTTGTTAAGGAGTCTTTGGGTGTCAGGCCAGCACTTATTCTGCTTCAGCTGCTTGTTGGTGACTCTGCTGTGGCCATTTGCTGTTCCTCAGATTGATCATCATTTTCCTCCAGTCCTCTGGGTGTAGCACTTGCAGCCACCGAAGGCCAGGCATAACCATGTCGTCTGTGGCTATAGTGTCAGGGGAAGGGGCAGATGAAGGATCTTCACTTGGCTGGGGTGGGGAGCTGAAAGCTGGTAATGGTATGCCTGCCAAAAGTCATGTCATTTGTAGGGAAAGTGTGCCATTTCAGAAAACTTCCCAGTTTTCTGTGTCTGTTTATATGGCCATGGCTGATTTACTGAAATTTGAAAAGGAACTTCTTTTTGCTTTTTCCTTGCCTCTGATTCTTCAGGCTACAAAAGGAAGAGTTCCTTCTCTTTCTGACATGTTTTTTTTACAGTCAGAAGAGCAGACATTTCAGGGGGATGGATGTGAAGCAGGGATTTCTTCTCAATCTGACCATTCTAATTCTCAGAAAAGTGTGTTATCAGATTTCCCTTCTGAAAAGATATATTTTTCTGACACTTTATCTAACATGAAAGTGTGTTCCAGTGTGAGCAGAATGAAATTCCTATGGCACAGAAAATGTACTTTGATTTGTTACAGTTTCAGATGCCCAAAGCTATAACTATTCCTCCTGTGTTGCCTGCTTTAGAGTATGTTTTTCTCACTGCTGTTAGCTTACCTGGTAGTGAGCCTTCTGTTTCCAAGAAGGCAGATAGGTTATTTAAGATACCACAGACAAACAAGTACCTGGTTTCTAATCCTAAACCAGATCCAATAGTTATTTCTCTATGCAAATCTGTTGCACTAAGTTTACTGCTGCTAACCCCATTACTTCTATTAAGGATGGGAAATCAATGGATAAGTTGGGGATGAAAATGTACTCTTCTTGTGCTTTAACTTTCAGGATTTTAAGCTGCTAAACTCATATATTAAAGTTTACAGTTATCTTTTTATGACACAGAAATTAATGGTTGACCTTCCCTCCTTTGAGATAAAGAATTCATTACATGCTTCTGTGACAGCTGTTTCTAAGCATATTGCAAGGTGTTATTTATGATGCTACTGAGTCTTCCTCCAGATCTGCTGATTCTGGATCAGTCTTGAACAAACCTTCTTGGCTTCATTCTCAAAATCTGCCTGATGATGTTAAATCTGAGATTTTAAATTCTGAGTTAGATAAAAAGGTTTTGCTTGTCCCTTCTGCAGCTGAGATGCTTAAGAAGTGTGTTTAAAGGGGACAACTGATTCGAGGTGTGGCACAGATTTTTAAGCCTCCTTTTTCAGAACAAAAATACAAATTTTCCCTCCTCTTCAGCTACCTTTTCCAATAAATAATTTAAACAGCAACGAAACAGCAAGCAGTGTTTTAAGAAGTACATTTAAAAAGAAAGGAAAAGTCAGTCTGTAAAAAATGAAGTAATTCCTCCCACTCAGCATGATTATTGACCTGTCCAGAATCTTCCCTCTTCTCACCATGGCAGCCTTATAACATCTCTGAGACTTAAATCTTCCATTCTGGCATCAGATTGTTTCAGACAGCTGAGTTCAGAATGTAATCCAGTGGGGGTACACTTGGTAATGGGAATTCCTCCTTATTTCCAGGGGATTCCCTGTTGTTCAGGGAACCTTGCATCTTTAGTTCCTCCTATTCTGCCCCACATGGTGGTGCATAAGTTCATAAGTAAGTACTAGGCTAGCAGACCTTGTGGGCCATTTTAATCTTAGCCAGTTTTCCTTTTTGTGCTCAAAATAACCTTATTTGTTTAAAGAGTGGCCTTCCCCATCGCATGGTTGATAATTATGTATTATCCCTAATGAGAATTACTGGGATCATACCATAGATGATTTGAGGAAACTTATACATGGGTTAAAGAATTTAGGAGCTGCCTCTGTCTAGTAGTAGTAGTACAGGGAACAGTCCTGAGGTAAATTTTTTGTTTCCCATCCATAGATCTAAGTTGCTCTTGAATATGGACATGGATGAACTTTGTTTATGTGGCTGGGAAGTCTGTTCCATAGCAGTGCTACCTTCTCTGAGATATACCTGTCCTTCCTAACATACCTGTCAACTGTCTAAACGTTTGCAGAATGTCCAAATTTTTGCTTTTAGTACTCTGTAGGATACCGAATATAGTGACAGGGCTTTGAGTTGGTCCAAGTAGGACATGTTGTTTAGGCCTTGTATCCTTTTAGTAAGGTATCTCTATGGGCATTCCAGTTGCATGTGTCTGGACACATACATACCAAAGTAGGCATTATATTCAATGACTGGTCTAATAAGGACTGAGTAAAGGGAGCAAGGACATCCATAGATGTACACACATTCCCTTTGTTTATAAGCTGTGCAACATAGATGGACTTTCTTACAACGATAGACAGATGTTGGTCAAAAGTTAGGTTACTGTCCACATAAGTTCCCAAATGCCAAGCAACTGGGTCAGCTGTTAGGGGTGTATTGTCAGTGTGGTAGTTCCTGGGGTAGATGACTTCCCAAAGGATAAAATAATACATTTTTTGGTATTTAGTTTCAGTTCATGATTTTTGGCACTAGTTATTTATTCGGCACAAACCTTCCTGCAGGATGACTAAGTTATTTGGGGTTCAGTGACTGCTCCTAGCTTGTAGTCATCTTCAAACTTAGTCAGCCATAGCCTTTTGGTACTGACTTTTACTTCAGAAAAGTAGATGCCAAACAGGAGAGGTCCCAGTACAGAATACTGGGGGATCCTACTGTTGACTGGTCTCTTTGTGGAGGTAACTTCCTCTATTTTGATTGTCTGTGTCCTATCTATGAGTCAGTTGGCAATTGATAGATAACACAGGGGGTTTTACTCCCAGTTTATTTGGTGTTTATATTATGCCTGAGTGGGGAATTGTGTCAAAAGCTTTGACCAGGTTGAGGTATGCTGTGTGTACATATTGCCTTTATCCATTGCTTTGGTGACCTTTTCAAAAAATCCACCAGGTTGAGTAAGCATGACCTGCCCTTGACAAATTCAAACTGAGACAAGTCCAGTGTGTGGAGGTTCCCTAAGTCCTCATTGATTCATTCCATGATAAGTCTTTCCATGGCTTTGCATATATGGCTGGTTAGACATATGAGCCTGTAATTGCCTGAGTCTATGGAAGGCCCTTCCTTATGCAGGTGAATGACTGCAGCTGTTCTCCATTCACTTGGTACAAAACCTGTATGGAAGCTGAGATTGAACAGTGTTGTTAAGGGTGTGACTGAATCCTGCTTCATGCTATTTAAGATGCATCCAGGAATGTTGTCAGGATCATAGGATCATAGGAGGTTACCAGGCTATTGGCCCTAAGTTCACTACAAACCTATCCATGTTATACCCTTGTTCCCTTATGGACCAAGATATATAGTCGATGTTTGCATATGAATCTAAGATCAGCACTGGCTGCCCCGTCTAAGAGGGACATTGGTGAGACCCCTAGTGTTAATTTATATTTTTCCATCCAATTGTCCAGATTATGCTTAAATAGGGTCATTGAGGATGTCTGTTTTACATGAATTAGGAGTTTGTTCCAGATGAGTGGCAACCTCTGGGAGACATATCTGTCTCTCCAACATGTCCTGTTAATATCACAGGCTAGGTTAAGATCGCTAGAGCGAGTGAATCTTGTCCCATTGGATTTGCATATGTGCAGAAGCTTTATCAAGGTCGGGTCTAAGACTGCTTTATAGGCCAGGCACAAGTCACCTCTAAGCAGTCTATATGATACTGAGTAAAATGATAGGGCCTTCAGTCTGTCAGTGTAGGTCATGTGTTGTAGGTTCTGAATTTTCTTGGTGAGAAATCTCTGAGGTGTCTCCAATTGCTGAAGATGTCTTGTGAGGTACATACAGAAGGGAGCTTTGTACTCTGTTATTGGTTTGATGAGAGCTGAGTACAGGGGAGTTATAACCTACTTAGCTTTGGACTCTATACTCTTGCTTATGAGGTGTGAGAAGGCCTTCCTTACTCCTGTGGACACCTGATGATCAAAATTAAGCCAGTTATCAACTTATGTTCCTATATATCTCAACACTGGGTTTGAACGTGGAGAGTATTGTTACTGTTGTAATTAGCAGGGGTTCTCCTTTGCTGAAAGAGTTAATGATGCATTTTTTTTTGTGTTTAGTTTAAGTCGGCATCTTTGACACCAGTCATTTGCCTGTGTAAGCCATTTTGTAGTATGTTGACATCTTTGGGGGATTCGACGATTGCACCCAGTTTGTAGTCATCAATAAACTTGGTAAGCCATAGGCCATCTATTTTCACCTGGACTTCTGAAAATTAGATGCCACACATGAGGGGGGCTAGCACAGATCCCTGTGGAACACCAGTGAAAACAGGTGCGCTAGTAGAGTTGGCATCCCCAATTTTGACTGTATGTGTTCTGTTTGTGAGCCAGTTGGCAACCCATCTAGTGATATAAGGGTTAATCCCCAGCTGGTGGAGTTTCTCAAAGATGCCTGAGGGAAGGATTGTGTCAAAGGCCTTGGATAGATTGAGAAAGGCAGTGTGAACTGCTTTGCCTTCATGCAGGGCCTTGATGACATTATTAAAGAAGTCTACCAGATTTAGCAGGCAAGATCTGCCCTTAACAAAGCCAGACTGGGTCAGATCAAGAGTTTGAAGGTCACCTATATCCTTGTTGATAAGGTCCATGATGATTCTCTCCATGACCATGCAAAAAAGGCTGATTAGGCTTATGGGTCTATAGTTCCCAGAGTTGGCTGAGGGACCCCTTTTGTGCAAGGGGATTACAGTTGCTGTTTTCCACTCAGCTGGGACAAAGTCAGTGCTTAGACTGAGACTGAAGACTGCTCGGCGGTTCCGCTAACTCCTGTTTAGACCATTTATTATACAACCTGGGATGTTGTCCAGTCCCACAGAGGCTGTGTTTTTGGCCTTGGAGAGTGTGGCTATGACCTGCTCTCTGGATATACTAGGCAAAGGACTGGTGGCAGGTACATTATGGGGTATGACTGGTAGGGACAGGGAGGTGAAGTTTTCACCAAACCTGTTCGCTAGCAGGTTGTTGATGTCCTCAGGTACAGTATAAGTGTTACCATCCACAGCTAGTTCTGCAGAAAGCTGGGCCTTCCTTTTTAGATTTCAGATGTAACTAAAGAAAGCTTTGTGATTTTCCTTAGCTAGGGATGCTAATTTAGTTTCATAATTAGCTTTAGAGGACTTTACAAGATGTCTAATCTACTTGTTTAAGTTTGGAGGGCATTCTTACTTTGCTGGAACTGTGCCCTGTTGTGTTTTTTACAGCAGTTTCTTTCTCTTATTGCATAACCTATTTATGCTGGATGTCCACCAGGGTGGCTTATTTTTTTTTTTGTGAGGATCTTTATTTGATCCATTCTGGTAAGGCTGAGTCTATACATTTATATATGTATTTATACAGGACATTTGTGTACACCTCAGTATAGGGGTCATTGCTGTCAATGTTGGCAGGGGATCTGAAACTGTTGATGCCATCACTCAGTAGGGTATAGTTTGCGTTGGAGAAATGTTTTAACCTTTTTGCTCCTGAGGGTGGGACAGGTGCGATTGTTACTTCGAACAAGACTGATTTAGAATCAGACTTTACTAGGGAGGACCCCACACATGGGGTGGTGCAGCAATCCCCCATGCTGCTGAGCACTATGTCAAGGATGCTAGAACCCCTTGTGGGGGTGCTGACTATCTACTCCAGAGCATTTGTGTTAACAAAGTCCAGGAACCTTTGGGCAAGTGCATTTGTGCTCATATATGTCACTCAATCAATGGAAGGATAGTTAGTCACCCATGACCAGGGTATTTGGCTGTACTGTGAGTGACTCAAGTAGGTCTAGGTAGGCTGTTTGGTTTTCATGGTTCATGATGGGAGACCTATAGCTAACAGTGATGTGGGGGGGGTCTTTCCTACAGTTAGTTAGACTTGGAGTAACTCTAGGGAGTCGTACTATTTAACCAGTCTAGAGGTGTATTTGTCTATAATGAAGATGGCTACTCCTCCTCCCTCAGTTTTTTCACATTCGTTGCATATCGATGCAGTATTTTTAGCTTTTGATAGCACTTTTAAGACTTGGTCTTGGGTGATAGCTGGAGGCGAGCCAGTTTCAGGTATATCTTGGGGACAGACAGAGTGGAGGGAGGGGTAAAATAAGAGCTAAATTTTATCAGTCAATAGGCTTGCTATATCTTCAGCCTCACAGTAGGTAACTGTTCACAATCAGCTCAGTGCATTGCTGCTTTGTACTTTTGAGATTATGAACATAACTGAAAAATGCCTTGTGCTTGTTTTTACCTTTGGTAGCTATTTTAGCCTCAGACTTGGCTTTGGTGGATTTCATTAAGCTCATATGTTGTTTGTCTATTTCAAGGAAAAGAGCTCTAACATTTTGGGAATTACTCTTACTTTTGGTCAAAGTTCTTTTCCTTTTATCATTAAGCTTGTTTATATTATGATTCCAGCATGTATGTTTGTTTCTGGTGTTTGCTCTGTACCTGTTCATATTGGATACAGCTGCATCTCTGCAGCTGTTAACATGCTGGTATAGTGTGGTGGTATACATTTTTGTGTATTCAGTGGAGTTAACTGGGTTTGGTGGGGATCTGATGCTTGCCAATGTAGCAATCAGGAGTATGTAATTTGTCTTAAATAAATTTCTGTAGGTACCTTGGGTGGAAGGGATATCTGGTTTCAGTTTTATTTCAAAGGAGACTGCTTTATGGTCAGACCTAACAAGTGCTGAAGATGGGCAAGGGATGGTGCAGGATGCTATCATATTAGTAATGACAATATTCAAGATGTTATTCCCCTTAGTGGGTACTCTGATTTTTCCATGGCATTTGTATTGACAAAGTTCACAAATTTCTGTGTTTGTGTACTAGTGGTGGTGTAGACTCCCCAGTCTATAACTGGATAGTTTAGCTCACCTAGGAAAACAGTACTGGGTTAAATACTGAATGATTCTAGCTCCTGCAGATAGGCATTGTGGTTTTCTTTTGTCACAGAGAAAGTTCTATAGCTAGCTAGTATATGGTATGAGACCTTACTGATAGCTGTATGGACATGAAGAAGCTCTAGTGCCTCATGCTGCTTTGCCAACCTTGATGTGAAACTCTTCTGGATGCAGATGGAGACACATCGACCTACTGTGCAGTAGCTGGTCTAAACATATGGAAGGCATTGTAGCCTTGCACAGCTAGAATGCTGTCTGCTATTTTAAACCATGTCTCAGTCACTACACAAACATCAGTGTCCTCCATGGTGAGAAGGGCCTGTAGAAAGTGGAGTTTCTTGTTTAGGCTCATAGCATTGATCAGTAGTACCTTCATATTTTCCTTTGCTTGTTTTGTTCCATTGGAAGGTTTATCAGGTTAGCATTGCCCAAAAGAGGCAATATGGAAGTGGACAGTGTCTTTGCCAATAATGAAAACCTAGCTGGGATAGATGCAGGCCATCCCTGGTAAAGCAGTGTGGTCTATCAATCATATCCTCCCTGACAAATAGTGGACTCCCTTTGAATGACACCAAAAACTAAGCCAATTATTGAAGTCTATTATTTTGTGCTCACATTGCAGCATTATCCTTGGAGAAGGTAAAATGCTGCTCAATGCTAGGCTCATACCAACCTCAGACACATAATCTGAGAGCTCTGTTACATCTCTCTTCATGTAGTTCAGGGAGGTACACCTCAAGTCATTGACACTGGCATGAACTATGACACAATCATACTGGTACTTGTTGGTCAAGGACTCAAGTGCATGCATGACCTGACAGATCCTGGCACCAGACAGACAACTAACTGTCACACTTTCCTTGCTCTGCCTGGTAAGAGGCCCATCTGTAGGTCTTACATATAACAAGAATGTTTGTTTAGGTCAATGCCTGCCTTATGGGCTCAGCATCTGTGACTTTGGGACTCCTTGTGCTATGTGAGGAAGTAGGCTTAATTTACTGACTGTACTTTGTGCCGGTGTTATGTTTTGGAGGTCATTGAGGTTTAGGCAAGTTAATCTTTAGAACCTCAGTATATGATGGATTATATGTATTTTGATGGCCTTGGAGAGGTGTGATACATGGTGTACTGCTGAAGATTTTGTTGTCTGAGTTTACTGTGTGTGAGATCTTTGCCACCAAGGATATTATATATGTACATCTCTCACACACTGTGTTATGCTGTTTGAGTAATAAATGATCATAAGACAGCATGAGACAATTCTTACACTGTCTTAAGTCACCCATCTCAATCAGGCTGGGTAGAGAAGCTATAGGGAAATGCTGGTTCATGATACCAACAGGAATGACTCTGGGGGCAGGGGTAACTATAACTGCTTGGAGTTTGGTTTTAGAATAATGTTTGGGTGGACTTGCTACTGAGTATTTAAACTTCATACAAAACAACTAGCCTGGAAACCTTCTTTTGCAACCAGCAAGAGCCATTAAACTAATTATAGTAAAAAAACTAACTCATTTGATAGTAAAATCATTGCAAGCAGCATCAGTATCAGTACACTCAGGGAGTGCATTTTATGTCTCAGGGAGGGCCTTTCAATCTCCTAGGGAAAATGTTTCTATTTAAGGATTTTCTTAGTTCCCAAGACAGCAGGATCCTGATGACTGTGTTAGATCTTTCTCTTCTGAAGCTATTTGTCTGCATTCTGAAAATCAGAATGTTATCTCTTCATCCTATGGTACCTCTAGCCCGCTTTCTAACTTTCATGGTAAAGCTGGATCTAGAGGACATCTATCATCACACTCCTGATGCAGAGTATTTCAGGCATTTCTTAAGATTTTTTTTTCTTCTGTCTTACACTATCAGTTCTTGGTTTTACCCTTTGGACAGTCTACTGCACCAAGGGTATTCAAAAATGCCTAGATCTAGTCAATGCTTATTGCAGACTTCAAGGCATTTATCCACGGTGGTGCAGCGGTAGCATTGTTGCCTCACGGCTGGAGTGTGGGGAGTGCTTTCTGTGTGGAGTTTGCATGTCCTCACCGCAGTTAGGTGGGTGGGCATTGAACATGCATAAAATGGGCGGTGCCTTCGTTGAATTGAAAATGTCTCTTGCAGCTTGCTCATCAATTCAATCTCTAAATAATTATATTAGTGGACGGAGTTCGAGTTCGGCTGTGGCGACGGAAAAAAAAAAAAGAGAACAATAGTTTTCCATATTTGGACAATCTTTGCAGACTCTTTTTCCAGCTGTCAGGTGTCTTTGTCAACTGTTCAGAAACTTCTATTCAATTTGAGGTTGGAAAACAACTTTCAGAAGTTTTCTCTCTTCCTTTTGCACAGAATGACTTTTCTCCCTCCACAGTAGACATATTTCTTCTGTTCTTCCTGAGTTTCTCCAGTCAAAGCCATGCATTTGCATGGGAGTTTCTCAGGATACTGGGTTACATGACATTGATCATGCTTCCCCTGGCAAGGCTACACATGAGGACAACACAACTGTACCTCAAATCAGTCTGGACTCAGCATCTACTCCCTTTGACCTTTCAGATCCCAGTTCCAGACTGAATGGTGGGTAGATCAGATAGCTTGCGATCCATGTCCGATATTCTTCCTTGACTTTTCTCCAGTCAGTTATCTCAGACTCTTCAGACCTGATGCATAGAGTGGTTTCTAAAGGAGTAAATGTGAAAGCTCTGTCAGAACCTATAAACAGATAAAACATACTTTATTTATTTATTTATTTATTTATTTTACATTTCTTGACCAGATTAGTCCGACTGAGCTGAGTAGCCCATTTTCAGCAGAGACCCAGGGAGAAAAGCTCCACAGTAAAATATAATTGTTAAACAGAGAAAAGTAAATACTAAGCATAAGCAATCATTATTATACAATGTGTACATACAATATGAGTATAGTTTTACACAAGTAGTTGGCAAAGAGGTTATGACTAAGAGTAAACATAATACCAATACAAAAAATACGTTATTGATAAACAGTAATATTACAAAAGTATTTGTTGTCATTTTGGCATATATGGATTCTGTAGAGGAGAAATGGAGAGGAAGAGTGATGGCTAATGGAGGTTAAAGGCTAAAGGTAAGTTTAGATAGTAGCTCAAGGAAGGAGGCTTGTGAGATTATACAGGAAGAGAGTGTGAGAGGGGAGGAGGAGAAACAGTCTTAGATGCCAGGGAAAGTAGTTTAAGGAGGATGAGTGCAGTGGCAAGACCAGTGAGTTTTTAGGTATTCTCTGGTGGCTGTTTTGAATTGTTTAGGGTGTTTGAGGGATCTAATTTCTAAGGGAAGTTTGTTCCGAGATATGGCAGGGTTGTAGCTGTAAAGGTTGCAACCAGTTTTGGTCTTGGGTTTATATATTTGTAGCAGGTTTTGGTTGGAGCTGCATAGAGACCTAGTAGGGGAATATTTAGACATAATATGTGTTAGGCTAAGACAGAAAGATTGCAGGTACAGAATTGAGTGAATTATCTGTAGTTGAGAGAGGAGGAGCTGGTGGGGTAATTCCAGCCAGTGTAAGTCTCTTAGAGAAAGACAGTGATGAGACTTGTAAGTGTGGTGTGCAGTGAATCTAGCCATGCTATTGTAGGTTGATTCAAGTTTAGCTAAGAGTGCAGAGTTCAGATTAATAAGAATCTGACAGCTATACAATAGGCTAGGAAGAAGGTATGCATGAGAGAGGGCTATTTCTGCATTGCTTGTTAGGAACTTTTTGTTGCGGTAAAGGAGTCCAAGTTTTTGGTGTGTCTTTTTAATACAGTTATACAAATGTAAATCAAACTTAAGTTGATCATCAGTTGTTACTCCTAGAAGTTTTGTGCTGGATTTGACAGTGATAGATGTGTTATTGAGGGACAGTATAGTAAAAGTTGATTTAAGATTAGTGAGGTTTCTGGGGAGAAAGAGTAAGAGTTTAGTTTTCTTAGGGCTGAGAATTAGTTGGTTGTCACAGAGCCAGGATTCTATTGAGTTAAAAGATGCTTGGGTAGCAGAGTTAAGGTCAGAGGGTGTGTCAGCGATGTGATGACTGCACAGTCATCTGCATATTGTATAAGCGATGACTGGGGACAAGAAGTATGTAGTAGATTTATCAAGATATTAAAGAGTAGTGGGCCAAGGGTAGATCCTTGGGGGCTCCCATTTTCACTGGGAGGGGAAGGGATAGAGCTGAGAGCCATTTGACAGATTGTAGATGATCAAAGAGATAGCTAGAAAACCAGGTAATAGTAGAAGAAGAGAAATTAAGGTTAGTTAGTTTGGCTAGAAGAAGAGGATGGGAGACCGTATCAAAGGCCTTGGAGAGGTCCAGGAATAGGCAAGAGGCCAGTTTATTGTTATCACAAGCAAGAGACATTGTATTTATAAATGGTATTAGGGCAGTTGTGGTACTATGTTTAGGGAGAAAGCCATGCTGGGTAGGTGTTAGTAAGTTTTCCTAAAGTAGGTATTGCATGACTTGTTTATGTATACATTTTTGCAATATTTTAGGGAGATGAGACGTAATCGCAATTGGTCTGAAGTTAATAATGTTGGTGGAGTTACCTCCTTTATGCATAGGTAAGGTGCAGAATTTTTTCCATAAGGAGGGGACATATGATTCAAAAATGGAGCGATTTATTAAGATACATACAGGGAATGCAAGGGGTTCTGCTGCAATCTGTAGGAAGTAGCAGGGCAGATTGTCAGTGGAAGGAGAGCAGAGTCTGAGTTTTGTGAGTAAGGATTTAATATAGTTAGTAGGTACTGTTTTAAGGGTGAAAGTGTTAGAGGGATTGGGTGAAAGAGTAGATTTGGAAGAGTTGTTAATGTTATTAGTAGAGGGGAAGGAGTTAATCATCTTAGATATAGACAACCTAGTACAACCTTACTAAACAACTCACCTCCTCAGCTCATCTATTAAACTACTCTAAAACCTAAGAAATCCTGCAACACTTTTGGTATTTCCTTATTTCCAAATCAAATTGCAAAAATTTGGAACAACATTCCCCAATATATTCTAAATGTCCCTATTTCCTTCAAATTCAAACTCCTTCTTAAAGAATATTTGAACAAGAATTGGCTATGCTCCTGTATTACCCCTGGATAACTTTTCACAATGCATTCTTATACTATCATTTCTCCTCCTACCTTCTCTCACCTTTGAAGATTACCTGCTATTAGTCTTCTACTAATTCTCTTCTTCCTCTGCCATTTTTTTTGCACTTAAACTCTCTGCTGATGAAGCATAGCTTTTATTTGTTAAAATTGGTCTCTATAGACTTCTGTATACATTGTAACTGGGTCAAATTGTTTTATTCCTATTACAATGCTTAATTGCTTTTCTTTGAATTTGCTGTTTAGCTTTATATTGAAATATCTGCTATTTTTAACCTGTTTGAACTATTTTGTATTCTTGGAACTTTTCCCCTCGGGACTGTATTGAAAATGGGCCATGGCCCAGTCAGACTATCCCAGTGAACAAAATATACATAAATAAATATAAAATAAAATATAGATTCAATAAAGTGAGTGTTGAATAAGTCAGCTGTTTCTTCAGGTGTGTTGTTTGGGCAGGGGTTAGGGGAGAAAGGGTTTCCACGATGAAAAACGTGATTTATAGAGTTCCAGAATTTTTTAGGGTCTGACCTTTGGGCAGAGGGGAGGATCTGTATAGAAGTCCTTTTTGTCTTTGTAGATATGTTTTTTGAACAGGTTTCTGAGATCTTTATATCTTTGTAAATGTATGGGGAGCTTAGTTTTTGTCCACATTTTTGACATCCTGTCTTTGCTTTTCATTAGGGTATGGGTAGGATTAGTTAACCAAGGAGATATATTAGATTTGATCCTGACAGTGTGGAGAGGAGCAAGTGGGTTTAGGACATTTAGGAAGGTAGAGTTGAATGAATGGACAGCTTTATCGAGGGGGAGAAGGGTTAAATGTGATCAATTTATTCTGGAGAGATGGTATTTGAAGGTCTCTGGTCAGAAGGTGGAAAGTTTGTGGGAGGTTATGTATCTATGGGGAGTCAGGGAGAGATATTGACAGTGATCAGTACTTCAAAGATCTCAGATTATTTCTAGTTCACAGGATTTCTGCAAGTGTACACGCACAACACCACAGTGACATGATACATAAACTAACAGGAGGGGAGGTCCAGATCTTACCCTCTGTGCAGACTTGATAGCCTGGGAGGTAGCAATTCAGCTCAGTTTGACTCTTCATGCTTTATATATTCTGTCAGGCCAAAACCTAATTGTAGACAAGCTCAGCAGGACTAGGACAGACCCTCACAAATGGAAATGCCATTGTAGGATCTTCCGTGAATTCATCCAACTGTGGGGAACACTTCAAGTAGCTCTGCCTGCCTCCTTTTATAACCGACAATTAAAGAAATTCTTCTGTAGGACTCCTTGAAGACAGACCTGGAAGACAGATGCTTTCTCATTCCCTTGGATGGGAATATTTCTGTATGCTTTTCCAACCTTTCCACTGATTTCCCATGTTTATTTTAAAGATTCCGGACTGTCCAAAAACTGTGGAAGTGACTTCCTTCTGGCCAGGACAACAGTGGTTCTTCCTTCTCTTCACTCTGCTCAAGTAATTATCACAAGCTTGTCCACAGACTGGATTGGAAACTCTTCAACTAACTGACTGGATGATAGAATTCTGATAACTTTTAGGCACCATTTTTATGAACATGTGTACCAGCTATTAAAGGATAAGAAAAAAAAACTGCTGCTAGAAAATCATACATGTGCAAGTGGAAAAGATTTTCTAGTTGGTGCAAGTCAAAGAACCAGGAGCCTCTTCAGGTCTGGCGCTACAAACTGGATTCCTTTTCTAGATCCAGAAGAGGTTGTGCTAGGACCATTCTCCAGGGTTCCTGGAGAATTCGTTTATTGGCCTCCTCCCTTTTTTCTTTTCTTCCATAAGCTATGGTAATCTACCCATATAGCTTAGGCTACTGTAGTCATGTTCTGTGTATGAACATAGTTCAGCTGTGTAAGTTAACTTAACATAATAGTAGATATTCTGATAGATAATTGTCGCAGTAGCTACTCCCTCCCTCCAACTCCCTTTTCTTGCTTGTATTCTTTATGTTTTGCCAGAGTGTTGATTTTACTATTTGAATATAGTTACTGTTTTGTTAGTTTGTCAGGGCTTTTTTCTCCCTCCTGGATAAACTGTCCCTTTATGGAGCTCTGCTTGAGCTCCTCACAGCTGGAACAAGTAGAAGACACCTAAAGCTTTGTAAAGCTAACTAGCCATGGTGGTAGAACCCATATAACTTTGGCTACTGCAGTGATGTATTAGAACATCTACTGTCATGGTAAGTTTAATTACACATCTCTACTTTCTGTTTAATACAGTGAGCAGAAATCCAGCATTTAACCATACAGAAAGAAAAATAGCTGGAGACAGAACAGAGTTCAGAACATACATACCATTCTTTTTGTGGTCTGTGGCATTTCTTTGAAATGTGCTGTCCATATTTTCAAAGGTGCCAGAAACATAGGACAAGGGGGGGCAAGTGCCCCCACTTTAAAATCATGAACTGTGCCCCCGCCTCCTGGCTCATATATTTTTTTTTAAATTAAGAATGCTATGCTTGTCTTTCACAAAATAGATAGCAGACTCTTTTCCAAAGAGAAAGAGCATGTGTGTGTGTGTGTGTGTGTGTGTGTGTGTGTGTGTGTGTGTGTGTGTGTGTGTGTGTGTGTGTGTGTGTGTTTGTGTGTGTGTGTGTGTGTTTGCGTGTGTGTGTGTGCGCGCGTGTTTATGCGTATATGTATGTGTGTGTGTGTGTGTGTGTGTGTGTGTGTGTGTGTGTGTGTGTGTGTGTGTTGTCTGTGAGTGTTAGTGAGAGCATGTATGCGAATGTTTGCGAATGCTTGCATGCAAGCATGTGTGAGTGAGTGTGTATATGTTAATGTCCATGAGTGACTGGGTATTTGCTAGTGTGAGTAAGTGCATATGTGCAAGTGTGCAGTAGTAAACTGTACAAGTATACATATATATGTGTGTCCATGCATGAGTGTGTAGAGGGACAGACTCCTACATAAGAGAAGTTGCTCCATTTTTTTTTAAGTAATGAGGGGACAAATGACCAAAAATATGAACAGATTTTACATATTACTCTTTACGCTTAGAAAGTTGGTAGAGTAACAGGATTTGAGTTAGCATATATTTTATAATGGATATAAAGTCGGCAACTCAAATGTATTTATTTCATGACTTCTATTCTCAGTGAATTGCCAGAAAACTAGACATTTTATGAGGAAAAGACCAAAATATGAGGCAAAAATCTGGACATTCTATGAAAATCTGGACAGCTGAGAGGTATGCTGTGAAGATTATATGTTAGAGTAATGAACATTATCTCTCTGCATGCAATTTTGTTATACCTGTTCTGCAAAATCAGTAGCAGTTTAGCTTCTCTGAAAAATTGCATGTAGACAGATAACTTTCATCATTCTAACATATAACCTTAAGAAGCAGTAGCGACTATGCTGAACAGCTTTAAGAAGAATGAACACAATGCACTTTACCAACACATTTCTAAGTATAACACTCATATATTCAACTTTATGGTTATTCAGTGCATTACTAAGAATGAGGGGGTGTTTAATCACACAGAACTCAATGAAATCAAGTGGATAATAGAACTAGCAGCACATGCAACCCCGCGTTTGAATAGGGTTATACCTTTAAAACCTGTCCTAAAAAAGAGGATGGTGCAATACTGATTAATGAGTGGCTGTTTAGAATGCTGTAAAAGGATGCATTATTGTATTGCATGACATCTGAAGAAGGGTTTGGTCCTGAAAGCACTCATCTTCTTTTTATTTGTGCTTTAATAAAGACCAGAGTGTTGGAGCTGTTCAGCGTGGTGGCTACTGCTTTTTATTATTTTATTTTGCTTGCTATTTGAGGGCAGGTAGTCTTTGGTGGCATATCAGCAGGCATTTTCTCTGTGTATTTAGCATATAACATTCACAACTATTCAGGGAAAATATTAATTATTAATTTATTGCAATATTCTTTTTTTGTGGGGTAAAAGCTGGCAATGTAAAAGTCAGCAAATATTACTAAACAAATGAATTTCTGTGCAAGTTCATCCTACCAGGAAACCAGTTCTTTTTTATTGTAAAGTAACTACTTAAAGTGATAATAATACACCAGTGAATGAGAGGTGTGGTGGTTGTGACCACAAAGAAGCAATATTTTGGAGTGTTTAGTGCTGCTCAGTAATTGTCAATAAATATTTTCTTATATCTCAAGGATCATTACTCATAATTTTTAGCTAGTAGGAGTTCCTCACATGGTTTGTTTTCTATTATATAAATGTTATGTTTGCCTTCGTCTTAAGTGATAATTTAATAAAGGTATTAAAAAGTTAACTAAGTAGCCTTTGCCACCACTGCAGGATGGTACTTTGCCTCAGATGCTGGTGAGAGAGCCTGCTGTGACCAAGCTAGTTCCTCAGACCATCCTTCTTTTTCCCCCAATCCCTCCAGCATGTGAAATACAGCCATTACAGAATGGGAGTTAGCAATGCCTTCTGCAGCTGCTGGGGTCCCCTTAGTGGACAACAGAGAGCCACTTTTTATTGGTGTTGTAGGAAGGGGAAGGGATGATACCCTTGCTTAACCAGAATGTTGGGCATATCCCTGAGGAAGCTATTGTTGTCATTAAAAATGTGTTTGTTTTAATTTTCCTGTCAAAAGAAACAGAAAACTAAACTTGTAGCTTCTTCTGCTCCCGTTTCACTACAGGAGTAGTTTATTAAGTCTGGCTCAGGGTCTTGTACAGTACATTGATCTTTCTTATCAGGTGGATTCTGGTAAGACAACAAGGGAGTCCTCTTTCCCTGAAGAAATTCAAGAAATTAAATCTGGATAGGATTGTGATGGAACAGACACAGTTTTCCCCTCTTATAATTCTTATTCAGACTCAGACGACAGCGTGTTACCTGAATCTTCCTGTCAATGACTTCCTTTCTCCTAGACTATTTCCAGAATGTGCAAGTGAGAACACAGAGGTTTCTCAGTTCCCCAGAAATACTATCAGTTGTTACCGAAGGAATTTCCAGAACCTTTACTGATTTTCCCAGTTCTGTCAGCTCTGGAGAAAGTGTGTGTCACTGCCTGTATTTTTCCTAATACCCAGCCTGCTGCCCCTAAAATGGCAAATAGAATAAATAAAGTTACTCAGTCTTTTAAGTTTTTACACATTATTCCCAAACATTATCCAGCAGCTATAGCTTTAGTTAATCCAGCTGCTGCCAAACATTTTAACTGGAATCCTTCCCCTTCTGACAACGATAGTAAAACAATTTTTATATTTGGGGGAAAAAGTGTTTGTTTCTGCAAATTTAATTTTTAGAATTTTGAATTGTCACACTCATATATTAAAACAAAAAATAGCTGAAACCTTGTCAGGACAAGTGGATACACTCCCAAAGGTGGATATAAAAACTCTTTAATAAAAACATTTTAGCGCTTTCATCTCCAATAGAGACTTCATCAGAAATAAACAGAACCAACAATTTAATTGCATTTATATACTCAATTAGTAGTGACATCACCACCAATTAATTTAAAAAGACATAACCTCAAAGATGTCATAAAATTCAGTCCTGTATTTACTCCAGTTATATGTATGTGTATAAATATATTACCTCTAATAAATTATTACACAACCACTAAATGCATGTTTGAAAATATATATGTATATATATTATGAAATATAATAAACACTTAATATATGTAAATATAAATGTCTTCTTCATAAAATACTACAATTTTTATATAAAAAATACTTCAATTTCTACCTGTATTGTACTTAACTAAATAATGAAACTAAATAATAAAACTAATTCTTATAAATAGGTACAGTTGAGGCTATATAATGTTAGCTCTTTCCTGCAATATAGATGCCAATGACACATAAGCAAGGATTCACGAAGCCTCCGTGTAAGAGTTATAACTCTTACACGGAGGCTGCAGTTAAACAGAGTGATGTCAGCATGCTTTGCATATTCATGAGAGCATGCTGAATCACACCTAAGTCTAACACGGTCCATGTAAGACAGTAGGGGGCGTGTCCGTAGGCCGAGCCCTGCAAGCGGACACGCCCCAGAAGTGTAAAAGTGCCCAAAGTAAACACCCACAACAGAGTCCACGGAAATGTGAATAAACACAACACAACACATGCCCCCACAGACTATGAACATAAAATATATAAATGAACATGTTATATATTTTTTTTAAATTGTAAAGATGTTTAACCGTGAGTGCGCTCATTTGCGCGGGCGTGCCCGTAGCGCAGCTACAGTTAGCAGTCAGTGGGAAAGCATATAAGCACTAAATATGCAAAATAAGCCAGGAAGCAATAGTGTAGTGGTAGAGATGTTTCTCCTAAAGAGCAGGCATTCATGGTTCGAGCCCCCACAACACCAATTTTTTTTTTTTTTGCAAAATAAGCAGGAAACAAGTCCCTGACAAATATGTACACATAAAACCACAATTTATATAAAATTTAATGAAATAGCCCATTTATATTGAAGAAATGTGAGGTAACAAAAGAATAAAAAATGCCAGATGTGCTCATAGCTGAGCTACAGTTTAACAGAGTGAGTGCATCTGCTCATAGATGAGCAGTGGTTTAACTGGTGCAAAATGAGTGCCCGTAGCTGAGCAGTGGTCTAACACGCTAAATCTATGTGCCCCTAACTGAGCTTAGCGTGATATGCATGCCGATAGCCAAATGAGGCTTAAAGCAGCGTATCCCATTTGTGCGGAGCTGCGCACCATGCAAACAAGCTAACCGATGGGCAACGTTGAGCAAGCCGTATCAAAACTGTCTTTACACAGCATGTCTAGACAGTCATGAAAAATAAAAAGCAGTGGCCAGGTTCGAACCCAGGATACTATACACCATAGTTAAGGTACAGAACCACTAAGCCATGACAGCAGTACCTAGAAATGCAATAATAGCTAATATATAGGAATGAATACAAACTGGAGCATGACAATGCAGGTTTACTGAAGTTGATACAATTCCAAAATGGCCAATCACAGATATGTGCGGGAAAAACGGACTATATAAGCCCCATAAGTGGGAATACACAGCATAAATGATTGTAGAACTGACCTGCAGGCAGAATGACAGGAGTAGGAGAGGGTAGTTGCTTTCGAGCACAGAGGTGGGGTGTTGAGGAGTCCAGGTACATGGTCTGGCTCCTAGTCCATAATCATGAGGCCCAACTCATGCAGGGCCAGGTCCTCTGGGGAGCATACAGGGCCGAGGCGTGGGACCGGTTGGCTCATGATCTCACCAGTGCCACAGGGATTCCAAGGACTGGTGAGCAGGTCCATCACCACCATGCGGACCTGAAGAGATGCAAGCAGGACCAACTGAACCTTTGGATCCAGGAGGCCCGGCAAACACCCAATGCCCCACTACTGAGTAAGTAACATTTAATTATGTATGTAAGAAATTAAACTAGCTGATATTATGGAGATGTGTATTCCAATATTACTTCATTTATATTACAGCTGCAGGTGTCCGTTCTGCGAACCGCAGAGCCTATGGCGATAGGCTGGTGCAGTTGCGCCACCAGGCAGGTCAGTAATCCACTACCAGTAACTGTAAAGAAATATAAAAGTATGACAGTCAGCAAAGGAGTGCAGTGTAGTCAGTAAGGAATAAAATCTGCAAGTAACAGTGTGAAAGTGTATGCAAGTATTGCTTGATTACAAAAGTGTGTTTCAGCCTGTAAGTTAAACTGAAAAACGAAACTGTCTGACATATATTCTGAAATAAAAATGCCCTACCTGTAAGAAAATAGTACACAACCTGCAGCAGGCTGAAAAGTATAGCTGCAGAAGATGATGAAATCACATGTGTGAAATATATCCCTGTGGAAATACTGAAACATGACAGAAGTGAGACTGCTGGAAAGGATTGTAATAATGACAGGTAAAACATGTCAATAAAGCCTAGAAGTAAGTACCATCCTGAATAGTAAAATTAAAGCAAGTGAGAGAGTGTGAGAAAGTGTCATGAATCCAGCAATACAGTAGTAATAACCCCTGAATAAAGTATATTGCAGTCTAGACAGAATGAAATGCATGTGAGATTCAAAACCAAACAGCTAAATCTGTTCAAAGTGTTGCTGCATCTGGAATGTGTATCCCAAAATCTGGATATGTTGCTCTCAGTCTGCAATATGCAGATAGGATGATTGTCTGATATACCAAACATCCACACTTGTCTACAGCTATATAAAGCAAATGTAGCAGGATGATGTAGCTGAACAAAGCTAGATAGGAATGTGTATGAAGAACCATAAAATGTATATTGATGTTGCAGTAACAGTCCTATCACCAAGTTGAAATAGTTATCATATAGGAAACTGTAGTCAGAACAGTAGTGTGTATATAACTGTAGCTATTAGAAATGTACAGCATATGTATTGTTATTCGAAGGTGTTAATATTACTTTCTTTAGCCCACCCTATAACCACATATAACCCATTCCACATGAAAATGGTATGTGCAATCACAATTAACACCCCTGGACGTTTGTCCTGTTGGGTCATATATATTTGCATGTCCGTTGATGCATCTGCCCTGTTCATACATCCACACCTGATGGCCTGTTGCCATCAACCTGCATGTTAACCCTGCATGTTGTTGGACTGTGTATTTCTGTTCAAATTATGCATGTGTTATGCACGCTGTTCAATGGTGTGAATATCTGGGTGTTTTCGTTAATGGGAATACTAATGCATGCTGTTACGACTAATTGTGAATGGTATTATATGTCACTAACCCAAACTGTCATGACATAATGCAAAACATAGGACGACAGGGAAGGCGGGTTCCAGCGAACCCACCTCAGCTGGCGAGTGCACCTGGCACTAGTGCCGAGTCCGGACCCTCCTCCGGTGGCCCTGTGCCACCTGCGGGTGGAAGCGCTGCAGGGGATGGGGCTTGCCCCCCCTCTGCAAGTGTGGCCGGAGGAGAACCACCACTCACCCTCCGTATCGTCCGGACTGTGGTGCGTAGGGAGATTCGGGACTCTGTTCTTGAGCCCCTACACCAGCTCGAAGCACGGATGGTGCAACTAACGGGCATACCTGTTGCCCCGCCTACACAGCCCCCAGCACAGCCCCGTCCTGGTCAGTGAAGGAACAGTGGCAACTGCCTATGGGTGGGGATATCAGTTCCACTGTTGCCATCTGTGGGCTCATGGGCTCTGGATATCCAAACCTCCATCCCCGTCAATTGTGTAACCCCCCCCACATGTGTCATACACCACCCCTGTATGCGTCTTGTTTGCCTTGTCTGTTTACCTACCCAACCTACCTCCCCAGCTGTACCGACTTCCTTCACCTGACATACCACTCTCACCTGAAAAAAAAAAAAAAAAAAAAGGGCACTCTGTACCCACAAAAAAATTACGCCCCATACATAGCTGCCCATTCCACACACATGTCTGCTGGACATGGAACCTATCAATTACAATTGGCTGTACAACAAGTATTATTGTTGTCCTGACACCTCTCTCAGGGGTGGAAGGTTTCAAATGTCACACCAAATTACATACATATGCACAGCTGTTGCTGATGAAGAAATGGGCAGCCATGGGCCTTACCTACATCCCTCCTGCACATCCCAAGCTTGTTTCCCTACTGTCTTACCCTCTTTGTGACCCCTTTTTCACCACTTTCCTGTCTCCTCATTTTCTTTTCTTTCAAAGAAAATAGTGCAGGTGTGCGCAAGAGTAAGCACATTTAAGTGGTTGTAAGCAGGTGTGCGCTTGTGTGCGCTGAGCTAAATGCCAGTGCGCATGCATGAGCTCCACGCAAACCACCGCTAACCCGGTTACAACTGCTTAAAAGTGCCTTAGTCACTTTGATTGACAGGTCTTATAGTCAGTTCAGAAGCAAAATAAAATCCCACTGGCAGTCCCAAACACAGGACCTTGGAAACAGTAGTCTGCATGACTTACCACTAAGCCATGAATCTTATACAAGAACATTGTGCTAAAATAAATACATCATGTAATAGTAGGAATGAATGTAAAGGGAATATAGATATGTAGTACACAAAGCATGCCATTTAGAATTACTATCAAAACTAGTGGATTTCAATAATAGTAGTGTGTGAACAGAAACAGCCATGCTAGTTGGTAGCTAGTAGGTAATAATGTCACTATAGCACCTTGCAAGCCACACACATACTCACAGCAGGATAATCACTGCCCATACCCCACAACCTCTTACAGGAACACATCCGGACCAAGTAATAAAATATGTGGAGCAAAGGCCCAAAACCAGGGACACATTACAAATAATGTTACAACAAATGCAGATAGTTCAGAGAGTAACAGGGTCTGCATTTTGTGGGATGTTTGGAAGGGTATGAAGTCTGAAACTTGAATGTTTGTCACCATTTTCTGACTTGAGCCCAGAGTGATTTCCCAGAAAAAGGTGTGCATGAGATATTGACCAAAATATGAGGCAGAAATGTGGACAACCTGCAAATATCTGTACACATGATGGGTCTGACACCACCATATTTGAATAGTTAAGAGCCTAGACATAGCAACAGTGAATGACTTACAGGATGCCCCACAGACTCCATGTGAAATGTACAAACAGTAGGCAGAAAGGTGTAACACATGCAATGTTAACTATGGAGTCCTGAAAGTATTCACCACTTGCATGGCAGAAAAAGTGTAGTAATACATATGCTCATGCTAACCCACAGTCACAACTGCAGCATACCAGACATTTTAATGGGTGTACCCCACTGATATGTACCATTCCATGAGGCAGATAACAGATGAACCTGAAAGTCTCTGGGGCCTGCTCAGCAGCATACTCAAATACCCTAATAGATGTCAAGGCCCACACCATGGCAAGACCACACTGCATGCTGTAACACCCTAGCAGATATAGCAAGCATTCCAAGGTGTGAATGTACATGGAAAATAGGAAAGCTACAGCAGAACACTACAGTCAGGGCACCTAGCAGGCATACAAGTAGTGACTGCAAAGGGAAAATATTGAAGCCTTAGCAACAAAGTGCAAGCAAAAGTGAAAGGAAAGCACACACACACATATTAACAGTAGTAGTAGTTGTAGGTGTCAGTGTACATACACAGTTAGTACAGGAAACTGGAGAAATGAATGGAGGAATGTTAATCTACAACACACCTGGAAATATGAGAGAGATACCAACCTTTACACTCACAGAACATTGTCCACAGCATAACAGCATGGTCCCTGCCCTTAAAATCTGAAAGGGCTACGACTATCTCACATACCTTTTTATAGCACTGTTCTGAAATCACAGTCAGAACTGCAATCAGTACACAACTGGATGCATGCAATTAGCAAATGCTGGCTAACAATTGGTGCAGAGGCCATCACATGGACATATGCAGATACCTACAAAAGTATGCTGTACTCCCAGTCCCCACATGCAATACTTTCATTGCACCCTGAGAAGGACGTGTGAGACAGACAGACAGAGAGAGAGACAGAGACAGAGACAGAGACAGAGAAAATTGCAATTAAGCAGACACAAACAAATTGTTCAGCAACAGCCACCTGAAAGCTGACAACTGGGAAGTGGAGCAGCAGGACAGAGAACCAGACGACAACACAAGCAGCTGTGACAAACACAGGTAATGTAAAGTAATACTATAAAGGTCTAGATACTGTGAACCCTCCATATGTGTCATTGGTCTGTATCCATATGTATATGAAGATGTGTAAAGAGCAGGGGACATACAGCAACTATCAGTGAAGGCTGTACATACATTTGTATGTGACAGCATCTATGTGCACATATCAATGTTGGATGATTGTAGTTTGTAGTGCCATGTACAAAGTAGGTTTCACAGTTATGTATGTTTAGCAGTATGTAAGTGTGTGTATACAGTATGGTAGACAAACATGTTGATATACCTGTCTATCATATGGATACGTATGTATGTCAACATATGTATGTGTATGTATATATATATATATATATATATATATATATATATATATATATATAACATGCATATATGTATACATACATAGAGAGAGAGATGTAGGAATACATAGACAGATGTAGATAGAATATTGTACAAACATATATATGTAATTCACACATACAGATATAGATATATGTAGATACATATACATAGACAGACTGATCTGACTATCTACAGGTATGGCTGTATATGACGACCTTCAACATACCCTGTCCCACCCCTTCTGTCACTCTCACCCCCTCTGTGTCCCCCCTCCACATCTATAGCAATATATGTACATCAATATATATATGTGTATATGCATACAGACATATATATATATATATATATATATATATATATATACATATAGATATATCTATATACAAATATATATATATATATATATATATATATATATATATATATAGAGAGAGAGAGAGATGTATATAAATTCTGAGTGAGGCACATGTGTACAGATGTATTGCAACAGGTGCCTGGTGACAAAGGCATGGAGTGAACACCAGTGTCAAAACCGGAGTACAATACCACATTCCAAATCACCTACACCAGTAACCACCAGATATGTGATTGGCTGCCCACCACTGCATGTGTCAGGGGTGAACAGGGTCATAAATGTGTACAATAGTGGCCCCAATGATATTCACAGTGGCACACTATCCCTGGAATACCTGCACATGGTATGTGTCAACGAACATGGTGTGTCAGCTATGGACATGTAGGTCGGTGTACCCCTCCACACCACATAATGGATGCCATGGTATGGACCTCACATGACAGCTACAGATATGGAGAAGGACACAGTGACATGTACAACACTGTGACAATGCACTCAAACACATTACCAATGCACAGTGACTGACAACACCACAGAGTACACATATACTACCCACATAGAGGTTACCACTCCCGGATTTACATATGTAAGTCACACCCATGACAGATGTCCAACAACCATAGTAACACCTCACGCCATCCGCAACCTAAATGACTGCTGTGTGTCGTCCATGCCACTGCAATAGAGTGCACATATGGAGGTAAAAGTTCCTACCCACAGATAAGACATACCCTGCAAATAAACCACACAGTGTTAAGAAGCAAGACTCCCCATGAGTACATGTCACACATACCCCTGCTGAATGTTAGTCAGATAGGTAATATGCCATATGAGTCACCCTGTGTAACTGTGTGACAGCAGCAGGTACCATCACACCACATGTGTCACAATGGTCAGGGTAGCAGAACAGTATGCTGCTGTAGTCCCAGGGGCAATAGCATATTGTATAGTATTGTATTGTAATGTAATGTATTGTGTTGTATTGTATTGGTATGTTGAGGTGCCTCCTTCGTGGAGTGGAACCAGTGCTGCTGTGCGCCAGTGTACAGGTACATATCCTGTAGTCAGGCTAGTGTTACATAGCACTTCTATATGTGTGTTTAGCTCCTGTCAGAGTTTATGTAGCATGCAACTGGGGATACCATCAGGTCCCATTCATGTTGTGTATTCTGCTGTCCTGAGGGTGGCTCTCACCTGGACATCTGTGATGACAGGGAGGTTACAGTCAGCTGGGATAACTATGTCTTATTTTGGGGGAGAAGGAGGGGTGACACCTGCACTGAACCTGTCTGCCACAATGTTGTCAATATCTGTGGTGTCAGTGAAATATTTGTTGTTGTGTACTAACTATGGGCATAGAGGATGGATCCTGACCAGGTTGCTAACATAACTGAAGAAGGCCTTCTGGTTATCTGTAGTGTCCCTCTTGATTTCCCTCTCAAAGTTGCCCATGGATGTTTGTATGATGGAAAATAGATCCTTACTAGTGCTGCTCAGACATGCCCTCCCTTTATGGAATTATGCTCTGTCTTGCAGTAGCTTCCATCTTCTGTAATACAATCTGTCTATGGCTGGGGTCCACCAGACAGGATGCTGTCCCTTTGTGGAGAGTGTCTTGGTCATATATGGGATTGCATGATCCATGCATTCTTGGAGATGTCTGTAGAAAGCAATTGTGTAGGGGTCAGCATTGTGGGTTGTATCTGCCACTGGCCCAGTGGGCTGAAAGGATACCATGTCACTGTTACAAAGTGTAAAGTTTGCATCTGTAATGTTATTCACTATAGTCATTTGTGCTGGTGGTGGAGGTGGGATATGTATATCCAGGGCAATCAGTGTGTGTTCAGCTCACAGTAGTTGATGATGTAGGCCATACAGTACCTAGATACAAACCCCCAGAGTGAGGAGGTGCTCTTGACCTGAATCAGTGTTCTGACTGCTGGGGTTTGGTAGTATGTCGTATGGAGTGTGCCAGTACTGTTGCACAGTTGCTGACTGAGCACTGATACCTGGCCATTTACATATGTATCCACCAATAGACAGACAGATGCTATATATGTGAGATATGTTGTATCATAACAGTCGAGTAGCATGTGTAGTATGTGTGCCAAATTCTGCTGACATATATTGCTGATATCAGGTTATTTTCTTTCTCAGGTACATGGCCCCCGCGCGGAATCCCACTTACTCCACAGCTGAGGATGAGGAGATACACCAGAGCCTGGTGCGGGATTATGCAATACTCTTTTCCCGCACCAGCCAGAATCAGCAGGAGAGGGCTGCACTGTGGAAAGACCTTGTCCGTCGGGTAAATGACATAGGCATGCATAATAGGACATATGAGCAGGTAAGACATCACTGCAGTGATTTAATCAGACATGTCCGTCAGCGTGCATCGGATATCCACAGGCAACAGGTCACCACAGGTCGTGGGGTGGCTACACATCCCCCACTCACCAGACTGGAGGGACTACTCATGAGTGTAGTGGCTCCAGTCTGCCAGCAACAACAACAGCAGCAGACATGCATTATGATGGAGGCTGGAGCCATGCAGCAGCAAGACAGTGAACGTGCAGGTAATATGCCATTTGTATAGTTGACTGTTGTGTACACTGGTAGTTAATGCATGTGTGAGGTGTGCCCTTGGTTTGTAGCTGTCACCATAGTATTTAATGTGCAAGTGTGATATCCTCAATATTAGCAACTGACCTGTGAAAGGCGACTGTTGTACTACTGACCTGTATCATACTCAGTAACAATGGCACAGTTGTGCCCACTGACATTAGTTTCTTCACGTCTGCAGGTCCCTCTGGTATAACAGCAATGCAGCCTATCCATGCTGGTGAGTGTGTATTAACAATTCCTGTAATAGTTTTGATAGTAATAGTACTATTTGGCTCACTTAGTAGTGCTCTTTGTATGCATGTAGGTGTGTCTGTGTGTTGATATCACGCATACTGAGTACTGTACAATTGTGTGAAACTGTGTGCATGTGTGCATGTGTGCACCTGTGCATGTGTGCACCTGTGCATGTGTGCATGTGTGCATGTGTGCACATGTGCATGTGTGCACCTGTGCATGTGTGCATGTGTACATGTGTTCACCTGTGAATGTGTGCAAGGGTGCATGTGTGCATGTGTGCACGTATGCATGTGTGCATGTGTACATGTGTGCACTTGTGCATGTGTGCATGTGTGCATGTGTGCATGTGTGCACGTGTGCACCTGTGCATGTGTGCGCGTGTGCATGTGTGCACCTGTACATGTGTGCATGTGTGCACGTGTGCATGTGTGCATGTGTGCACATGTGCACATGTGCATGTGTGCACCTGTGCATGTGTGCATGTGTACATGTGTGCACCTGTGCATGTGTGCATGTGTACATGTGTGCACCTGTGCATGTGTGCATGTGTGCATGTGTGCATGTGTGCATCACTGGTAATGTGTAGACATCGTAAACTGTGATTCCTGTTTCCCTCCCACAGGTTCTGGTGCTGCTCTGGTGTCATGTAGCAGGGAACCTGAATCAATTGCCGTGGGTACTGATAATGATGACATCTGTGTAATGGCACAGGAAGGTATTCCAGGGTCTGCCATTGGTCAGCCAATTGACAGTACACAGCTGTCGACCCCATCAATGCGCACAGTTATCCTGCCAATACACCCTTTGTCACCAATGTCCCTAGGTGATGGACAGCATACAGTGGGCATTGACCAGGGTAATGTGGTATCTGTGGCACATGCCTCCCCACACAGCAGCCATGGGCATGGCCCAGAGATGGTACCACACAGACAGATGTCCAGGGGTTCTCGTGGGAGCATCCGTGGGCGTACTTCCCCTGTCAGACGTGCCCACAGAGGTCTTACAACATCATCTATGTTGCGGGCTGTCATGCAGGCACAGTCACGTATGGAACGGTACACCAGACAGGGTCTGAGGGAGCTGACAGCATGTCGCACAGCCATGACTGACAGTATGCGTGACATTGTGGCTGCCATCCGTGATTTCACCGATGTCATAGACAGATGTTGTAGGGACATATTAGATCGGTTCCACAACTACATGTCCATGAGCCAGGGCGATGGTGGGCGGTTGAGGCGTTGATGTGGCCGTATGCCAGCAACAGCAGCAGCTGGCAGTCGTCACGGATGACAACAGGGCCGCGGCCACCCCCGTAGCGCCAGCAGCAGCCCCAGCAATGCTGGGTCTCTGTGCTGTCATCAGACCGCCCCAGGAGACCACGTGCACGTGGCTTTGGCCAGGCCCGACAGGGATCTGTGTCCAGTCAACGAACACCTGCTTCTGATGACAGTACCCAGTCTGGGTTGGTACCGGATACGGTCCGTAGCACCCCTGCAAGGCACAGGTACCGTTTCCGTGGCCAGAGACACTGACCTGTATGACCTGGCAGGTACAGTCTGTGGCTGTCCACAAACACCAGTATATGGCAGCCATGAGGTGGAACTGTGTGCATCCATACACACATGCAAATTGACAACACCTAGGGCTACTGCATACACACACACACTGCATCAACATTGCCCCACCTTCTACTGCTGTCCCTCACCAACGCACATACACATACATGTCAATCGGTGGTATCGGTGGCTGACTCAGGCATGCCAAGTTCACACCCTGTGCATATGATGAAACTGTGCCACCTCCTGCAATCTGTAACAACTGTGCAGGTACAGGTTAACATGTTGCTGATGCACAGGGTGACCACATAGATGTGTAGTAATAGTATCATGTTGTTAACAGTACTGTGTGCTGAATTAATTGTGAGTATATCACAGCATGCCTGATGCACTAAGTGTGTGATTGTCATGTACTGTTGTCTACACCCATGGTAATTACCATAGTGTATCATCTGCACATGTTGGCATACTGGTGGTAATGATGTCAACAGAAGGCTACATACATAGGTAGCACAGGGGATAAGGTAATGAATGTAGTAATACGCAATGATGGTCATGTAAATTGCAAGTGGCATGTTGCCCACACTGGACTCTGCAATGCAGATGTTTGAGGATGTTGATATGTGTGCAGTACTACACGACTGGTACAGGACACACAGGAGCACCCTAGCACTGCATGCTCACATCTCATACCATGCTAGACAGCCCCAACACACAAAACTAACTGTCACAGGAGGGAGAGTCCCCATATATGTCAGGGATACTGTGGTGGCAGGCCAGGTAGCATAAATCCTACTAAGTATGGAACCACTGAGTGAAGGCTCAGTGTCTATTTGACATGTGTATTACTGCAGGTATGAGCACATGGGTTTCCATCCAGTTATTGCACATCCTGACAGTACATGGTCTGTACACTTGTGTGCGCTGAGACGGGACCCTAGCCATCTGACCCGTGTATTTCCATGTACATGTGCATAGTGCCTGCATATTTGCAGTGTTACCTACTGGAAGTGGTACAGCTTGTTTGTTGTACAATGGACTACATGCGGCCCTGTTTATTGTAGCTTTGTTTGCATGCATGTTTGCTTGCAATTACCCTGGAATACTGATCACACCTGCAATGCATAGTTATAGAGCTTCTGTGGACTCCTAGTGCCATCTGCATAGTTTACTATATGTATGTCCATGTCCCACTTGACAGAATGCCACTGTTTGTCCTGTTCACATGTACATTGCCTGTGACACAGTGCATATGACTTACCTGGCATGTGTCCACGTGAGCAGTCATATATGCTACTGCTAACTAATCACAGGCACTACACCTTCACATATTCATCTTCTGTTGAACTACCTGCTTCGCTAGGGATGGCCTGCACCTGTCACCCCTGGGCTTTCAGATATTGGCAAAGGCTCTTGCTACCGCCATACTGCCTATGTTAGGCAAGGCTCAAATGACAAACCCACCTTCATAGGTATCACAAGGGATAAGAAACTAAGAGTAATGCTACCCAATGCCAGAAGTCTAAACCTCCAGATGCATGCACCCGAAACTCTCCTTGGCATGGAGAACATCGATATCTGTGCAGTATCAGATGCCTGGTTCAGGGCTACTGAGAGCACACCAGCACTATCAGGTTTAACCTGGTTGATTTCTTTGAAACAGTCACCAAGGCCATTGACGAGGGGAAGGTCACAGCCTACCTGGACCTCGCAAAAGCCTTCACAACAATACCCCACTTGGGCATTCTAGAGAAGCTCACCAGCTTAAATATAAGCCCCTATGTCACTATATGGATTGCACAGTGGCTCAAGGACTGAACCCACATGGTTAGAATTGCTGGAGCCATGCCAGACTCCAAACCAGTTACGAGTTGTGTCCCACAAGGCTCAGTCCTGGGACCTCTCTTGTTTGGTATATATTTATTGGAGGTACAGGCCAACACAGACGCACTGTGGCTGACCAAATATGCAGATGACTGCGAACTGGCCACCATAATCGACACTCCAGCTGACACAAGCATCTTCCAAAGGTGCATCATAGAAACAGACAACTTATGCCAGAGCCATGGCCTTCAGCTGAACAGTGTTTAGAAAGGGAAATGTGCATCTTGTAGTCTGTTCCTCTAGTTGCCAAAAGGGACATTTTCCTCACACACACTGACCGCCCTCAGCCGAAAACACACACTTGTAATTTGCAGGATTCAAACCCTGATCTAACTATGTTATGACACTCAAGACAGACGCATTAGCGGACTGTGCTATTCGCATTACTGGGACGTTTCCCTTCTCTTGCTGTACTTATAGGGTGCTGACATCATCAGTGTTTAGAAAGGGAAATGTGCATCCTGTAGTCTGTTCTCCTAGTTGCCAAAAGGAACATTTTCCTCACACACAATAACCCCCCTCAGCCAAACACACACACTTGCCATCTGCAGCATTCAAACCCCTACCTAGCTATGTCATGATACTTGAGACGGATGCATTAGCAGAGCACGCTATTCGCATTATTGGGAGGTTTTTCTTCTCCTGCTGTACTTATAGAGTGCTGACATCATCGGTGTTTAGAAAGGGAAATGTGCATCCTGTAGTCTGTTCACCTAGTTGCCAAAGGGGACATTTTCCTCACACACACTAACCCCCCTCAGCCAAAAACACACACGTGCCATTTGCAGGATTCAAACCCCTATCTGACTATGTTATGACACTTGAGATGGACACATTAGTGGAGTGTGCTATTGGCATTACTGGGAGGTTTCCCTTCTCTTGCTGTACTTATAGGGTGCTGACATCATCAGTGTTTAGAAATGGAAATGTGCATCCTGTAGTCTGTTCACCTAGTTGCCAAAAGAGACATTTTCCTCACACATACTAACCCCCCTCAGCCAAAAACACACACTTGCCATTTGCAGGATTCAAAGCCTTATCTGACTATGTTATGACACTTGAGACAGACACATCAGCAGAGTGTGCTATTCGCATTATTGGGAGGTTTCTCTTCTCCTGCTGTACTTATAGAGTGCTGACATCATTGGTGTTTAGAAAGGGAAATGTGCATCCTGTAGTCTGTTCACCTAGTTGCCAAAGGGGACATTTTCCTCACACACACTAACCCCCATCAGCCAAAAGCACACACTTGCTATTTGCAGGATTCAAACCACTATCTGACGACACTCGAGACAGACACATTAGCAGAGCACGCTATTCGCATTACTGGGAGGTTTTTCTTCTCTTGCTCTACTTATAGGGTGCTGACATCATCAGTGTTTAGAAAGGGAAATGTGCATCCTGTAGTCTGTTCTCCTAGTTGCCAAAAGGGACATTTCACTCACACGAATCACCCTCAGACAAACACATGCACTTGCTATTTGCTGGATTCAAACCCCTACCTAATTATGTTATGGCACTTAAGACGGACGCATTAGCAAAGTGCGCTATTTGCCTTACTGGAATGTTC
Organism: Protopterus annectens; assembly: GCF_019279795.1. Lineage (NCBI taxonomy): Eukaryota > Metazoa > Chordata > Ceratodontiformes > Protopteridae > Protopterus > Protopterus annectens. Next base: position 1,177,422,190 of record NC_056741.1, on the reverse strand, counting down.
TTTTTCTCCTGCTGTACTTATAGAGTGCTGACATCATCTGTGTTTAGAAAGGGGACTGTGCATCCTGTAGTGTGTTTTCCCAGTTGCCAAAAGGGACATTTCTCTCCCACAGACTTACACACACACACCAACCTCACTTACCCACACACTGAGCATTTGCAGGATTCAAACTCCTACCTACCTATTTATATTATGACGGATGCATTAGCGGAGCGCGTTATTTGCATTACTGGGAGGTGTCTTTTCTCCTGCTGTACTTATAGGGTGCTGACATCATCTGTGTTTAGAAAGGGGAATGTGCATCCTGGAGTGTGTTTTCCTAGTTGCCAAAAGGGACAATTCTTTCCCACAGACTTACACACACACACACACCAACCCAACTCACACTGAGCATTTGCAGGAGTCAAACCCCTACTTAACTAGGTTATGACACTTGTGAGGGACGCATTAGCGGATCATGCTATTCACATTACTGGGTGGTCTCGTTTCTCCTGCTGTACTTATAGGGTGCTGACATCATCGGTTTTTAGAAAGGGGAATGTGCATCCTGTGGGGAGGCAGATGCCAAGCACACTCTGGCTAAGCTGTCATTCCCTAGGGCAAACAGCCTAGTGTTGACCTCTACACCCATATGTTTAATTGTCAAATGCACATTATTTGTTGCTGATAGACTGTTTGCACATCTTTATTGCCATAGCATTCCCTGTTTGTATGAACAACTTGTGCATCTGTGGAAGATGTTTGCATATGGGAGGGATCCACTATATCATGTATGTCTCTGTAGTCATTTAACTGTGTGCACTGGGCAGACTGCTGTAATGTGGTTGGTTCCTGGAATAACACGTACAAATACCAGATATGTGTGTCCAACTGCTAAACTGAGATTTGGCCTAAGTGTGTGAGCATGCCCGGTTCAGCCTTCCCATGGCATGTTGTCTGACATATGTCTCATTTATCAAAGTGTGTGAGCATTCCATATGTTGAACTCTGCAGCCCACCACATTTGTGGATGAGTGTGAACTTCAATAAATATCACCCGTTTATGGTTGTGTGTTGTGTGTCATGTTGTGTAGTTACTGTACAACTGCTTTGTGTGTGAACACAACAGGATTATACTGTGCCTGCAGTGTTTGCATGGGATACTTTGCATATAGTTGTCAACATCCTTTCACACTGACCTAACACTGTAGTACTATATAGTGTACTGGTAGTACTTTGACTAAGGTGGACAGTATCCTGGGCTTTTGTGCTATCACTGCTTTACATTTCGATAGTGAGCACAACAGCCTGGTTAGGGGCCAGTTGTGTACATCTGACCATGTTGCATTCTGTTTAGATATGAACTACCTAAACCAGGCTTGTCCAGCATTGGTAGTGTATTCCACAATATAAGTGTACATTTGCAAACATTAGCGATGTGCCCTAGTCCATGTCTAATGCTAGCTGGAGAGTGTGTTTGTCCTTCAACACACACATTGTAAGTGGAGTTTGCCATGACATATGTCATGGTTAGTATACTGTGCCTCTGTCTACCTGTGACATGACAATGATACCCAGGATAAAGCTACCATCTCCCATCCATTCATCAAGATTCCTATTGAGGAAAATTGATAAGTGACTCTATGGGTAGCCTGTACTGGGAGTTCACTCATGGGTGGGGGTGGCTTCTGTGTTATGGATCATGCAGTACAGCTTGTCCTATGTAAGTCAGTGCTGGGGTTCAGGTCTCTCATGTGCATAGCTCACTGCCATTCAGATTGTACAAGGTGCGGCATGTTTATTGATACCAGCAACACAGGCAACACATGGCATCTGTGCAAGCTCTTTGATACTCCTGGTGAGGTACTGTTGGGGACTTTATGGTTGATGGAGGTGTCTGCTGAGGTACATCCCACAGGGGCTATTGTAGTCAATTGTACCGCTGATGGAGGATAACTGCAGAGCCACAATAACCTCCCCTTATCTAGATCTGACAACCTTCATGATTAGGTGGGTATATGGTATGTTTCTGTAAACACTACAGCACATGTTTGTCCAATGCAGGATATCTATCACCTTGTGTCCCCAGGTCGCTCATTACATGTTAACTACATAATGGGTTAACACTTATGTGGTAATTGGTGGGCACTTACTGTATATCCACGGGGGTTGACTATACACTTTTCTGCAATTAGCTTGCTGATATGGCTATGGCACCAGTTGTCTGTTTCTATGTGGCCCTTTTGTGGGATGCTTGTGTCAGCTGGTGGATCATATATGGTGAGCAGTTTGTAGTCCTCTACAAACATGTTCAGACACAGTCCTTCCATGTTTACCTGTACCTATGGGACATATATACCAGACGAGGGAGATCCCAGGACCAAGCCTTGTGGGATGTCAGTTATATCTGGTTTGTAGTCTGACATGGCTGCAGCATGTCTGACCATGTCTGTTCTGTCCTTGGTCTGGTTTGGAACCCCTCTACTGACAGGGGTTTATATTTAAGCTGGTGAGCTTATCTATAATGAAGACGTAGGGTATTGTATAGAAGCCTTTGCAAGGTCCAGCTACGCTGTGTGGACCACATTGCCCTCATAAATGACCTTAATGACTGTTTCAATTGAGTCAAACATGTTTAGGGGCAGGATCTGCACTTAAAAAAGCCACACTGGGTAGGGTCCGGTGTCAGTAGGTCCCCAATATCTTTATGTCTGTGGTACATGCTGATCCTTTCCATAGCTGTGCAGACCGAGCTTCTCAGGATTCTGGGGTAGTAGTTTTCAGTATCTATTCAGGCAACACCTTTGTTGAGAAGGACCACTGTTGTTGTACACTGCTCTTTGGGTACATATCCTGTGGTAAGGCTGACATTGAGCAGTAGTGTGATTTGGCATTCCATTCTTCTTGGAGTCCATGTTGGACTCAGCCCAGGACACCATCTCATACCATTGCTGCTGTGTGTTTTGCTTTGTAGATGCTGGCTGTTACCTTAGCATCTGCAATGTCAGGGGGCCAGCAGTCTGCTGGGATAGATATTCTGCATTCTGGGTGGGGGGGGGGTTGCACTGCACCTGTCAGGATGTATGTTGGCAATATGTGTGTGTGTTTGTGATATTTGTGTGATTCAGAGCATATCTGTGAATTCCCAACATGGTTCCTACCATCAGTTGTGAAAGCCTTGGGATTATCCTTAGTGTCCTGTACAATTTGTATCTTCATAGGTTCATAGGTTCATACTAGGCTATCCAGGCATTTGTTAGCCTAGCCAGACTGTGTGTGGCTTTTGCCACCCCTTGCTATGTGAATATTATGGCCATTTATGATTTGCTTTGCTGTGCCTCTGTCTGGACATGACACAGTGAAGACCCCCAGTGTAACTCTACAATCATCCATCCACTTGGCAAGATTCCTGTTGAAGAGTGTCAGTGAGGGGCTCTGCCTAACATGGAGTGGGATTCTGGTCCAGGGTGTGAGGAGCCTCTGTATTATGTATCTGTCCCCCAGCACATCCTATTTCATTATTTGTTGAGGTTGACATCTCTCACTCTCACAGCTCCGATGGCTTTGAGTTTTCTGGGGTGGAGCATGTCCATTACTCCTGTGTTGGGCATGGCCTTCTACAACAGGCATGCAATGCCTCTGTGTAGGCAGTATGTGACTGCATTCAGCTGGGGTGTCTACAGCCAGGCAGCATATGACATGTATTTGAGACCCTTTATCCTCTTGGTGAGTTACCTTTGAGGTCTTTCTAACTGCTGCAGGTGTCAGGTAAGGTACATCCCATATGAGGCATTGTACTAGATTATGGGTGTGATAAGAGAACAGTATAGGGGCACAATGACCTCTGTTGACGTAGATGTGAATCCTTTCCTGATACGGTGTCAAATGTAGACAGTCTTCCTAGCCACATTGGCAATGTGAGTGTCATATAGGTTACTGTCCACTTGTGTCCCTAGGTCCCTGATTACTCCTTCCATACATAATGGTTTACCACCTATGTGGTAATTTGTGGTACCTTGTTTGGTATTTGGTGGGACATTCATACTGTCCAGTGTCTTCAGGATGGCTGGGTGGGGTTCCTGTGTGTGAGAGTGTGGTCTGTAGCATGCTACAGACTGTACAGCAGTCTTGCCTACAGTTAGTTGCACATGGGTGGTCTCCAATGCCTTGTGCATTGTCAGTTACCTGGACGTATTGGTGTCTGTGCTGAATATGGATACTCACCCTCCTTTTATGTTTTGTTCCAGGTTTTGGGGCCATGACACATGATATGTGGTATAACCTGGTAGTGCTGGTGTGCTGTCAGGAGGCTTGCAGCAGGTTTCTGTCACTGCACAGACATCGATGTTCTCCATACTGGGGATGGCCTTGGGAGCATGCATATTGGGGTTTACACATCTGGCATTGGTCAGCATTACCCTTATGTTTCTTTCCACTTATGTTTTCTAGGGTGGTGGGTTAGTCTTTTCAGCCTTGCCTACAAAAGGCTCTATGGAGGTGGCAAAGGCCTTATCCAATATCCAGACGCCCAGGGGTAACAGGTGCAAGCCATCCCAAGAACAGCTGCGTGGCTTGTCAAGCATGACATCCCAAGCAGACAGACATTGGATCCCCTTGGAATGACACCAGTAAGTGTGCCACTTGCTATGACTGATCATTCTGTGTTTGTACTGTGGCATTATTCTTGGTAAGGGTAGGATGCTGCAAACTGTGAGTGTCATACTGGCCTGGACTACATAATCAGAGAGCTCATTTATGTCTCTTTTCATGTAGTCTAGGGAGGTACATCTCAGGTCATTCACACCAGCATGGACTATGACTGCATCATATTTCTACTTGCTTTGGAGTGACCTGCATACTTCTGTTATGTGGCGCATTGTGGCAGCCTACAGGCAGCTTACTGTACCCTTTCCCTTGTTCAGTCTGGTGTGTGGGACAGCAGTGTGTCTGACTATGGAGTCACCTATTACAACTGTATCAGGCATGTTGTTTCTCCTTCTGGCCTGTGACTGTTTGGCACACCAGCTTTGTGTACTATGTGTTGCATGTGCTATGTTTGGAGGTTGTTTGATTGGGTGTCTGCTTTAGAGGCCTCTGTTGGTGTGCTGTGTTTGTAATTTGTGCCTCCGGGAATGTTTTTCTGTGTTTATGTGTTTGGTTTGCAGTTGTGATAGGTCTATGTGGGACTGTGTTTGTGGTGTGTGTGGTTACCTTCTCCTCCTGACTAGTTTTGGGAGTACTGAGTTGAGGGAGCTGAGCCTCCAGTTTGGATAGATGGTTGCATCTCTCACATATATTTGTATTTCTTGGGTGGAGTTGGGGGTTGTCTGTGTACTTGGGGCAGGTGTAACATTGCCTCAGGATTCACAGATTCAACTTGTTGTGGCTGGCCTTAGTGGATTGTATGTGTGGACATATTTTATTGCCATACTACTGATCAGTGATTACTTCATTGTTTATGTTTGCTCTATCATGTAGTAGCTTCCTCATTCTCTTGCATGGTTTGGTTATGGCTGGTGTCCACCATGCCAGATGCCTGTGTATGGCATTGTGTCTTGTTTTAATTTAGGATTGCATAATCCAAGCATTCCTGGCAGTGTTCATGGAATGGCTGTATTACAGGTTCTGAGGTGTGGCCCATATTTTGCACCTGCACAGGACCTTTAATGGATTCCACATCAGTTTGGAGGAGTGCAAATATTGCTTTACACATGTTTTCCACTGTGGTTTTCTGGCCAGGGACTGTGGTCAGGATTTGTATATCCAGTGTGATTACTCTATGGTCTGGTTTTACCAGTGAGCAATACACTTCTCGTCTTGCCATCCAGTACCCATGTTGCTGATTATCACATCCAGTATGCTTACCCCTCTTGTGGGAGTGGTACGTTGTTCCTGGGCCTTTTGGTTTATGGATTCTATGAACTTTTGTCCTACATTGTTGGAGCTAGTATAATGCTCCCAGTCTATGTCTGGGTATTTTCAGTCACCCAATATAATGTGGTTTGGAGGACTTGATATATTCATGTATTCCAACATAGGCCTGGTGCAGTTCCTGGTGTTGGGGCAGTAGTCTGTAGCAGGCTATAAACTGGGGGGCAGTTTTAGCCACTGTTACTTGACCATGGCTAGTCCATGCTGCTTCTTGTTGTGGTACCAACATGGAGGTGCGGTTATCCTTGACAATTCTTGCTAGTCACCCTCCTTTTGTAGCTTGTTCCATGTTTTGAGTCTGTACAGCACAGTATGAGGTGTAACTTGGTAGTGTTAGGGTGCTGTTGTGAGCCTTGACTCAGTTTTCTGTTACAGCACAGATATCAACATTCTCCATACTGGGTGAGTTTAGACTGCATGCATCTTGCTGTTTCGACTTATCCCTTATCTTATTCTTATCCCTTCTTATACCTATGGAGATAGGTTTGTATTTTGAGCCTTACCTATTCAGGGCACACTGTGGGTAATAACAGCCTTTGCCAGTATCCATACGGCCTGCACTGATAGGTACACACCAGTCCTAGCAGGTGGAGCATCATGTCATGCTCAGCATGTCATCCCAGACTGGCACACATTGGATCCCCTTTGACTAACTGCGATACTTCAGTCAATTATTGCACTTGATCATCTCATTGTCATATTGTGGCATGATGCTTGGTGAGGGTAGGATGTTAGTCAGGGTCCTCAGGTGTGCATATAGTACATGGTGTTACATTACTTAACACATGGCATTCATGCCTCAGGTGGTGCTGCAAGGCTGCCTCTGTCGGATGTGCATATTACACTTCCCTGTACATGTTTGTGAGCAGGTCATGTCATTGTAGGCATCCATGTTATTATTTGAGTGAGTCAGAGGGGGTATCATTCCCAGGGTTCCTACTGAGCCAGTGTATGTGCTATGCGTTGCCTATTTGCCAAGGCCAGGCCATACTGGGCATGCCTCCTTCTGCCTACTGGGGCAGGCTCAGGTTGTTCCTCCTCCGAGTCACGCTCTGCCTGTGATGGCCTTGGCAATGGTGGGGGGCTGTTTGGCCAGCCCTATGCTGGTCCTGCTGCAGCTGTTTTCACAAGATCATATTATGTAGCATAGCACATACCATGACAATATGGGTACATGTAGTTGGTGTGTACTGCAAGGCTCCACCAGATGTGTCCAGACACCGGAACCGTGACTTGAGCAGCCCAAACACACGCTCTATTACATTACGTGTTTGTGCGTGTGCCTCATTATGGCGTTCCTGTTCAGGTGTGTGTGCATTTCTGATGGGTGTCATCAGCCACGGCTCCAGTGCATAACCTGCATCCCCCACTAGGTGTCCGTGCGGGATGTCCCCATTGGCAAATGTCTGGTACAGCTGCGTCAAATGCCAGATGTGGGAATCATGGTAGCTCCCAGGACAGCCAGCACACACATTCATTATTATGCCCTGGGCATCACACACGACCTGGCAGTTGATGGAGGGGAAGCCCTTGCAGTTGATGTATGCCCTACCCCACTCACTGTCTGGTGCTTTGATGTGTATGTGCGTGCAGTCTATTGCACCCACTACCTCAGGGTATTCCGCTATTTGCTGGAAGAGACGCATATTGCTGGCCAATACCTCACGGGCATTGGGGAAATATACATGATCACCGACATGTGCTGACATGGCATCCAGGAACTGGTGCAGTACCCTGGAGGCTGATGCCTGTGATATCCCCATCATATCACCAGTTGGTTTCTGGAAGGTACCTGTTGCTAGTATTCTTAGGCCAACACATACCTTGGTTTCCACTGGGATGGGTTCCCCTCTGTTGGTTCTGTGTGTGAGGCATGGCCTGCACAGTTCCACTATTTGCTGCAGGAGGTATCTGTCCACTCTATAGTGCTCTACTATCTCCAGCTCATGTAACCCGTGGTAGGTGACCCTGGGCCTGTACACTCTTCTCCGTCTCCTCACTGTGGGTTGTCTGGCGCCATCTGCATTGTCACCACCCTCAGCAAGTCGCCTATGTCTCATTATGACAGCTATGGCAGCCCCTAACATTTCTGCTCTGAGTTCAGCTTTTTCAGTTTTCACTTCTAATAGCTTACTCCTGTCTTGCAGTGTCTCTTGAGAGAAACATCCTGCACTGCTGTTTGCAGAGTTTTAAGTGCTGGGCTTGGCTACTATTCTGCCTGTGTAATTGCCTGCTTCTAATTGTTTTCACCTGCTAGCTCCAGCAGTATTCCCTGCTAGCTTCCTACTAAATCTGTTGCTTCCTTTTTCCTCTCTGTTTCCTCAGGGAGGAGCCGTGTGCAAACCAGCAGAAACTCGCTCACAGTGGCTTACACGCGCGCACACATGCTTACACGGTTCAGAATCTGCTTGTTCGGATTAAAACGTGTGCACGCCTGTGCAAACAGTGTTAAACATCTCCCAACACGCTCCCACATGCTCAGTCTGCCTTACACGCGCGCACACTGTCTTAGTCGCGCTTCATGGCGCGCACATGTGTGCATGCACGCCCAGCAAGAAACTTCGGTGTAGGCAACAGTGTACACCTTCCATTTCTTGACTTTCTCATGCTTATCTAGTGGCACACCTCTTTGCATGATATCTGTCTGACATCTGTCATGTAACTCTGACCTCCAATGTACTGCATTTCTTTCTACCATTCCCCCCTGTGATGTCACCCAACACCTACTCTCATCCCCCCCCTTCTGTAACTCTTACACTACTCAGACTGTGCTCATTTGCTATGTGACAGTGGAATTCAGTATCCTAACACTCATTTGCATCAGATTGCCTACTAATGCTTAGTTACATGTCTTAGACTCGGCTTCCCCTTAGCAACCACTACACGGTGGCCATGTTGGTTTTGGTCTGCTGGTCCCTGCATTGACATTCCATGTATTGCATAAAACCCACATTTGTGGGTTTATAACCTTCGTTTTTATGTTTTATACAGCGCAGCCCGTTTGCGCGGGGCTGCGCTGGGTTTAAACATCGGCAATCACTGAAAAAAAAATTATATTTTTAACATATTTGCATCAGGTTACTTTGCCAATGGCCACATATTTGGCCATTGGCATGCTGCCTGACACATATGCTCCCTTTATTTGGAGCTGACATGGCTCCATTGCAGTTTTTGCAGAAACGTACTCAGTTGTCAACTGAGTACATTTCTGCAGCTAAAACGGCTCTTACACGGGCTGTTCTGGGCTTCCTGGATCGCTAATCATCCACATTTGCATGCTATTCGGCTGCAAGTGAGGTGATTAGCTTATCCACGCCCACTCCGTGTAAGAGACGTTTTAGCTTGTCTCTTACATGGACTTTGGGCTGTTCCTGGATTGCGAAGGCTGCATGGAGTCTTACACTACTCTTAGACTCCGTGCAAGCCTTCGTGAATCCGGCCCATAGTCATTTAAACCTGGTGTAAACATAGCTGCCAGTCTAAATTGTCACTGGCTCTCCTTCTTTTTTAAAATGTTCTTCCAATCTCCACCCCTGGGGTTGATTTGTACTATTTCCAGAATACCGAACACAAATTTATCAAAATGATTACAAACAATAGAATGTCTGTATAAAGCATTAGTAGTTTTTTTATTTTTTATGTCATCAAAAGTGTTCATATATTCTGTTCTTTAACATGCGTTCAGTTATACCTACATAAAAATATCCACTTGTCATGCACCAAGCCAAATAGACTACCCCTCTTGTATTACAATTGCACGGGCTGTTCTGGGCTTCCTGGATCGCTAATCATGCATGGAGTCTTACACTACTCTTAGACTCCGTGCAAGCCTTCGTGAATCCGGCCCATAGTCATTTAAACCTGGTGTAAACATAGCTGCCAGTCTAAATTGCCACTGGCTCTCCTTCTTTTTTAAAATGTTCTTCCAATCTCCACCCCTGGGGTTGATTTGTACTATTTCCAGAATACCGAACACAAATTTATCAAAATGATTACAAACAATAGAATGTCTGTATAAAGCATTAGTAGTTTTTTTATTTTTTATGTCATCAAAAGTGTTCATATATTCTGTTCTTTAACATGCGTTCAGTTATACCTACATAAAAATATCCACTTGTCATGCACCAAGCCAAATAGACTACCCCTCTTGTATTACAATTGCCTTTTTTAAAAAACACTTTACTCCTAATATTGTTGTTTAAAACTACACTAGGTTCCTTAATAATGTATGAACAATAGTTACACGCACCACATTTCTTAGTACCCTGTTTAACTTGGTTAGTATTGTCAATATTATATTCCAGTAATTGTTTAATATTATAACCCACTCTGTTGACAAACTTGGGCTTATGACTTACTTTTTCTAGAATTTCTCTCTTGGTCCTAAAAATACTCATATATTAGTTTATCTTGACTAACTGGGAAAATATGAGGCTTGTTTTATCTGCAGTTCCTTCCTGTGAGAAAAAATCTGCTTTGTGTGGTTTGGTTTCTTTAATTTTTCAGGTCGCTACTCACTTAAAGTGTGTTTACGACTGTAGATACTCATGCATTGTGTTTGCCACTGGTACTGTTTTGAGGCGGTTTTGTCTGTCATCATTCTTATAATCTCTTAAAGGGTGCAAAAAGGAGATTTTATATTCACTTTTGGATAGAGATTTTGGTCCCACTGCTGTAAAGGTTAATAAAAATGTGATGAGAGGATTATGTTGATACAGAGAATCTCTCAGATTTTTTTTTTATCCCTCCTTCTCTAAATTTTTCAAGGTTTTTTTTTTTTTTGCTCCCTTATCCAACTGTGGCAAAAAATAAATAATCTTACTTAAAAAAAAAAAAAAAACAATTACAGACTTTTTTCTTAAACCAGTTTGTGGCAGTGCTCAAATGCAAGATGCTTTCACAACACAATCTCTTATCCCTTCTTCCCCATTTGAGATTTTATTTTAAACTTAGATTTAAAAAATGCTTATCATTACATTCCTATCCATTAAGGCTTCAGAATTTTCTTAAGGTTTTATGTCTCTGGATCACATTATCCATTCTCTGCCTTACCCTTTGAACCATCCACTGCCCAAAGAGTGTTCACAAAGTATCTATCTCTGATTATAGCACATTGCAGGCTACAGGGTATCTACTTTTTTTTCATATTTAGATGACTTGCTTATCTATGTAGACTCTTTTTTTTAAAAAGTCAGGAATCTCTCTCTTTGGTGAGAGATCTCCTATGCAGGCTGGGATTCTAAGTGAACTTCAGTACAAAGAGATTTTCTTCCACAGGGGAAAAAATATAGATTTATATTTAGATCCATTCCAGGTTTTCCACCCAGATCCATCTGGTGTTGCACATACAGCCACTGTGGACCCGGAGTTAGCAATGTTTTCTGTGGCTGTTGGGGTCCTCTTAGTGGCAAGAGAGGGAATACCTCAGGATTCTGGATCCAATGGCATCTATGATTCTCATGATACCTCTGGCCAGACTCCACATGAGAAAGATACAGTGGTAACTAAAGTCACTTTTATACCTCTCAACCTTTTAGAAATCTGGACAAAACCATAAATAATTGGGGAACAAAGACCCCAAAATAGAGACATTTTTAAATATTGCTCATAGAAATTTAGAAAGTTGATAGAATAACAGGTTTTGCATTAGCAGCTATATGGTGTATGTGTTGCAGCTATTTTTTTTTTTTGCTGAATTTATATTATTGGTTTGCAAATTTCTGCTTCAGGACTTCATACAAGAAGGCCTCTAGGACTGATGCCTTTTCCTTTCCTTGAATAGAATATTCCTGCATGTTTTTCCAACCGTTCCATTGGTATTCAAGGTGATTCTGTAGATTTGGAAGGAATCCTCCAAAATCACTTTGGTGACTCCCTTTAGGCCCAGGCAACAGTTGTTCTGCCTACTTTTGGCATTGGCCAGAGGCAATTACCATAAGCTTCCTCACCTCACAGACTGGATCCAGTCAGACAAGAACAGGGATGAAAGATATATCTGCTAACCTATTTTTTGGAAGTGTAAGGAATTGGCAGACTTTAAAAATTCCCTGCAGACTACTCATTCAAAAATACTGACTGAGCAAATTGGTGTAACTAAGGACATTATTTTTTGAGCTGTGATATAGAATCAGAATTATCTAGACATAAAAAGCCCTTGTTGAGTTTAATTCTGGTAGCTGCCAAAAAAATCAATTGCTAGAAAAATGAAAATCAAAGTCTAAACCAATTGTACTAGAGGTAGTGAATATGGTAACATACTTAAAATAACTGGAGATGTGATCTTTAGAAAAGGCTAGGAACAAATGGGAATTGTGGGTACAATGCATACAAAATAATCTTTTGTAGGAGGAATGAGGTTTAAGGAAAGGAGGGAAATGAATGAGCTTTGTAAAGCTTGACTGACAATGACTGGCTAGATGATCAGTGATGTATAATGTTTGCAACTGAAAATGTCAATATGGCTTGTTTTCATTTAGATAAATGTATGATTGCCTCTGCATAACTGATAATTTAATAAAGATTTTTCTTGTTAAAAAAAAGGAACAGGGATATTTTATACATCCCAACCACCAAACAACTTTAACTGACTGCCTGGATGACAGAATCTAAATACCTTTTAGGTATCTGTTTAGTGAGGATGTACAGGAGGTAGTAATGGGGGCAAGAAACCCTTCTACTAGAAAATCATATCTAAGCAAATGGAAAATGTAATCTAGTTGGTAGCAAAAACATAACCAGAGCCCATTTAAAGTAGTGTTTCTCTTGTTTTACAGTATTTATGACTGTTAGTTTGCCACTTCAACATGTCTTCCCATGGATCTGCCTCTTTTGAGGCATTCCAATGTCAAAATGTTTTTGAAATGTGTTTTGCATAAGAGACCTTGATTACAACCAATGGCTCCTCCTTGGGACATTAATTTTGTGTTAGAGAAGTTATCATTTGGTACATTTGAACTAGCTCATCTGTCTGACTTGAGGTTCTTAACATGGAAAACAATTTTCCTGCTTGCTCTGACCTCTGCAAGAAGAGCATCTGAGTTGTAAGCTCTTATGGTGGGTCAACCTTATTTCATTTTTCAGAGGACAGTTTTTCCTTGAGAACTAAGTCTTCTTTTATGTTTATAGTGGTATCCAGATTTACTTAATGCCAAACGATCCATCTCCCTGTGTTCTTCCCTGAACCCCAAAATGAGGGAGAAATTATATTTCATACCTTGGATGTCCACAGACAGTTCAGGTACTATCTTGACATTGCAAAATCTTTCAGCACTTCCGATCAGTTGTTTATTTCTTATGAAGGTAAGGAGAAGGGACAACCTGTGTTAAAGCAGACTATTTCCAAGTGGATATTTTGGGCTATTACCTTTTGTTATTCCCACTGCAACAATACTATTCCAGACAGGGTCAAGCCATATTCTACCAGGGCCTTGGCTTCATCTATGGCTTTTTGGAAAGGGTTGAATTCTAGCAGTATTCTAGAAGCAGCAACTTGGTCATCTGTACATACTTTTACAAAGCACTACAAGCAAGATTCCTTCTCCAGGCCTAGGTCAAGTTTTGCTAGAACCATTCACCAGGAGCTCCTGGACCCTTCTTCTTCCACTTCCCAATTGTTTTAATCTATAGTAATCTACCAATACAGCTCGGGCTGCTGCAGCAATATCAATATGAAGCACATAGTTCAGTTCTGTAAATACATTTACCATATTTGTAGATGTTCAAATGATCACTGCTGCAGTAGCTGCTCCCTCCCTCCATCCCCCTTATTTTTTGGTGTGTTTTTTTATGCCAGTGTGTGGACATTTTTTTTTGTTGTTGTTATTGTGAAGATTGGTAGAGAAGGGTGAAGGCTGCCAGCCTAGCCAGATAGAATTTTGTAGATAATTCTGTCATTTGTAAATATGAATGTAAACTACAGGCCTGTTGTCTTAAATGTAAAGAAATAGTTACATGTGGAATTGAAAATAAATGTGACAACAGTGCTCTCTACTGACCAAAGTAAAGCATGTGGTGACCCTTGGAAGTAGACAGTGGTGCTGAAAAGTCTAGATGAAGAAATTATTTTCATTGTTTTAACCAAGAGTTAAATTGCTAGATTTAAACATGCAAATGTATTTTTATTACTCTGTTTCCTGACCAGCTGCAAGATAACAAAAGGGAGATGTTAATAATATAAATGCAGTTAATGTGTAGCATGGGAACACCAGAAAAATGAAAGAATTATGTAATGGTTATCAGAACTGCAATTTCAATTTAAACAGAGAGAATCGGAAGGCATTGAGCATTTTTGTCTTGACCATCCATCCCATCAGCACTCTGCCTGTTGTCTTATGTAAGTTATCTTAGACTTGTGTTTTCTTTTAGAGATAGCTAGAAACTAGAAAGTTTAGACTAAGTGTTTTTCTGTGATGTCAGAACTGTACTACTGAATTATTTTAAGTATTTCTGTGTGATCTCTGAACTCTTGACTAGCACTGACTGTGTAGCAGAAAGTATTGTCTTGTGGTTTTAATTATTTATTATAAAATATTTTAAAACCTTTTAACTGTGTCTGGTTTGTGTAGAGATAAGTTAAGCTCTAGAGTACATTGCATGTATATAAGCATCATGTACCAAGCCACTCTAATAAGTCTTGACACTGTTTAGTCATACTTACCAATTGGATAATAATATTGCACAGTAATAATTGGACACCCTTTAAAGGGTCTTTGAGTTGCTATTAAATATTAGCTGGGTGGTGACAAATGGTACTACCATATAGTCTGGGTAAAAGGGGAACAGCTGGAGAACTTGTGCCAGCCTTCCCAGAAGTGTCTGTGTGGTTATATAAACTCTTATCTCGAAGTGTGTGTATGTCAGCTACTTAGGCAGGGACATGAAGCACTGGTTAGACAAAGAGGGTTCTGGAGATTTTAGCTTGCCCAGCTTGGCCGAGATCTGGACCCTATAGCTGTGCCAGTGGGGAGTCTTACTGGGGACCTGGGGAGCAAGTGAGTGACCAGCCCCAGACTGACTGTGATCTCTGTGTGCTCTTAAGGGAAATTGCACTTTACTGTGTGTATTTGTTATCCTTTCCTCATATATGAGACACCCTCTCTGGTGTTAGTGATGAGGATTGAGGCTCCGTGATTGCTGGGCCAGTGCACGGGTGTCACATTTGTGTTGGCAGTGGTTGGGATATCCTCCTCACATTGTGTTTGGCAGCGGTGGGATATCCACATCACATATTAATTAGTTGGCAAATACTAATTGGTGTGTAGTGGTGTGGGTAGAGTGAATCCTGTAGCTTGTCTACAGTGAGCTTTGAAGGTGTTTTGTACTCTAAATCAGCCATGCATTGGATACTCGGAGTTCAGATCACAATTGTTTTATTTCTTTTGTTAGCTTAGTTAGCCAGGGTGAGCAGGCAGCATGACAGCAGGGGAGTATGGAAAGCTGACAAGGAGCCAGCTGGCGGAGATGTGCCAGGCTAGGGGACTGGTGCATGGAAACCTGACTAATGCAGACCTGATTGCAGCCTTGGTTACAGCTGCATCAGAAAACAGCAACCAGGAGGACAATCAGACTGGCATTGGAGATATAATTCCCTCAGAGAAAAGACAGCTCAACCTTTTTGCAGTGGACTTAAAAATTCAGCTGGAGCTAAAGAGACTTGAGTTGGAGGCCAAGCATGTGGAATTAGAAGCAAACGAGAGACTGCATCATTTGCAGGCTGAGGAGAATGAGAAACTGTTACAGCTGCAAGCTGAGGAACAAGAGAAGCAGAGGTAGCATGAGAAGGAAATGCTGACTCTTCTACAGAGTCATGGAGGAAATGCGGAAGGGAGTAACTGGACCCCAAAACACAAAAGGTCAGTAAATTTCTTCTGCAGTTTAAAGAGGGGGATAATTTTGATAGTTTCATTCATATGTTTGAGAGGGTATGTAAACAGTATGAAGTTGACCAAGGGCTCTGGGTATGGTTCTGACCCGCTTACTCCATGGTAAAGCTGTAACTGTTCTGTCCAAAATGTCTGACATTGCATGTTTTGATTATACTACTGTAAAAAATAGTATTTTAGAACTGTTTAAGCTAACAGCTGAAACGTATAGGAAAATGTTTGTGAGCATAGACACAAGGCAGATGAAAGTGTGTGTGAATATGTTGCTGATTTGAGCACTTATTTCCATAGCTGGGTGAGTGGATTTCAGGTCACCACTTTTGAAGGGCTGGCAGATCTTTTGGTGAGGGAACAAGCACTTAGCACTTTGCCTGAGGACTGGTAGAGAAGGGTGAAGGCTGCCAGCCTAGCCAGATAGAATTTTAAAGATAATTCTGTCATTTGTAAATATGAATGTAAACTACAGGCTTGTTGTCTTAAATGTAAAGAAATACTGTTACATGTGGAACTGGAAATAAATGTGACAACAGTGCACTCTACTGACCAAAGTAAAGCATGTTATGACCCTTTGAAGTAGACAGTGGTGCCGAAAAGTCTAGATGAAGAATTTTTTTCTGTTATTTTAACCAAGAGTTAAATTGCTAGATTTAAACATGCAAATGTATTTTTATTACTCTGTTTCCTGACCAGCTGCAAGATAATAAAAGGGAGATGTTAAGAACATAAATGCACTTAATGTGTAGCCTGGGAACACAAAGAAAGAGAGAATCAGAAGGCATTGAGCATTTTTGTCTTGACCATCCAACTCATCAGAACTCTGTCTGTTGTCTTATGTAAGTTATCTTAGAATTGTGTTTTTTTTAGAGATAGCTAGAAACTAGAAAGTTTAGACTAAGTGTTTTTCTGTGATGTCAGAACTGTATGACTGAATTATTTTAAGTATTTCTGTGTGGTCTCTGAACTCTTGACTAGCACTGACTGTGTAGTAGAAAGTATTGTCTTGTGGTTTTAATTATTTATTATTAAATATTTTAAAACCTTTTAACTGTGGCTGGTTTGTGTAGAGATAAGTTAAGCTCTAGAGTACATTGCATGTATATAAGGACCCTGTGCCAAGTCATTCTAATAAGTCTTGAGACTGTTTAGTCATACTTACCAAATGGATAATAATATTGCACAGTAATAATTGGACACCCTTTTAAGGGCCTTTGGTTAGCTGATATATATTAGCTGGGTGGTGGTAAGTGGTACTACCGTATAGTCTGGGTAAAAGGGGCACAGCTGGAGAACCTGTGCCAGCCTTCCCCAGAAGCATCTGTGTGGTTGTATAATCTCTTATCTCAAAGTGTGTGTGTATGTGTGTGTGTGTGTGTGTGTGTGTGTTTGTGTGTGTGTGTGTGTGTGTGTGTGTGTGTGTGTGTGTGTGTGTGTGTGTGTGTGTGTGTGTGTGTGTGTGTGTGTGTGTGGTTGTGTGTGTGTGTGTGTATCAATTACTTGGGAAGGGATACGAAGCACTGGTTGGACAGAGAGGGTGCTGGAGATTTTAGCTTGCCCAGCTAGGCTGAGATCTGGACCCTATAGCTGTGCTAGTGGGGAGTTTTACTGGGGACCTGGGGAGCAAGGGAGCGACCAGCCCAAGACTGACTGTGATCTCTGTGTGCTCTTAAGGGAAATTGCACTTTACTGTGGGTATTTGTTATCCTTTCCTCATATATGAGACGTCCTCTCTGGTGTTAGTGGTGAGGATTGAGGCTCCTTGATTGCTGGGCCAGGGCACGGGCATCACAGATATTCTTAGTAATGTGTTCTCAGTGCTCAGCCTTTCTTTCTGTCATTTGGCATGAAAGCTCTAAAGGTTTTGGTGCCCAAACCTGTGTTTTTAGCTATTTCAGCTCAAGCTAATGGTTTGTGTGCATGGAAGATTCCCCAAAGCTTTGCAGTATATATGAACTCTTCAGGCATTTTACAACTAACATGAATTATTGCAACTGTTTTTTTTGTTTGCATTTATCTTCCGAAATGAGACAGCATAAGTTATGTTTCTCCAACATGCTGCTTCCTTGGTTTTCCAGTTTCCTGCTTATAGTATTGGTGATCTAGGCATGTTTTCTTTCTACAAATGTGATAATTTTGCAACATCAGTCTTTTCTGACCTTTATTTTATTTGAGGCAAGACAACATGGTGGTTCAGACATTCTGATTTACTTTTCTCTCATACATATGCCTTTTGTGGTTCACAAGAAAAATGACACTGTCAGAACTGATTGTTTCATTCTAATTATGCATATTTGCATGGTATTGTGAAGTTATATTATATAGTTCATTGACAAGGTGAATAATTTATTTATAGGTTTTAAAAGGCATTTACAGGAAATTGTAATTTTGTGCATCTAAGTATAGACGTGCATAGCTATTAGATATGAGATGTCATCGCACACATACACACACACACACACACACACACACACACACACACACACACACACACACACACACACACACACACACACAAACTGATATACAGTAAAGAATAAATATTTATGAGTACAGTATATCAAAATGCTTTGCTTGCTTTCAGAAATACAATAAAAAAGGAGGATACTGTTTTGTGTGTATATGTGTACCCCAGATGTTTATAAAAGGAACATTATTTGTTAATTTATTTATTGCATATCCACTAAAGGTATAACTGAGAGTATTTTCATTTTTATAAAAGTATGATGTTTATGTACTGTATTTGCTTCCACAAGGAAGAACATGGTTAACTCCTGATTTACATATCTGTACACTGAGAATACATTCTAACTGGGATAACACAGGGTATCTATTATAGTAAATTGTAAACTAGTATCAGAACGATTTTAAAACAGTAGGTTCACATGGGTTAAGGAAAATATACACTTGTAAATCCCCAAATTCAACAGATGTCTTTTTTATAGAAGCTATTTAATCATGCAGATGGATAAGGAAAGACAGACCAGGTTACATGGTTCATAGGTTCATAGGAAATTACTATGCTAACGGCTTAAGAGCCCTTACAAGCCTAGCCAATATAACCCAATTTTAACCAATATATAGCCCTTGGGGGCAATAGGATGGCATGCATTTGTGCTTATGCCTTGAGTATCTTACAGACTGCCCCTGTCCATAAGGGATGTAGGCAGTACCCCAGGTGTGAATTTGGGATTCCTCATCCATTGATCCAAGTTGTACTCGAAGAGGGCCAGGAAAGGTCTCTGCTTAATGTGAATAGGAAACCTGTTCCAAAGAAAGGGCAATCTCTGTGGCACATATCTGTTTCTCCAGCATGCTTTGTTTGAGTCACTGACTAAGTTAAGATCCCTAGATCAGGTGACCCCCGTGCTGTTTGACTTGCAGATATGTGGCAGCTCCATCAGGGCTGGATTTGTGAGTGCCTTGTAGGTCAGGCAAGCTCACCCCTTAATTATCAGTAGGAGACAGAATAAATGGATAGGACTTATCTCCACAGGACATGCTGTTTACACCCTTTATTTTCTTTGTGAGGAACCTCTGAGGTTGCTCCAGCTGCTGCACATGCCTAATCAAGTACATGCCAAATGAAACATCGTACTCTTTTTTTGGTCAAGAGGACTGAGTACAGTCAGACTATAATTTCATTGGATGCCATACCTTTACTTATAAGCTGTGCCACATAAAAGGACAGCCTCACCACTGTGGACACATGGCAGACAAAGTTCAGGCTTCTATCTATCTATCTGTGTCCCTAGATCTGTTACATCAGAGTCTAATCTTACAGGTGTGTTAATGATGTTGTAATTTACAGGGGTATTTGACTCTCCAAAGGGTATGATAATGCATTTTTTCTCTTTTAGTTTTAGGCCATAGGTCTGCCACCAATCATTTGTCTGACCTAGACCCTCCTGATGGATATCAAAATCATTGTGAGATTCAATGATTTCATCCAGCTTGCAGTCATTGGCAATCTTTGTGATCCAGAGACCTTCTACATTATCCTTTACTTCAGAGAAGTATATTCTGAACAGGAGTGGTCCCAGCACTAAGCCTTGTGGCACACCACTTGTAACTGGCCAATTGCTAGATCTGAATTAACTCACTTTAACCACACATTTTAACCATGTGTCCTGTCTGTGAGACAACTGGCTATCCATCTGATGACGCAGGAATTTATGCCCAGTTTTGTGAGTTTATTTATAATACCTAAGTGTGGATTTGTGTCAAATACCTTGGCCAGTTTGAGGTAGGTGGTATGTACCATTTTATGCTCATCCATGGCCTTTGTGACTTTCTCAAAGAAATCCACCAGATTCAGTAGGCACGACCTACTCTTAACAAAGCTGAATTGGGTTAGATCTACCCTGGGATTCATGAAGGTCGGCGCAAGGCCGGTGTAAGGCTTGCGTCGGCGGTGCAGTGAATAGTCGGCGTAGCAGCGCCATATGCATAGTAATGAGTGCGCGCCGCAACCACAGACACGTGCGTAGGGCACGTGAGCGAGCCCAAGTAGGATGCGTCCGGAGGCGTGGCTAAGCCGGCAGGCGATGAGCAACCTAAAGTGCTGACTTCCACAGGCCGCCTGTAATAGTAACCGCACCAGCCAGGGCCCGTGGAGAATGAAACGCACGCAGAGTATGCAACATAGTACCCGTCCCAACAAAACGGAGAAGCAAACACAACCCACGAAGCCCTAAGTGTACCCGTCCAAGGAACAAAGGATACGCGTAATACCGTGTCCGTCCCGCAATGTACTGTCAGTGGGCATACCCAGTGAAGGTGTACCGCAGCATGTCAGCGCGCCGCACCGACATAGAAGTAGCGACATGGGCATGGTCACCAGGGTTACCAATTGTCCCACTTTGCTAGGGACAGTCCCTCTTTTGACAGTTGTGTCCCGCAAAGAAATCGAAAAATGGCAAATGTCCTGAGATTTTAGGACAAAAATATTTCCTCTATATACCTTAATAGTAGCATAAAACAATTATTTTGTATTTGAAACACATACATGTTATAAGAAACAGAATAAGCCACTCAAATGCTATAAGAATAAGCGTTTATTTTGGCAAAAAAGTGAAGTTCTTTCATCTCTACTTGTATGTTTTGTCCTGCAAAATCCGATGTTTCTACAAAAGATGTCCCACTTTGGGCATTGGAAAAGGTGGCAACCCTAATGGTCACCAGCAGTAGTGAGAGTACACAGCCGGGTAGCCGTGTCGATATAACAACAAGAAGGAAACAAGATACCCTAAACACAGGCAAACATGTGCATAGCAACATGTACCACAACCAGCAACGTGCTTGTCGCATACACAGGACGGTGTATGTCTAAGTGTAATATCCAGAAGCAGAACTCATGCATGCAAATGTAATACATAATAGCCCCATCATAGCATGTATCCCGCACCCATGTACGACCGTGCACCCAACCCAGCTAGCAGCCTTGCGCAGCTACACACCTACACACAATGGGCATACCTGAAATGTGGTAAGAAGTATTGTCTTAGGCAGTGCCACGCGGGCAAATATGTACCCCACATGTTAACAACCCACCTCAGGTACAGATATGCAATTGGCTACATGTGAATGTGTCGGCAGAATGTGTACATCCCGCATGTGGTATGGACCCGTCCAAACCCCATAGGCGTGCACACGCCACGGTGCACATAACTGTACACATCTGGACAAGGTGGGATGTTCAAACACTGTACCGATGATTAGCTATGCAGACATGTCAAACACAACACATATAGCGGAACATCTGCCTACCAAACAGGACACCCTAACAGGGTGCCACAGGCACAGAAGGGGAAGGTGAGACATCACATGTTGAGAGTAGCGTTGCCGGACGGCCAAACACCCACGGCCAACGCAAAGGACGGAATAACATGCATATGCCCGGATGGATGTTGTTAGAATAATATATATATAAACACATATGAAGTGCCAGTTTAGAAGCAAATAGTATATAATGCATTTTATTCTATTTTACAATATGGCAGTAGAAATGATCTTGCATGTAATTGCCCGAAGCTTAGCTGCAGTGTGATTGAACTCTGACCCTGGCAGTAACCAGATCAGCAGGCTTATGTCTTTCAGCATTAATTATCTGCTGGGTTAGAGAAAAATAAATGTATGTACATGGATATCTTACTTCCTTCCACTGAGGAGGATGGCCTTGTGAGCTCTATCGAAGATAGAGTACAACTCCTTACCAGAGAGACAAAGGAACGTATTAAGAAATTAACTGACTATTGTATGCGAACAGGCCAGGAACCTTGAAAGAGCAACATTTACAGAAGGACACTGTAATTGACCAGGTGCCTTGCAAGGCTGTGTTATTCTCATGGGAAAACATTTTAAAAGCATTACCTCAGCACCTTCGTATGAATAGAATATTGCAGACTATAGTGATGGAAATGCCCTGTGACTGACCACGTCAGTAAGGTGGGCAAAAGCTGATTGTAAACACTATATAAACAAATTGCTTCCTGTATAGAGTCAGACAAAACTCTTATACTTGTACTGTATAGTTTTTTGCCTCCTGGTGTACACTAGTAAAACGTTGTGAACCTGAGCTTCCTGTGTTATTGACTGTCATTTAGAAAAGCCTACTGATTTTTACAGTCTGATTTTAACAACTTATTTGACATTGTGGTCCTTCTTAGCCGGAATTCCCTTGGTAAGCTACAGGTCAGAGTGCATGGGTGGTAATAAATCTGCGCAGGAGAAGTTGCTAAAATGGTTCTTCTTGAGTGAAAAGACCTCCGACTGAATTGTTGTGTGTAAAGAGGCTGTCCACTTTCTGATCTGTGGCTGAAAAGCGGAAAACTGGATCCCAAGAAGAAAACGTGCAGTCATAAATGGGAGGCTCAGGTAAGGAGAGTTTCCCTCTTTGTCTCTGTTGTAGATCAGGGACCAGGTTACATTGTGTTGTTGTTAAGATTTGTGATAGCAGGTCGAGAACGAATTGAAGTACTGTTACATTTGGTCATAGATCAGGGGAACACAGAGCAGAGTAAACAGTCATTCTAGACACTACAGTGGATACAGGGAAGGAGATACCACGTGGTACGAGAGAAGGGTACGTAGCAGTCTTTTTGAAGACATGGGAAATCAGTGCACTAAGAAATCGCGTGATCCGCCCTTGATGGATGATGCGAAGTATATGCAATTACAGAGAGCAGATAATGTGAGATATTTTGCAAAATGGGTTAATAAATATGACTTTGATGGTATATTAGACAAAATATCGTTAGTGAAACTTTTGAAACACTTAAAATGTGACGCAGATGGTCAGGCGAAAAAACAGCGACAGTTCGGTATTCCTCAAGCACATAGGTGGATTGAGGAAGTGAACCGAAGGGAACAGAAGACTAAAAATACGAAAGCATCATTCTTAGACAAAGAAGATAATAATACAGTAGTAGTGATGGTCCCTACCCCTCCACCCCCTCCGATACCTCATCCAGGATATGAAGCGGGAGGGCAGGCTGGTCCCCCCCCACGTTATCCTGTGGCAACAGAGGTATTACAACAACCATTTGTAAGAGAAGCTATTGAAACTAGATCCCGAACACGTAAAACACCTAGGGACACTCAACTAAGAAGAGAGTCACTAGAAGAGAGTGAGGAAATCTGTCAATTAATTGAAGTACCTAACCATCAGGCAGGACAGGAAGGCCAGGACCCAACTCTCCTAGTGTATAGACCGTGGACACCGGAAGATATCCGGAAAGATACAGAGGGAATTCCCCATCCACAAAGTAATCATGAAAAGTTTATACAACATTTACAAGGTATGCGAATGAGTTACCACTTAAATGGGGAAGAAGTTGAGAAGGTGATTAGACAAATTATAGGTCCAGACTGGCACATGGTTTGTGGCGTCTGTAATGCTCGTGACGCGCAACTTAAACCACTCCCACATAGTGACGCAGAATTAGACACCACGTTGAAGGGTCTTACGGACCGAATTACTGAAAAATGGAAACCTAGAGCAGATTGGACCTGTATTAATCAGTGCATACAACAAGATAATGAAACTGTAGATGGATACTATGGTAGATTATTAGAATGTTTCAATAACCATAGTGGTATGCCTATTCCTGCAAATCATAAAAATGATAGTTCATATGAACAACAGTTGAAAAATGCATTTTTGAAAGGTTGCATTGCCCCTATCAGTAGCTTTATTACAAAGCATATGATAGATCACCGAACGAGTAGGCTACAAGCTTTACTGGAGTATGCTAGGCATGCTGAAAAATATCTTAACAGTAAGAAGAAAAAGAAGACGCAGGTCTTCACAGCTGAAGACAGAGCAGAAGTCTTTGTAGTACAGTCAGGTAAAAAGGGTAAGAGAAACACTCAGGGCAATAAACGCTCTGACAGAGACTCGGAGGTGTTTGAGGAAAGAAAGAGAAAAGGTGAGTGCTTTAACTGCGGGAAGAGGGGACATTTAGCAAGGGATTGCAGGTTGAATAAAAAAACGTCTACGGAAGGGAAGGATAGGAGTGATGAGGATTGACTATATGACAGTCAGAACGTTCAACAGTCATCAGGAGAGACTAATGGGCAGGGAGAAAATGTAAACGCAGTAGAAGGAATAAAGGAAGTGCAAACAGATGTAGAAAATGAGGAAAACAAAGTTTTAGAATTAGCCTTGTTGAGCCTGGAGCTCTATTTGGCGGACACAAAACCGGAAGTTACACTTCTGGTGAAGGGGAAGGAAGTGAGATTTCTGTGTGATTCAGGAGTATCACGAACTTTGATGCACCCTTCAAAGTTACCGGAACACTCAGAATCACCTGACTACATATTACTGAAAGCAGCAAACGGGCAGCTATACAGGGAACCACTTTCCCATGATATAGCAATAACTGACCCTGTTTCAGGTATGACCCAGAGAAGTAAAATAGTACTTTCTGCAAAATGTCCAGTAAATTTACTGGGGAGAGACCTTATGCAGCTCTTTGGCATAGCAGTAGTTCCTACCATGAAGGGTATGGAGGCACAAAGGCAAATGGATACTTTTGTGGTGCGATAGGATGGTGAAACCTATTATTGGTACAGCTAGGACCTAGTCACGACTGGTCCAGGGGCAGTAACCGAGGAACTGATGAACGTAGCCATCAGTAAGGTACGCCCCCTTCACATTGATCAGCAGCATTTGTTACATTGTACTCTGTACTATTGTAGCACACCAGGGCCTGATAAGGAATATGAGCAAACATTGTGCAGACATCCTGCCAATAGACTAGTGTTACGAACCTTGTACTGGGATACTGAGGGTAATAGTGTGCTGAGTTGTTCATTACCTCAGGAATTCATGGGATTATATAAGTCCAACAGGCCACCGCATGTCAGTGTAACCAAACATAATATTGTCAGATGGGTGGACCAGGGTGAAAAAGTGACAAGATGGGAAAGGCAAATCGACTTAGAATTGTCAGAACAGGGAATACAGAAGCAAAACTTAAATTGGCTAACGCAAGCACGTCCAGCTGTACACTTACAGCAGAGTGAGGACAGCTGATTGGTGTTCCTGTTAAAAGAAGAAGAGAGAGCCTTGTGTGACATATCAAGCACTCTTTGGTCAACAGGGAAATCAGATGTAGGGCTTATTCGGACAGCACGTCCAGTAACCATTACACCAAAGTCAGCATTTAGACTGCAAAAGAAACAATACCCTTTGAGGAAGGATGCAGAGCAGGGAATCAAGCCTATCATAGCGGCACAACTCAAGAAAGGGATACTGGTAGAATCTTTAGATTCACCATGCAATACCCCTCTATCTCCTGTTAGAAAAGCAAACGGGGAATGGCGGATGGTACAGGATTTACAAGCTGTAAATCATGCAATAATACCTAGGGCATCGATGGTGCCAGACCCACACACTATATTGAATGATTTGAAGCCGCAACAGAAGTATTTTACCGTGGTAGATATAAGCAATGCTTTCTTTTCAATACGTATACATCCAGATAGTCAGTATTGGTTTGCTTTTACATTCAGGGTAACAGATACACCTATATTCGGCTACCGCAGGGATACTGTGAAAGTCCAACAATATTTGCACAGGAGATGGCTAGCAACCTGATGGGGTTTATTCCACCCAGGGGCAGTCAGGTTCTACTTTATGTGGATGACATCCTGCTTGCGGCCCCTACCCAGCAGCAATGTAGGGAAGCTACAATAGCATTATCGAAATATTTAGCAGAACAGGGACATAAAGTAAACAAGCATAAATTGCAACTTTGGAGAATACAGGTCAAGTACCTGGGATATGTGGTATCCAAGAAGGGTAGAACATTAGATGAAAATAGGAAGGCAGCAATTTTACAAGCACCCAAGCCAACTACCAAGAAGGAAATGATGTCCTTCCTGGGGACGACTAACTTTTGTCGACGCTGGATACCAAACTATGCTTTGGAATCGGCTGTATTGGCTGCTTTAATCTTTAATACAGCTATGGCAGCACATGATATACTACATTGGACTCTAGTAGCAGAAACAGCTTTCTGCAGACTAAAACGATTGATAGCTTCATCATCAGTTTTAGGGCTCCTGAATTATCATAAGAGATGTTTTCAGACTGTAGATTGTAAGCAGGGATATATGACGTCAGTCTTGATGCAACAGCATGGAAGTAAGACACGCCCCATAGCTTACTACTCATCGCAGTTGGACCCAGTGGCACGGTCATTGCCACATTGTGTACAGGCAGTTGTTGCAGCTGCTATGGCAGTACAGGCTTCGACATCAATGGTATTATTCCACCCTCTCACTTTGAGAGTGCCTCATGCAGTTGCGATAATTTAGCTGCAAGAGGAAATAGCATTCCTGTCCCGTGCTAGACATCTGTCTTGTATGACCATACTCCTGAGTCAACCTCATATGGTGATTGAACGTTGTACAACATTAAATCCATCAACGTTACTTCCGACTCCTGTGGATGGCACACCACACAGTTGCCTACAGGAAATGGAGCAAATAACTTTACCCAGACAGGATCTTACTGATATACCCTTAGATGATGCAGAGGTGACATTTTATGTGGACGGATCATGTAGAAAGGGTCCTACAGGAAAGAATCTAGTAGGTTATGCAGTAGTTACTGATATTGAGATTGTAGAAGCCCAACCCCTGCAGCATAACTTGTCTGCTCAAGCAGCAGAATTGATAGCTTTAACACGTGCTTGCACTCTAGCGAAAACAGATGTGTGGACATATATACTGATAGTCAGTATGCTTTCTCTACAGTGCATGTTTTTGCGCAGCAGTGGAAGAATAGGGAATGATAACATCCACTGGTAAACCGATTAATCATGCGCAATTAATCTTGAATTTATTAGATTCCATTCAGTTACCTACTAAAGTAGCTATTTGTAAATGTGCAGCTCATACAAAGCAACAGGATAAGATTTCGAAGGTAATGCACGAGCTGATGCAGCTGCAAAACAAGCAGCCTCACACTCAGAAACTTTCTTTTGAATGAGGAATTACAACCCTCAGAGATGTTAGATTTAGAAATGTTTAAAACAATGCAAACATTAACTACGAAAGCAGAAAAACAGAAGTGGGTAAGACGAGGAGCAATCCTTGAAGACGGACTGTACGTCTCCAAAGAGAAAAAGCCAGTATTACCGCCTAATTTAATTAGATATATGGGTTGTGTTGAGCCATGGGCAGAGCCATGTCTCAACAGGGGATGGTACAGTAAGTTAACAGAATATTCCCACCATACGGAATTACTTAACTACACACAAACATTTTGTGCAGCGGTCATATTTGCAGTAAACATCATGCACAGGGAGCATTCCAACCGAAGTGAGGGGTTTCCTACACCACCATATCCGTTCCATACTATTTGTCTGGATTTTATAGAGCTGAATAAATGTGAAGGGAAGAAATACTGTTTAGTGATTATAGATATGTTTCAAAGTGGGTAGAAGCTTTCCCAACCAGGAATCCGGATGCAGCAACAGAGGCAAAGGCCCTAGTAAAAGAAATAATCCCTAGATCTGGCATACCGGAAAGAATCTATAGTGATAATGGAACGCAGTTTGTGAACCAGACAATCCAGCAACCTGGGAGATTCTTTGGGATTTCCATGAAGAATCAATGCGCTTACCACCCACAGTCAGCAGGACTGGTGGAGAGGTACAATGGGATTTAGAAAATAAGTTGAGGAAGTTGATGAGTGAGGCTCAGAAGAATTGGATTTGCTGTCTACCTCTAGCATTGCTGAGCATGAGAACAGTTCCAAATGTAAAGGGTTTGACCCCCTTTGAAGTAGTATTTGGAAGGGCATATTATGTGCCACAGTGGAAAGCTCTCATGCCTGCAGAGCTGGAGGTCGATGGCTCATTAGCCAGTTATATGAAAGGATTGTTAACCAATAACATTGTTTTTCAGTTAAACTCTTTTTCAGATAAAGAACAAACGAAGCCGGACGCAGTGCTGTCTCCAGGATCCTGGGTGTGGTTGAAAGTTATCCAAAGAAATAACTGGACGAGTCCAATGTGGGAAGGTCCGTACCAGGTACTGTTGGCAATGCCCACTGCAGTAAAGGTTGCGGAGAGGTCATCCTGGGTTCACCTGACCCATTGCAAACCGGTGAAGAATATTCAGTTTTAGAAACATTTCATAGCCGATATACCACAGAGACAGAATGACCAGGGCCAGAGTGTATAAAAATACAAAGCAACCCCAAAGACATTGGTTTACTGTCCTACTGATCATACACCTATCAACCATGTTTGTGGTGACTTTTCTTTTGCTGGGATCTTTCCTGCATATAACTACACAGATATAAATGATGAAACGTGATGAACTGGCCAAAGATTGGCATCCCAACTGTAACACATACCTAGCCATGAAGCGTGTGTATGTAGAGACTATGAACATTTCAAATTGCTGGGTTTGTACTGCCATACCTACAGCATATGGAGGACATTTGATGTCTGCTGTCCCCTTGGGGATAAATGAGACCTGTGAAAATCTACTTTGTGATACAGGTTCTGTGAGATCACAGGACAAAGTGGCACTGTACTTACCTGTTACACAAAAAGGAATTGTTTGTCTCTATAAAAATGATACACTCCAAGTTGGTTGGAGTGATTGTAACATAACTGTGTCTTACAAATGTTATCTAAAAGCCAAAGATGAGAGTACTAGTTGTAGCACGATATAGAGTCGTATGTAAGCTTAATGAGAACAACGTTGAAAGATGTGCAGAAAATTCCTGAATTGTATAAACAGTTGTCTGTTATAGACAGGAAAATGTTTCATTCAGAGTTAACCTGCATCAGTACTAAAGTAGAAAATTGTTATTTTGTTTGTGGGAAAAAGCATATCAATGGTTACCTGAGAATTGGTCCGCAGTTGTTCTTTGGGTTATCTGGTTCCAGCCATAAGACATACTGCAGAATTGCCTCTGGGTAAGATACGAAATGTAAGAGATATAGCTCAAGAACTGGGAACTCAGTCGAGAAACCTACTAATCCAGTGGGTAAAATCAAGCTGGTTGGAAAGATCATTCATCCGTAAGAGATAAAGGAAAATTGACTCATATGGACTTGAGTGACAGTGTTATATCCTGGGCTGGAATAATCACAGCCTATGGAGCAGTCAAATCAATCTGGGAACTGAGGAAGTTGTCAAAACCTCTCAAGTAATGAGCAATGCGACCTTCCGCCTTGAACTTGTGACTGATGAACTGAATGCAATGAGAACTGTTGTGCTGCAAAATCGAATGGCTCTTGACTGCACCCTGGCGAGAGGTGGTACGTGCCGCTTATCAAAGAAGAATGCTGTGCGAATACCAGATAATAAGCACGAGATCAACGACCACCTAGAGGTAATACAGCAGGTATCAGCCATGGCGGAACCAGGCCCAAACCCACTGACGAACTTTTTCCAGAATCCATTTTGTGGATGGGGTTCAATCCTAATGAATATCTTGATTGCCATTTGTGTTGTTTTGCTCATATTGGGAGCATGTGTCTGTTGGGATACCCTGTATGAAAGGATTAGTTAGGGACTTTGTTGACATATCTGTAACCGAGACTAGGTATCAAGACCTGGATTTGAATCTGTCAATACCAAATGAAATTCTTTCTGAAATGTAAAACAAATGACTTGCCTAGTTAAAAGTTCCAGAAAGGAAGAGGCTAGGGAATGAAATAATGTTGTTTATGTTTCTGGATAGAATAAAAGCATTAAAAGGAGGGAGAATGTTAGAAAAATATATATCTAAACATATATGAAGTGCTAGTTTAGAAGCAAATAGTATATAATGCATTTTATTCTATTTTACAATATGGCAGTAGAAATGATCTTGCATGTAATTGCCTGAAGCTTAGCTGCAGTGTGATTGAACTCTGACCCTGGCAGTAACCAGTTCAGCAGGCTTATGTCATTCAGCATTAATTATCTGCTGGGTTAGAGAATAATAAATGTATGTACATGTATATCTTTCTTCCTTCCACTGAGGAGGATGGTTTTGTGAGCTCTATCAAGATAGAGTACAGCTGCTCACCAGAGAGACAAAGGAACGTATTAGGAAATGAACTGACTATTGTATCCGAACAGGCTTGGAACCTTGAAAGAGCAACATTTACAGAAGGACATTGTAATTGACCAGGTGCCTTGCAAGGCTGTGCTATTCTCATGGGAAAACTTTTAATAAGCATTACCTCAGCACCTTTGTATGAGTAGAATATTGTGGACTATAGTGATGTAAATGCCCTGTGACTGACCACATCATTAAGGTGGGCAAAAGCTGATTGTAAACACAATATAAACAAAGCTGCTTCCTGTATAGAGTCAGACAAAACTCTATACTTGTACTGCATAGTTATTTGCCTCCTGGTGTACACTAGTAAAACGTTTTGAAACTGAGCTTCCTGTGTTATTGACTGTCATTTTGAAAAGCCTAATGAGTGTTACAGTCTGATTTTAACAACTTAATTGACAGATGTGTATGTCATAGCATGGGAATAGGCCAAGCCAACCACCACAATCGCCATGTGTACCACATACAAACAGCCAGTAACACGCAGTAGTAATGCATGAAGGCATACACGACTGTGGGAATAGCACAGGACATATGGCACGTGCCAAGTGTAGATGCATGACACAAAACTCCAGGATGGGGCCCCCTGCAAAGAGGAACATGTGCCAACCACACCTCCCACAGATGTACCGACAGTGAAAACACATGCCAAACACACACCAACACTACCGTCCATCCCACATCAAGAACGGAGGCTGGTCAAAGACCACCATGACGCGCACACAAACAGGGACACGTGTAACCATTGCCTTAACACCCCCCCATAGGCCAAAGAATAATAGAATGGACATATGCATGTAATGCTGTGAAGGATGTGTGGTAGTCCTCAGTATCACAGTGGTAGGGACACAGATACATTGTAATCAACAGTGACGTATGTGCACTGTAGACAGCATACCTGCAGGTAATACAGAGGTCAATCACGTGCCACAGAAATATACACATGAGAAAGAGGATAGGGATAGACAAGTGTAAAGGGACAAACTATGAACATAGGTTCATAGGTCCATAGGTACAGGGTAGGCTATCTACCCAAGGTCAGCCATAACCCTAGGCCATAGTTAGGATTCCTTTGCCAACCTTCCGGTCTGGAGATAAAATGCCTATTATATTGCTGTACCTCTGTCAAGCAGTGACAATGATGTAATCCCTGGGGTATATCTGCAATCCCCCATCCAACGGACAAGATCCCCCTCGAACAAGGCTAGCAAGGATCTCTGCCTCACATGTACTGTGATGTAGATCCACAGCATAGTGAGTGTCTGGGTGACGTATGTGTCACTCCAACACATCCTATTAATGACTGCGTCAAGGTTCACGTCACCTGCCCTTGTGGTTCCGAGGGATGTAGATCCAGTAGGTGAAGCATAGTCATCAAATATGGGTCGACATGGCCTCGTATGTCAGGCACAGGTCAACACCGAACAAGAGGTATGTGACTGAATGGAGCAGGAGTCCCAACAGTGGGGCAGCATAACACAAATCCCTGACACCCTGCATCTGTCTGATGATTAACCTATGGGGCCTTCCCAGCTGCTGTAGGTGTCGGGTCAGATACCCTCCGAATGGGGCAATGTACTCAATCATAGGTGTAACACGTAATGAGTACAAGGAGACAATGACCTACCCTGATCTAGATGTGAATCCCTGCACGAACAGGTGGGCAATGTAGAAGTCCTACCGAACCACGATAGCAACGTGTGTGTTGAACGAATGGTGACCGACAACCTGGGTCCCCAGATCCCTGGTAATTACCCCCGTGCTCAGTGGACTGCCACCCATATGCCGGACAGGGGTGACCTCGTTCTCCTCGACGGGTATGACTTTGCATTACCTGGCATTTAGCTGTAGGCCATGTCCCTGACAGCAGATATACATATCTGGGAGGCCCCTTTGAAGGATATCTGTGTCAGATGTCCGTCCCACTATGGCACCCGGTTCGCAGTCATCTACAAACAATGTCAGCCATAACACCCCTGTGTGTGCCTGTACTGTGGACATGTAGATGTAGAAAAAGAGTAGACCCAGGGCAGAGCCCCGTGGGACACCGCCTGCGACAGGCAGTAGGTCCAACATGCTGCCAGCAACTATGACCGCGTGGGTCGTGTCACCTAGCCAGTTTGCAACCCATCCTACGATGTACGTGTTCACATCCAAGCCGATGGGTTTATCAATGATACCCGAGGGGGGTATTGTGTTGAAGGCCTTTGCCAGGTTGAGGTAGGCTGTATGGACTGCAAGACCCGCATCAATGGCCTCGGTGACTGTCCCTAAAACTTCAACCAGGATTTAAACGCATGAACCGCCCCTGACCAAGCCAAACCGGGTTGGATGCAAAGTATGCAGGTCCCCTATGTCGTCATCTACGAGCCGCAGTATGATCCCTCCCCATGTCTTTGCAGATAGGTCTCCTCATGGTAATGGGACAGTAATAACCATGGTCAGTGGAGGCACTGGCCCTGTGAAGTGGGACTACAGTCGCCGTGCGACACAACCTGGGTAATGCTACCCGAGGTGAGGCTAAGAATAAACAGCTGTCCTAACTGTGGGTCTAATTCCTCAATGAGATCGGAGTACACAGTCGGGACACCAGCTGGTCCCATGGATGCTATGTTCACTACCCTGGAGAGAGCATGTCCCACCCGTGCATCACAGAACATTCGGGGACCACAAACCGCTGGTACAGACATCTCACCATGTGGGGGGGAGGGGGTGAAGATGTCTTCACCGAACCTGTCAGCCCGTATGTTGGCAATGTGTGTATGTTCAGTAAACTCCACATCATTGTGAACCCAGTCAGAGCATATGTGTGAGTTACCTCCCAGGTGTCCAGCATAGCAAATGAAGGCTGTATGATTGTCTGCCAGGTCCATGGAGATATATCTGTGGAACCTGCCCCGGACCATGTCATGACAGCCTGTAGCTCTACACATATAATGAGCAAGGGTGTCATACCTCACAAGGTGTCTGCTCTGCCTTGTAGTAGCCACCTCCTCTCATTGTACAGCTTGTGTATGGCTGGGGTACACCACACTGGATGCTTGGCATTGGTACAATGAACCACAGTTGGGTAAGGGAATGCCTGATCCATGCAGTCCTGTAGGTACCGGTAGACGGCATATGTAAGTGATGCAGTGGCTGCAGTACTGTTGACCACTGGCTCAGGGTCCTTAAAGGAGACCACAGTAGTGTTCAGAATTGTGAATTCGGCCTTTGAGAAAGCCATGTGTATGGTAACCGGCAACACCCACAGCAACGTATGTCAATAGCAGAAGCCATTGTCCAAATAACATAGATTAACGTCAGTATGACAATATGTATTATTATACATGTATTGACACGTGTCTGCTAATTACATTTGCAAATGGCCGGTAAGACCGGGCCAAAGTGCCCGTGATTTACCTAGTATGGAGGTGTCATTCCGACAATAAAGTGGCGATAGTTCCCTACTGGGACCTCTGGGGATTAATTAAAGCGGTTGTTAACCTGCAACATTGGATGTACACCATTTGGTTCTGGTTTCGGAAAACATGGTTTCCGTAGCACTACACACTATGGGTAGTCAAGCAGACATCCGCGATTGGTGAACACACAGCAGCAGTCAAAACCACTGGCCACATGGACACAGTCCGACAAGCTCTACACTTTACATATGCACATTGGTGTCCATTGTAGGACCAAAAATTTTCCCGTACGGTATGCGTGCCAGCCTTCACCGCCAACCATGAGAACCGACAGTCGTGACCACGGCACAGCTAGACATATGCACCGCAAGCGTGTTCAATGTTGATGATAGCTGTCCATGAAATGCAGCACATATGCACAGAAATCCCCAGAGTTCCGAGTCCATAGAAGTGCATCCACATCCCAGTCCCGCACACATGAAGGATGTGTAATGGGTACTGTCGACTGTTGCAGCCAAGGGATCCTGGGTATGTAGAAACAGGGCTCAGTGTCGTTCGGCAGATAATCCATTGTCCCGCCCCGTGGGAGGGATGTGGGCGTAGCACCTGCCTTACTCCCCACTAATAATGCAAAGCATCCACCGGAGAATGCTAAATGCAGCTGTGAAATGTGTACAGCCCTATACCAGTGTCCAGTAGGCAATTCTCATGGATGGACAAGCGTACGACCAAGATGGCACCCATAACTGCAAACCCGGTGGAATTACACAGCCGCAGTAAGGCATAACACAGGAAATACACATAGGGACTACAGTTGACATTCCCCATACAAAGTTGGACCGCCGCGGCGAACACCGGCGCATACAGCACTCAATCTGCCAGCAACAAAATGGGGAGCACTCGCTACCATACCGCGGAACAGATGGGCGACCTGTGGAACACATACTAATGGCACACCAACAACGTCAACTAGGTTATGTAAACTATGGCATTCCCACCTATAAAGAAAACATGCTTCAATGAATACATAGGGGATCAACATGTTCTGGTGGCGTTATGTTGAAAATACAGTGACGGATATGTCCTATTGGGACGTCTGAGGTTTATGTAAAGCAGTTGCTAACCTGCATCTCTGGATGTACACCATTTGTTCACAGTTCTAAAACACCTGGTTACGTAGCACCACGTAGAATGGGTAGTCAAACAGACAGCCGCGATTGGGGAACATACAGCAGCAGTCAAAACCACTGGCCAGTTGGACACAGTCCAGCAACATCTAACTTTACATATGCACATTGGTGTCCATTGTAGGACCCAAAAATACCTTCTAACAGAACTCCCTCCAGCCGTTTCCGAACAACAGATGATGCGATAGCCGTGACTACGGCACAGTTAGACATATGCACCACCAGCGTGTTTAAGGTTGATGACAGGTGTCCATGAAATGCAGGACATATGAACAGAAATCCCCAGATCGATGTGTCCATACATGTGCGTCCACATCCCAGTCCCGCACACATGAAGGATGTGTAATGGGTACTGTCGAGGGTTGCAGCCATGGGATCTTGGGTATGCAGACATGGGGCTCGGTGTTGTTTGGCAGATAATCCATTGTCCCGCCCCGTGGGAGGGATGTGGGCGTAGCACCTGCCTTACTCCCCACTAATAATGCAAAGCATCCACCGGAGAATGCTAAATGCAGGTGTGAAATGTGTACAGCCCTATACCAGTGTCCAGTAGGCAATTCTCATGGATGGACAAGCGCATTTACCAAGATGGCACCCATAACTGCAAACCCGGTGGAATTACACTGCCGCAGTAAGGCATAACACAGGAAATACACATAGGGACTACAGTTGACATTCCCCATACAAAGTTGGACCCGCGCAACACCGCGCATACAGCACTCAATCTGCCAGCAACAAATGGGGAGCACTCGCTACCATACTGCGGAACAGATGGGCGACCTGTGGAACACATACTAATGGCACACCAACAACGTCAACTAGGATATGTAAACTATGGCATTCCCACCTATAAAGAAAACATGCTTCAATGAATACATAGGGGATCAACATGTTCCGGTGGTGTTATGTTGAAAATACAGTGACGGATATGTCCTAATGGGACGTCTGAGGTTTATTTAAAGCAGTTGCTAACCTGCATCTCTGGATGTACACCATTTGTTCACAGTTCTAAAATACCTGGTTTACGTAGCACCACGTAGAATGGGTAGTCAAACAGACATCCGCGATTGGGGAACATACAGCAGCAGTCAAAACCACTGGCCAGTTGGACACAGTCCAGCAACATCTAACTTTACATATGCACATTTGTGTCCATTGTAGGACCCAAAAATACCTTCTAACAGAACTCCATCCAGCTGCTTCCCACTACCAGATGATGCGATAGCCGTGACTACGGCACAGTTAGACATATGCACCACCAGCGTGTTTAAGGTTGATGACAGGTGTCCATGAAATGCAGGACATATGAACAGAAATCCCCAGATCGACATGTCCATACATGTGCCCACATCCCAGTCCCGCACACATGAAGGATGTGTAATGGGTACTGTCGAGGGTTGCAGCCATGGGATCTTGGGTATGCAGAAATGGGGCTCGGTGTTGTTTGGCAGATAATCCATTGTCCCGCCCCGTGGGAGGGATGTGGGTGCAGCACATGACCTACTCCCCAGTAATAATGCAAAGCATCCACCGGATAATGCTAAATGCAGGTGTGGAATGTGTACAGGCCATAACAGTGTCCAGTAGGCAATCCCCATGGATGGACAAGCCTACGACCAGGATGGCACCCATACCTGCAAGCCCGGTGGAATTACACAGCTGCAGTAAGGCATAACACAGGAAATGCAGATGGCAACTACAGTAGACACTCCCCACAGAAATCCAGACCGCCGCGAATACTGGCGCATACAGCACTCAATCTGCCGGCAACAACATGGGGATTACTCGCTGCCATACTGCGGAACAAATGGGCGACCAGTGGAACACATACCAATGGCACACCAACAACGTCAACTAGGAAGGTCATAGGATGTTTAAACACTGGCATTCCCGCTTATAAAGAACATCCTTCAATGAATCAATAGGGTCTACATGTTCTGGCTGTGTTATATTGACAATACAGTGGCGTATATGTCCTACTGGGCCTTCTGAGGATTACTTAAAGCAGTTGCCAACCTGCAGCATTACAGTAAAACCATTTGGGTTAATCGTAGTAAAACATGGGTTTCATAGCACAACATAATATGTGTAGTCGAACACACATCCGCGATTGGGGAACATACAGCGGCGGTCACAACCACTGGCCAGATGGACACAGTCCAACATGTTCTACACTTTACATATGCACATTGGTGTCCATTGTAGGACCCAAACATCTATCCGTACGCAATGTCAACCGGCTGCGATCGAGAGACCCAAATGAAATGACAGCCGTGACTACGGCACAGCTACATATATGCACCACCAGCGTGTTCAAGGTTGATGACAACTGTCCATGAAATGCAGGACATATGCACAGAGATCCCCAGATTGTCGAGTCCATAGATGTGCATCCACATCCCATTCCCACACACATGGAGGATGTGCAATGGGTACTGTCGAGGGTTGCAGCCATGGGATCGTGGGTATGCAGAAATGGGTGTCGGAGTTGATTGGCAGATGATCCATTGTCCCGCCCCATGTGAGGGATGTGGGTATGGCATATGCGGTACTCTGCACTAATAATGCAAATCATCCACCGGAGAATGCTAAATGCAGCTGTGAAATGTGTACAGCCCTATACCAGTGTCCATTAGGCAGTTCCCATGGATGGACAAACGACGCCAAGATGGCACCCATAACTGCAAACCTGGTGGAATCACACAGCTGTAGTAAGGCATAACACAGGGAATACAGATAGGGACTACAGTAGAGACTCCACATACAAAGTCAGACCGCGCATAATACCGCGCATACAGCACTCAATCTGCCAGCAAGAATGGGGATCACTCGCCCATACCGCTGAACAAATGGGCGACCTGCGGAACACATACTAATGGCACACCAACAACGTCAACTAGGAAGGTTATAGGATGGTTAAGCTATGGCATACCCACATATAAAGAACATCCAACAATGAATTAATAGGATCTACATGTTTCGTGTTAATTTGACAATACAGGGCGGAATGTCCCAATGGGATATCTGCGGATTAGTTAAAGCAATTGTTAGCCTGCATCATTGGAATTACAACATTTGGGTTCAGTGGCGGAAAACCCGGTTTACGTAGCACTACATAATATGGGTACTCAAACAGACATCCGTGATTGCTGAACATACAGCAGCAGTCAAACCCACTGGCCAGATGGACACAGTCCAATAAGTTCTACACTTTACATATGCACATTGGTGTCCATTGTAGGACCCAAAAATTTATCCGTATGCAATGTGAACAGGCAGCGATCTAGAGACCCAGAAGAATTGATAGCCGTGACTACGGCACAGCTAGATATGTGCACCAGCAGCGTGTTCAAGGTTGATGACAAGTGTCCATGAAATGCAGGACATATGAATAGGACTCCCCAGGTTGCCGAGTCCATAGACGCGGCCCACATCCCATTCCCGCACACATGTAGGATGTGCAATGGGTACCGTCGAGGGTTGCAGACATGGGATCGTGGGTATGCAGAAATCGGGCTCGGTGTTGATTGGCAGATAATCCGTCATTCCCCATGGGAGGTATGTGGGTATAGAACATGCTACTCCCCACTAATAATGCAAATCATCCACCGGAGAATGCTAAATGCAGCTGTGAAATGTGTAAAGCCCTATACCAGTGTCCGGTAGGCATTTCCCATGGACAGACAAACGTACGACCAAGATGGTCACCCATAACTGCAAACCCGGTGTAATTCCACAGCTGCAGTAAGGCATAACACAGACAGTACAGATAGGGACCACAGTACACATCCCCCATACAAAGCCAGACCGGCGTGCGAATACCGGCGTAGACAGCACTCAATCTGCCAGCAGGAAAATGGGGTTCACTCGCTTCCATACTGCAGAACAAATGGGCGATCTGCGGAACACATACTAATGGCACACCACCAACGTCAACCAGGAAGGTTATAGGATGGTCAAGCTATGGCGTATCCACATATAAAGAACATCCTTCAATGAATTAATAGGATCCACATGTCATGGTGGTGTTATTTTGACAATACAGTGGTGGATATTTCGTATTGTGACTTCTGAGGATTATGTAAAGCAGTTGCTAACCTGCATCTTTGGATGTACACCATTCGGTGTCTGGTTTGAAAGACCTGGATATCGTAGCACTACATAATATGTGTAGTCAAACACACACCCACGATTGGGGAACATACAGCAGCAGTCAAACCCACTGGCCAGATGGACACAGTCCAACAGGTTCTACACTTTACATATGCACATTGGTGTCCATTGTAGGACCCAAAAATTTAGCCCTATGCAAGATAAACGTGATGGAGGAAGCGACGCTGAAGGCGTAACAGCCATGACTATGGCACTGTTAGACATATGCACCACCAGCGTGTTTAAGGTCGATGACAGGTGTCCATGTAATGCAGAACATATGAGCAGAAATACCCATATGGTCCAGTCCATAGATGGCCCACATCTCAGTCCCGCACACATGAAGAATGTATAATGGGTACCGTCGAGGTCTGCAGCCATGGGATCATGGGTATGCAGAAATGGGGCTCGGTGTTGTTTGGCAGATAATCCATTGTCCCGCCCCATGGGAGGGATGTGGGCATAGAACATGCCTTACCCCCCACCAATAATGTCAATCATCCACCGGAGAATGCTACATGCAGCTGTGAAATGGGTGCAGCCCCACACCAGTGTCCAGTAGGCATTTCTCAAGGATGGATAAACGTATGGCCAAGATGGCACCTATAACTGCAAACCTGGTGGAATCATACAGCTGCAGTAAGGCAAAACACAGGGAATACAGATAGGGACTACAGTAGAGACTCCACATACAAAGTCAGACCGCCGTGCGAATACCGGTGTACACAGCACTCAATCTGCCAGCAAGAGAATGGGGATCACTCGCTTCCATACCGCGGAAAAAAAATAGGCGACCTGTGGAACACATACTAATGGCACACCAACAACGTCAACTAGGAAGGTTATAGGATGGTTAAGCTATGGCGCATCACATATAAAGAACATCCTTCAATGAATTAATAGGATCTACATGTTTTGTTCGTGTTAATTTGACAATACAGGGGCGGCATGTCCCAATGGGATATCTGAAGATTAGTTAAAGCAATTGTTAGACTGCATCATTGATTTATAATCAATAAAGCAGTTACATTAGATCGAAGGACAGATGATATATCGAGGTACTGACCATTGTGAAAACCATGTTTATTAACGCAGCAGTATTGTAAATATTAATACGTTCAAAGAAATCGACTCTTTCAGATAAATCAATCATCAAACCTCCTTTTTATATTATCATCATTGATAATCAATTAACTTAGATCACCGTATCAACATATTTAAACAATCATTATTTCTAAATAAATAAAGATGTACGATAAAGATTCATTTAGTAATACTGGTCAAATAAATACGACTTAGTGCATACATATATATGAATAACAACATTTACCTAATTCTGCGTCAGATTTTAGCTTTAGCAGCACTATAGAAATGGACTCATTTAAATGTGGTTCAACAAAAGTGTCCTGTTCCCAGACTAGGTTCAATTTTTTGAACTATTTATAAAAATGTAACTTCGATTCAGTGCATGTTTGCGACGCGCTGGTGTTTTATTGGCTATGTCATACCTGGCTATGTACAAACTGACGCTCAAAGCTTCAACGAACTGGGCACATTCGACACATAGCTAAACTGGTTCACTAGATGCACAATTACAATAAGTATTGTTTTGATGTCCACCTCGACTTTCTAAATACAAATGACTCCCTGTATAACAAACTTACAATAGGGACAACACCCACATTTGTATGTGCCAGTTTTATTTTTTGAAGTTGGTATATAAAATTCCTGATTCTCCAATACCCTTTTCATGTTCTGGCCTCTTTTGTATATGGTTTTAACTGACCTGGCTTTAAAAGCGTCCAAATCAGTAAATTCTTTGAACATGGACCATTCCTGGTCAACAATGTTCCTAACATGAAATGCATTACCACTGAAGCTGGTAACAAAAGTAAAAATACCAACTTCAAAAAATAAAACTGGCACATACAAATGTGGGTGTTGTCCCTATTGTAAGTTTATTATACAAGGGAGTCATTTGTATTTAGAAAGTCGGGGTAGGGACATCAAAACCAATACTTATTGTAATTGTGCATCTAGTGGATTGGTTTACTTGGCTATGTGTCAGATGTGCCCAGCGTTCTACGTTGGAAAAACTGAACGTCAGTTTAAGAAGCGCATATATGAGCACAGGTATGACATAGCCAAGTGTAAAAACACCAACGCATTGTACAAACATTCCACTGAATGTCAAGGGGCAAGTTTTTTGTTTTTTGCCATAGAAATGGTTCCAAAAGATATAAGAGGTGGGCCCTGGGAGGCTAGTCTGGCACATAGGGAAACTTTTTGGCAAATTTTGTTGGAGGCCACACAGCCCCCAGGACTAAATGAGTCCATTTCTATAGTGCCTTTTTTAAAGCTAAAATCTGGACGCATTTAGTTAGGTAAATGTTGTTATTCATTATATATGTATGCACTAAGTCATTATTTATTTATTGTAGTATTTAGACTAAATGCATCTTTATCGTACATCTTTTTATTTATTTTACAGGAAAGCATGGATTGTTTAAATATGTAATGTTTTTGTTGATTATTTAAGTTGCAATTGATTGATGGTTTTATCTAATTAATTGATTAATTGTGTGGGTTGATATTATATAAAAAGGAGGGGTTTTGATTGATTGATTTTATCTGAAGAAGTCAGTTTCTTTGACGAAAACGTGTGTGTTTGTTTGGATATTTAATTTAGCACGTTAATAAACCTTGGTTTTTTATCCTGTGGTCAGTACCTCATTGCGAGTATACGTGTCCTGGTGATTCCGGTCTGGTGTAGCTGCTTTGTGGATATTTGTTTAGTCTTTTCGCAGCGTTGTTCTTTTGGAAGGTTTGTCATGGCAGCCAGCCCGGTTTCTCCTTTTGGGCAGGAGGGACAGAGAAATTTTTCTGTCGATGGATCCAGGTCCGAAGGGGACGGATTTGTACAACTCACGGGTCAATTGACCACTTTGATCAATCTGCTTACTCCTATCGGTGTGGGCATTAGTAACATCATTAGTGAACAGCGTAATATTATGCAATTGGTTTCTTCTGTTAACCGCATTTCACCTACCAAGAGCGGTTCACTTGGTACGGTCCATACCAAAGTGAGGGGTAAGCAAGGGAACAGTGATGCTAATGAGTACGACCGCACGCCGGCGGTTTTACGCGAAGCTGCTGTTTCCCCGAGTCATGAAACAAACAGGTGTGCTGACCAACAGGGGAATGGTTTCCCGACCTCCACTTTCATGGACTGGATGTTTACTAAGCCCGAATTCTTGTTTGATCAGAACAACAGCGATCGTACGGGATCGGGTAGGACTTACTTGGAGACTCAATGTCTATTTGAAAATGCCTTGTATCATTACAAAACTTTGGAA
This sequence comes from Protopterus annectens, assembly GCF_019279795.1. NCBI lineage: Eukaryota > Metazoa > Chordata > Ceratodontiformes > Protopteridae > Protopterus > Protopterus annectens. Next base: position 1,177,379,725 of record NC_056741.1, on the reverse strand, counting down.
CTGGACAATTTATACTTGACTGAGAACCTAAACAAAGGTATTGTACCTAAGGGCCTCAGGGTTTCTAAATACCCTAACCAGGTTACACCTGGTAGTGATTTTCACAAAGAACTTATTGCTGCTTTTGACCAATGTGGTTTAAATATAGTTAAAGCAATTATAAAGAAGAATTGTCATGAACTTTCTATTTTGCAACAAGACATTTCTCATTATTATAAACGTATGACAGAAGATTTACTTTTTGATTCTGTTAAGTATCATGACATCCGGAGGGATGTAGATATGCATTGTGACATGGTACTTAGTCGTAAATATAAAAAGTTATGGAGGGATATTTTGGAATACAAGGAGGGGCGGCAAAACCCTAACCCTCCGTCTAATAGATGGCGGACTTATTATCAGGCCAGTGAAGCTACATCTAGATCTAATGATCCCAATCCCATTATATTGGAAAACTCTAGGGGTGAAACACCTTCTAGGGATGAAACAGCAGGGGAAGGTTTTGAGGGTGAACAGGTGTTACGAAGATCTGAACGCATACGACAGCAGGGGCAACATTCCAATGAAGATTACCCCCCTTTAGTTCAGGCTCCGCAGGAACAGAGAGGGGGTGGGGGGCCCCCTCGGGTATGGAAGAAGAACAGGGGACACAACTGGTAGTATGCGACCAGTTGCCCATTGTACCGCTAGCGGTTTTCCCTACATACCAAAGAAAACTATTGTATTTATAACTATAGTGACTTTGTGATCACTGACACTTGTTTTCAATTGTTTACAAAGGGTTTCAAATTTGTACCAAACAAGCGTAGCAATTTGGTACATGCAATTCTTGACTTGAAACTCTTTGTACGCAAATTAAACCTAGAAAATCTTTTAGGTGGCATATCTGGTACTTCTAGTCTGCATCTAAGAAAATCCAGTGTTTTTAACCCCCCACTACATCCTCAGCTCAAAAACCTTGAGCAAAGGATTGAGAGGAGGTTCCGTAAGGAATTATGTTCAGATAGACTCAGGGACAATTTAACTATTGATGAAAAGGATCTATTGGAAAAACTAAGCAGGGAACCTGGGTTGAGAATCATGGAACCTGATAAGGGTGGGGGGACTGTTATTATGGATGTTCATTTATATCAGGCTAAAATGTATGACATTTTGTATGATCACGACAAGTATACTTCTGCTTCTATAAATGAGATTCATTTATCTTATCAAAAAATTGACCTGGCTATACAAGATTTATTGGATCAGGAGGTAATTGAAATGGACAGTTATACCTTCCTTTCTAACTCCAATCCACGGGTACCCTCTATTTTTGGGATACCCAAGGTACACAAAAATCTGGAGGACCCTCCTTTGAGGCCCATAGTGGTCACAAGAGGGCTCCAAAACACACAGTATTTCTAAGTACCTGGATTGGAAATTAAAAGAACTGTGGGGAAGGCAAGGTTATATATTAAAAGATTCTTGGGCCTTTCTAATGAAAGCATACAACCTCACCTATTTGAAAAAGATGTTGTGTTTTTGACCATCGATGTAGTTGATGTTTTCTCCGTTATTCCTAACGAGGTAGGGTTGGAATGGTTGGAGGAAGCTTTGTGGGAGTGCCCAAATATTACCAACAATGATGTCCATTCTATTACTCATTTAATGGAGTTGGTCTTGAAAAATAATTACATCTTTTTTGCTGGTGAGTACTTTCATTAGATTTCGGGAGTTTCGATGGGAGCTAATTGTGCCCCAACTTATGCGGATATTATTCTGTACATGTGGGAGCAAAAGTATGTCATTAATAGTTCCTTTTCAAACTATTGGAACTTTTATGTTCAATTTCTTGATGACATATGTATTTTTTGGAATGGCCCTGTGGATGATATCCAAAAGTTTATTGATTACCTACATACCACTACCTCTTTTCTAAAATTTACCCATCAGATTTCGTTTGAAAGGGTAAACTATTTGGATGTGGCTCTTATAAAGGAGGGGGAAGGGGTAAAATCCTGTATTTACAGAAAACCCACCTTCTCCAATGGTTATCTGCATTTTACTAGCTCACATCCACGTTATCAAAAAAGAGGTATTCTTAAGGGACAATTTGTTCGAATATCTCGAATGACCTCTGTTGATGAAGATTTTAGATTGGAATGTGGGGTATTAACAGCTTTGTTTTTGGAGAGGGGTTATCCCATCTAATTGATTATATCAGTACAGGAAGAGGTTAGTGCAGCCCGACCTACTAGGTTTAGACCTATTTTGGGGGAGACATGTACTGAACTGGATGGAGGGACCCCGATGGGCATTACGGAAGTAAATTCTGGTATTTTTACTTTTGTTACCAGCTTCAGTGGTAATGCATTTCATGTTAGGAACATTGTTGACCAGGAATGGTCCATGTTCAAAGAATTTACTGATTTGGACGCTTTTAAAGCCAGGTCAGTTAAAACCATATACAAAAGAGGCCAGAACATGAAAAGGGTATTGGAGAATCAGGAATTTTATATACCAAACTTCAAAAAATAAAACTGGCACATACAAATGTGGGCGTTGTCCCTATTGTAAGTTTATTATACAAGGGAGTCATTTGTATTTAGAAAGTCGGGGTAGGGACATCAAAACCAATACTTATTGTAATTGTGCATCTAGTGGATTGGTTTACTTGGCTATGTGTCAGATGTGCCCAGCGTTCTACGTTGGAAAAACTGAACGTCAGTTTAAGAAGCGCATATATGAGCACAGGTATGACATAGCCAAGTGTAAAAACACCAACGATTGTACAAACATTCCACTGAATGTCAAGGGGCAAGTTTTTGTTTTTTGCCATAGAAATGGTTCCAAAAGATATAAGAGGTGGGCCCTGGGAGGCTAGTCTGGCACATAGGGAAACTTTTGGCAAATTTTGTTGAGGCCACATTGTTCCCCAGGACTAAATGAGTCCATTTCTATAGTGCCTTTTTAAAGCTAAAAATCTGGACGCATTTAGTTAGGTAAATGTTGTTATTCATTATATATGTATGCACTAAGTCATTATTTATTTATTGTAGTATTTAGACTAAATGCATCTTTATCGTACATCTTTTTATTTATTTTACAGGAAAGCATGGATTGTTTAAATATGTAATGTTTTTGTTGATTATTTAAGTTGCAATTGATTGATGGTTTTATCTAATTAATTGATTAATTGTGTGGGTTGATATTATATAAAAAGGAGGGGTTTTGATTGATTGATTTTATCTGAAGAAGTCAGTTTCTTTGATGAAAACGTGTGTGTTTGTTTGGATATTTAATTTAGCACGTTAATAAACCTAGTTTTTTTATCCTGTGGTCAGTACCTCATTGCGAGTATACGTGTCCTGGTGATTCCGGTCTGGTGTAGCTGCTTTGTGGATATTTGTTTTAGTCTTTTCGCATCATTGGATTTACACCGTCCGGTTTCAGTTTAGAATAACCTGGTTAACGTAGCACTACATAATATGGGTAGCAAGCAGACATCCGAGATTGGGGAACATACAGCAGCAGTCAAACCCACTAGCCAGATGGACACAGTCCAACAAGGTCTACACTGTACATATGCACAATGGTGTTCATAGTAGGACCCCAGAGATTCATCCGTACGCAATGTCAACCAGCTGCGATCGAGACCCAGAAGAACTGACAGCCGTGACTACGGTACAGCCAGACATATGCATCCCCAGCGTGTTCAGGGTTGATGACAACTGTCCATGGAATGCAGGACATATGAACAGATATTCCCAGATTGTAGAGTCCGTAGAGGTGCGTCCACATCCCATTCCCCGCATTACATGCCGGATGTGTAATGGGTACCGTCGAGGGTTGCAGCCATGGGATCCTGGGTATGCAGAAACGGGGCTCGGTGTTGTTTGCCAGATAATACATTGTCCCGCACTGTGGGAGGGATGTGGGAGTAGCACGTGCCTCACTCCCCACTGAGTGTGCAAAGCATCCACCGCTAATGCTAAATGCAGGTGAAATGTACTGCTCCATACCAGTGTCCAGTAGGCAATCGCTAGGGATGGACAAGCGTGAGGACCAAGATGGCACCCATAACCGCGAACCTGGTGTAACCACACAGCTGCAGTGAGGCATAACACAGGAAATACAGATAGGGACTACAGTAGACACTCCCCATACAAGGCCAGACCGCTGTGCGAATACCGCGCATACAGCACTCAATCTGCCAGCACCAAAATGGGGATCACACGCTTCCATACCGCGGAACAACTGGGTGACCTGTGGAACACATACCAATGGCACAATATCAACGTCAGTTAGGAAAGCCATACGATGGTCAAACTATGGCGTTACCACCAGTGAAGAACATCCTCCAGTGACTTATTAGGATTAATGTCAATTGACCATGGAATACACCTAATCCACATCAAAGAACCGCTGGCACCTCATGGCACACAAACCAAGTCACACATAGGTAGATGAAACAGTCAACGTAGACATTCTGTCCACGACAGGTCACATATGGCATCCAAAGGTTACTTCATAGACATGTAAGCGCTATCACCCGTAGAATTCGCGGAGACTTACACATAACATGGAAGCATCCAGGCTTTAAATATCCCCCCTTACACTTCCATTTGTTACTTTCTATGCAAACAATGAACATGTAACCACAGCATAGAAAGCACAGACGCAATGTTAACCACACACACATATGTTAACATCTCAGAAAGCATCCTATTAACACATGTATTATATGATATTGTACTATGCCGAATACTCATCAATCAAAGATCTAACAATGTATATGGAAGATATGCATAGCATATCACTGTAATACAGCGGTACAGAACTGAAAGAGTGGGCAAATGTGTGTTAACTCCACAGCTGTACCTAAACTGCATTCCCGTTACGGGGGTTTGCTCCACCTGCTTCTCAAAAGAGGCCTCATCAGTGTTCCATCGGTCAGCCCTGGTGTGTGGCCAACCCTCCACCTACTAATCCATCTAGATCCGCATTCTATAGCATAGCTGATGAGGTCCCCCCTCTGGTATTATAACCTAGACGTCGTAAAACACCGAATGTAGACGTATGCCTTGTGATGTGCCCATAGCCGGCCGTAGGCATACACCAATCCTGCGGCTGCCCAGGGCGCCGCACTACTAGGGCCACCTGTCTAGTAGGTGTGTCATGTAGGTATACCAAGATGGGGGCACCATGTGTTGTGGTGGTGGGCGCCATGGAGCCCTACAGCCTAGGGCAGCAGTCGATCTAAGGCCGCTGCCGCTGGAGGGGTACTACGGTTCGCAGGTATGTGCAGACGCGGCACATGAAACAGCGGTCCACAAGGATTACCCATAGTGGCTTACACCTGCACAGATGGCTATAGCGGACACACACACGGCCATGCATACAGCACAGGTAGACATACACACACCATAAATAGGCAAGTACACACAAGGTGTATGGCGTGTACGGGTACAGTGTCAGGACAGCAAGGATAGCTGTCTTCCACAATATCCAGCAGATGTCTTTAGGGTGTTCTGGAATATGGAGGGTGCATGGACAATGAGTGGATATGCAACGTACCACAGTTATATGTGTCAGCCGCAAATATGCGATACATGGGAAAGACAGCTGTCCATGCTAGAGCAGCAGAACGGGCACAACATAGGTACGTAGATATACAAAGACAGAGATACAGATGGACACATCTGGCAGGCCCGTGAGTGTAATGTACACAGCACCACCCCACCACACCATAGCAGGGTGCACGTGGAGAACACGCCACGGAGGTCGCCGACCACAACAGGCACACAAGCAGTACACGAGCTGCGCCCCGCCATCCACAAACACAGGATGGCGGCAGGATATGAGTGTTCTGGGCGAAACCTCAAAGCCATACCCTATGAACCCATGCAGCTGGGAGCATGGACACACACACACATGTGGCAGGCATGGTGATTGACCACACCCCCACATACCCAACCGCACAAACGTATGACACAGGTATGGAATGCCACGTGGACCACCGAACACACTACCATCAGATGCACATGTACAGCTGAGTGACAACATCCGTAAAGGAATGGCCGCTGATAGCCAAGGTATGTGTTGTGAAGCGTCTAAAAGCATGTTTATCTGCAGAGGCAGCTGGAAACACACACACACAGGGAAGGGCCAAGAGTCGAACCTATGCCTACCTACATGAACCCACTACAGCATGAAGCATTTACAGAACGTGCTACCGAGATTACTGCGCACAGCGCTGTCAAAGGCATACTTCTAGGCGGGTGACATCACCCATAAGATAATAGCTGGCAATAGCCAAGGTATGTGTCATGCTGCCCAGCATGCTCATCTGCAGAGGCAGCTGGAAACACACACAGGGAAGGGCCGAGAGTCGAACCGACGCCTACCTACATGAACTCACTACAGCATGAAGCATTTACAGAACGCGCTACCGAGATTACTGAGCACAGCGCTGTCAGAGGCATATTTCTAGGCGGGTGACATCACCCGTAAGAGAATAGCTGGCAATAGCCAAGGTATGTGTTGCGGTTGCCTAAAGCATGTTCATCTGCAGAGGCAGCTGGAAACACACACACAGGGAAGGGCCGAGAGTCGAACCTATGCCTACTCACTACAACATGAAGCATTTACAGAACGCGCTACCGAGATTACTGAGCACAACGCTGTCAGAGGCATATTTCTAGGTGGGTGACATCACCTGTAAGAGAATAGCTGGCCATAGCCAAGGTATGTGTTGCGAAGTGTCTAAAAGCATGTTCATCTGCAGAGGCAGCTGGAAACACACACACAGGGAAAGGCCGAGAGTTGAACCTACGCCTACCTACATGGTCTCACTACAGCATAAAGCATTTACAGAACGCGCTACCGAGATTACTGAGCACAGCGCTGTCAGAGGCATATTTCTAGGTGGGTGACATCACCCGTAAGAGAATAGCCAAGGTATGTGTTGCGAAGCGTCTAAAAGCATGTTCATCTGCAGAGGCAGCTGGAAACACACACACACACGGAAGGGCCGAGAGTCGAACCTATGCCTACCTACATGAACTCACTACAACATGAAGCATTTACAGAACGCGCTACCGAGTTACTGAGCACAACGCTGTCAGAGGCATATTTCTAGGCGGGTGACATCGCCTGTAAGAGAATAGCTGGCAATAGCCAAGGTATGTGTTGCGAAGCATCTAAAAGCATGTTCATCTGCAGAGGCAGCTGGAAACACACACACACACAGGGAAGGACCGAGAATTGAACCTACGCCTACCTACATGAACTCACTACAGCATAAAGCATTTACAGAACACGCTACCGAGATTACTGAGCACAGCACTGTTGGAGGCATATTTATAGGCGGGTGACATCACACGTAAGAGAATAGCTGGCAATAGCCAAGGTATGTGTTGCCGCCTAGCATGTTCATCTGCAGAGGCAGCTGGAAACACACACACACACACGGAAGGGCCGAGAGTCGAACCTGCCTTACCTACATGAACACACTACAGCATGAAGCATTTACAGAACGCCCTACCGAGATTACTGAGCACAGCCGTCAGAGGCATATTTCTAGGCGGTGACATCACACGAAAAGAATAGCTGGCACAGCTAAGGTATGTGTTGCGGCGCCTAAAGCATGTTCATCTGCAGAGGCAGCTGGAAACACACACACACACACACACACGCACAGGAAGGGCCGAGTCGAACCTACTACCTACATGAACTCACTACAGCATGAAGCATTTACAGAACGCCACCGAAAGATTACTGAGCACAGCCTGTCAGAGGCATATTTCTAGGCGGGTGACATCACACGAAAGAATAGCTGGCAATAGCCAAGGTATGTGCCATGGCATCTAAAAGCATGTTCATCTGCCGAGGCAGCTGGAAACACACACACACACACACACACAGGGAAGGGCCGAGAGTTGAACCTATGCCTACCTACATGAACTCACTACAGCATGAAGCATTTACAGAACGCGCTAGCGGGATTACTGAGCACAGCACTGTCAGGAGGCATACCCCTAGGTGGGTGGTATCATCTGCAGAGGCAATGCATCCGATAGGGAATGAAGACAGAGTGCGCAGTCACACAGCCTGTTACCATCCCAAGGTGGCCGTACAGTAACACGGTAGTGCTGCAGTCGGAAATACCAAATAACTACTGAGCAGTACATCACGACATGAATACGGGATGCACCACATGACAGTATACCCTATGAGAGGGCATCCGGCGTGCAGGATGTAGGCAGCCAATGTGGCATGACAGCCACATATGAGTCACCTGATGGTCACCATGGCTATGCAGGATGTCATTGGCCATGGCTACACGCCTAGTAGTAGACATCGGTGCCGACTGTCGGTGTACCCCTCGCAGGTGTACTCGGCCATGCCTCTACACCAGCAGTTGCAAAGGGAGACAGACATGCTCACGGGTATCAACGCAGTCGGGCAAGGTGTGCACTGTACTGTGTGTCCATCTACACAGCCGCTTACTGGGCATGCTCAGACACTTAGACTCGCCACAGTGCAGACATGCATACACATGGTGCGACGGCATGGGTGGCAGACTGTGGACCGTCGTGTGTGTCCAGCCACACAACAGCAACCCAGCCATGCCACAGACTTGGCAGTTGGGCGAAGGGGAAACAGGCATGCACCCGTATCAATGCAGTCGGGCGCAGGGCACTGTACTGTGTGTCCACCTACAGAGCTGCTTACTGGGCATGCTCAGGCACTTAGAATCGGCACAGAGCAGACATGCATACACATGGGGCGACGGCATGGGAGGCAGACTGTGGACTGTCGTGGTGTGTCCAGCCACACAACAGCAACTCAGCCATGCCACAGACGGGCAGTTGCGAAGGGGAAACAGGCATGCACCCGGGTATCAATGCAGTTAGCACGGTGTGCACTGTACTGTGTGTCCATCTACACAGCTGCTTACTGGGCATGCTCAGACACTTAGAATCGCACAGAGCAGACATGCATACACATGGGGCGCATGGCATGGGAGGCAGACTGTGGACCGCCGGTGTGTCCAGCCATAACAGGCAACCCGCCATGCCACAGACATGGCAGTTGGCGAAGGGGAAACAGGCATGCACCCGGGTATCAATGCAGTCGGGCGGTGTGCACTGTACTGTGTGTCCATCTACACAGCTGCTTACTGGGCATGCTCAGACACTTAGAATCGGCACAGAGCAGACATGCATACACATGGGGCGACGGCATGGAGGTAGACTGTGGACCGCCGTGTGTGTCCAGCCACACAACGCAACCCGCCATGCCACTGGCAGTTATGGCGGGAAACAGGCATGCACCCGGGGTATCAATGCAGTCGGGCGCGGTGTGCACTGTACTGTGTGCCCATCTACACAGCTGCTTACTGGGCAGACATGCATACACATGGGGCGACGGCATGGGAGGCAGACTGTGGACCGTCGTGTGTGTCCAGCCACACAACAGCGTCCCGGCCATGCTCACACATGTGGTATGTGCTACGCGCCATCCGGCATGCAGACGGAGTGCACACACTGCAAGTCACGGACAGGCAAACCAGTACACATGCGCAGGGTGGACACACATGCAGTCACACGTACACACACAGATGACAGCACAGGCGCCATGCGTGCAGGCTGAACATGTACACACTGAAGTGAACACTGTAGCTGCTATGCCAGCACCTTGTTATCGGTGCAGCAGTATGCCTCACGGTCCCGACACTGCATGTGACATATGTCCAGAAGACTGTGCCGGTGTACGTCCATCGTGCAGAGTACACATGTACTATCAATGATCCCACAGGTGTGATGTAGTCCACCGGCATCGCAGCATACATGGACAGGCATGATCCACACATGCCACGGGCCCTGACACACAGGTATGACACATTGACTGCAGCTGTACTACACAGTGAAACAATGTCCGGATATGTCACATATGTGGTTTCCAGGCTGTGTGCAATGGACTGCACGCGAGGACAATACTAATGCATGGTATCTATGATGGACCACATGCATGACACAGGCGCACGTTGTAATACACACACGGAGGGAAGGCGACACATGTTTGTGGTATGCACCCCTTACAGGGTGTGGCGTGTGTTCACAGGACACATACCCT